>NC_079295.1:47085538-47388568 GCF_023638135.1 Falco biarmicus | reverse complement strand
ACTGCTTGGCTCCTTATGTTTGGGTGGATCAGGCCCCATCTCCCCGCAGCCCCAGCACAGCCCTGTGCAATGCATGCAACAGCGGACCTGCTGCTTGCTGCATCCCCCTCTGCTCGCTATATATTTAAAGCTGACCTGCCCTGTAAGGAAACGTCTGCAAGCTTTTCACAGCAAATACAACTGACTTTTTACAGTTTAATGCGCACATGTCTTTTTTGCTTTGCCTAGGTTACATAGTCAGTCCTTGTCTCTGCACCAATATCATAAAAATTGACCCAGTAGAGTTTTCAATGTGGGAAGACTTATAATTTAAGCACTGAAGACTTCAAACACCTTTCCAACAGTTACGAAGCCCTCACAGTACCTGAAAAGTGGTTAAACTCCTGTAACAGCGTAACCTCAATTGAATAAATTACAGCGCGAGTTGCTTATGGAGTAAAGCAGTTTGTAGGGAAGAGCACAGAGTTCTGTCTCAGAGGTTCAGAAGTTCTCCCAAAGCAACAAGTGCAAGCAGTGGTGCAAAGAAGAATGTGAATCTGTGATCCTTATTCTAAGGCCACATCTTCAACCACAGGCGCACTCTCTACACTGGAAGCATCTCCTTATCGTAACATGTTGTTTTCTCTTACGTAGCACAGCATTTTTCCAAAAATTCTCCCCCGTTTCTCCACCTTCTATAAAAAGACAGGAAAACCTGCACCAACAAAAGTGCAAGGGACTTAAAATGAATAAGCCTGCGTAATTAATTAAAAATTCACTCATTTGCTTAGTCTTAAGGAGACGCTGGACTTCTCTTTCTTATCCCAGTAAAATTCCTGAAATACTTTGAAGAAACAGGGTCTGTGAACTCAGACAGCTAAAGCTGGTAAAAGCCTTTGTCATAAAATATACTAGGTGTCCCTAAGGAGAGAAGCAAATGCTTTACATGTTCCAAGATGTTCAATATCCTTGTCGGCCGCAAAGAGCGAGCAGACAGAAAGCCAGTCGTTCAGTAGAGAAGAATGTGTTTCTCAGCCGCAGGAAGCCCAGCCAGGACACATCAGTCCTTGTTTAAACACCTCCCTCCAAATTATTGCTAACCAAAGGATAAAAAAAACCTCAATGGATCCACACACAAAAATAACGTTTCAATCAAACGTGGTCCAAACAAAGGAACTGACTGACACAGAAAGAGTAGGACCTGGCCAAAACCACAGCTTAAAAGCTGTACTGAACTTTATTCAGTTATGAGGGTTCACAGGGATCTGAGTAATACCTCCCACCAGTAGCGTCCCGAGTCACCGTCCTTTGCCCAGCTATCTGTATGATAAACACCGGGGCAAACCCCAGCACAGATTCTTTCAACGGAACAGGTACTATTTGCTATGCCAGATGCTGCTTGCAAATGCCACGTGCCCTTGAGTTTCTTGCCAGTGAACTGTAAAAGCCCATGATGTAGTTACTGCACAGTAAAATGCGAACTGAGATTGCAAAGTATTTCACGGTATCTTTCTGGAACGGTGCAGTAACATCCACAAGGCTGTGGCTTCATTTCTACAGAAAATGGGATTAGCCTCTGAGACTACTTGTGCTCTTAAAACATCTATTAAACATGTCAGATTCTGCTCAGCTGAACTGGTGTAAATCAGAATAACTGATGGTGAATTTATTCCAGATTTACCACCATGTTACAAAAGGTGCAAAAAAAGCCAGGATCTGTTTTCATCACTGTTTAGCTAGCTGTAATGATATTTGCCTGGGCATTACTGCTCCTATGATTTAAAGCAGGTTTGAGCTCTCAGAAACATTCTCCTGCTCCCTTCTAGACTAAAAGCCATAATGACAGTATTTAAATTATGCTCTTTAAAAGCCTGGAAGCCTGAAAACATGTTTCTGAATAAAATGAAGGATGTCAGTTCTTGCTACTGTCTAACTACAAGAAACAGGACAAAGTGCCAAATACCAGTACGTACAGCACAAACCACAACAGCTTTCAGCATCTGAATAGACAGATGATGACCACTGTTCCCTATTTTTAACAGTTTTTAAAGGGTATTTTCTCTGTCATTTATCAACGTCTCTTCCATCTGAGGATACCAACCAGGCACTTTTCTAATCAGTTACTGCACAGCTGAGAACATAAGCTTGGCCAAAGCTCCTGATGAAGGACAAAGTTGGAGGGTGAAGATGAATGATACTGGCAGCTCTGTTTCATCTCCTTTATGTCTCATGGAAAGATTGGATTTTTTAAGAACTCTTATGTGTTTTGGAGAACAAAACCTCCATCACTGAAACTCTGCATGGCTGAGTATCTCTCATTGCTTATTTGTACAATATTTACTGTAACTGAGTCGCATCAGAAAGGATTCATGATGCTGGAATAATTATAAAATACACAGCAGAGGCAGTAAAGGCTAACAAAGTATCATTTAATGGTAGGAAAAACGCAATGAAATAATATGATATTCTAGTTCATTTCTATCTATATTTCTTTTTAAAAAATGATATTAAAGACATTTTTTTCCTGTTGATTTAGCATCTTCCTCCTCCTGGAACCTCACTTAAGATGTCTGTTTAATTTTCTTCATCTTTGCAACACCACAGAAACTTAGCCAAAGCACCTTTTAATCTCAACCAGATCTGCATTTTGCAGATCTGTGTATCTGCAGCATATAGACGAAGTGTGGTATCCCATGGCAACAGCTTAAAAATTATTAACTGCTCTGCAAAGTTAGTGAGTCCATATTCTAACGACTCTAAGAAGAAAGAACCTGCGAGTCGAGATGTGAAGATGGCTCATTTCATGACCTCCATCCTTCCGGTGCTCCATAAAATTATCCTACCACTTCTGGATCTCAAAAACCTGTTTTTCTTTAACATGCTTCCAGTCACACCCGACCCACAGCAGCACCCCGTGCTGAAGGCTTGGTTAACCTATAACCAATAACCCACGGGCCAGCACTCCCACGAGACCTGTTCAGCCAACACAAGCCGATTCACACCGCTCAAACTCCGAAGGTCAGAAACTAGCAACACGTTTCAACATCTGATGAAGAAAATTAGAGTAAATTTTCACTGTTGGAGCCACCAGGACACAGAAGGATTCCCTGGGCACAGCACAGTGTTCCCTGTATATATATATATACACACATCAATGAGCCCTACAGAGTACCAGCCCGCGTCCCTCTCCTGGGGAGGGTGCTCCAAACCCACGCAGCACCAAGCAGGACCAGGCACCCACCGCTGCTGTCTACATCCACAAGGAGTGCAATGACACCAGTAACACTGGTGTTAGCTAACTGCACCTTCTGCACGGGATGCAAATCAAGTGAATAAAAGCAAAGCTCACGGCATGACTCAAACTTCTCCCCATAGATATTTTTAAACAGCCTGCAGATATCAGGGGCCAGCACCTGTTGCTATTAGTATTATTTGTACATAATAATGACATCATAACATTATATTACATGATGTATATTATTACATGATAAGATGAATCTGTAATAATCTCCTACAGGATATATTTCATGCATAAGCCTGTTTATAAGGTATGTAAATAGATACCATACTATATGCACTATATTAACCTTATCTCAGTAGCCATTACTATATAGCTATAGCACACAAATATATAATCATACACATTACCTTGTGGTACTTACATATTATGATAAAATAACTGATATTAATTACTAGCAAAAACAGGAATCATAGGTAATCAAATACAGGTGCTTTACAATTCATTCTAAGAGTTGCACCATTTAATGGTATAGAATTAAATGGAACTAAATCCTTGGAGGGCATTTGGGTTTTTTTGTTTGAACAAAAAGTATCCCGAAAGCAGTCCCTCTGGTTCACTTCACCAGACTACTCTTTAGCTTAATGGTCTTAACAACTTACTTTCCATTTTGCCCTTCAAATCCTCCGTTTGTATAGCAGCTTTGTCCTTATAAATCCCTCCAACAACCCCATACCCTAGTACTCCCTGTATACTTTAGAGCTCTATTTTCACTCGCAATTAACTTTAACAACTTATCACTCATCCACATTGGTTCTAAAGTTTTATGTTTAGTTTTATGTAAAGACATATTCACTCGCCCCGAGCCAACTCCAGCACCTCTTTAAAGTTTAGCCAATTTTCCTTCATAGGCCATTTTCTAATAAACAGTGCCAGTCTCCTTCACTTAATATGTTCCTCATTTTATCTGATTAGAAGCTTTTGAAGTTTAATTCACCTGTTTTTATATCAAACCTCCTACCATGCTGAAACTTGAAACAGCAGTTCTTCTCTACCTTGCATAGGTTACACAATGCCCTTTCAATGTAGGAGATCCAAACACTGTCCTCTGTATCACTATCCATTGCTTCCAAGATCACACTCCTAGCAAATCCTGATATACTAAATAAAGATAATAAGCATAACATTCTGAGAAATTATACACAAAAGCAATACAAACTGTGTAAAGATGACAACCTCATCAAGCCACTATTCTGTATTTTTCTAATCTACCAGCTCTAGGCAAATCATGACTCATAAAAACCCACGATTGCAACAATCTCTAAATGCCCCAGCAATCTCCATTTTAACAATGAAATACCCAGACAGCAACACACCACCCAGCAGCTAATTCTATTTTTTTTCTTTCCACCATTATCTTTTCCGTAAGATTTAGGCAGAATTTGCTGAGCACCAGTCCTCTGCTGGACCACTGCCCCTGGCGTGCCTTTTCCTCCCTCCTCCTGTGCTGCAGGGAGAAGTCGATGGGGGACAGGAGAGCAAAGCACCCCACGGCCACCCCAGCAGAAGGCGTGAGGACCATAGTCCTGTCAGCACAGCACATCTCAGCAGAGCATGTCAGATGTTTATGCAAGGGAGTTACTGGGCTGCACACAAACAGGTGGCTTTTTTGGCACACGCAGCAAGGAAATACTGAAGTCCGATTCCTTCAGCAGGGAAAAGAGCTGGTCTCATGAAAGAATCTACAGGGAATTTCAAAGACATCTTTACTTTCCCTTCCTCTGGGCAGGACTGGGAGATAAAATTCACTTTGCAAGATGAGCAGCAGGAATAGGGCACCCTCTTCATCATCTGCTACACTTGAAAAGAACCATGATGTTATTTATTGCGCTCTTGCTTCAGCTGTGCTTCATTTTTGTGAGGTAGATGAGCTCACGTACTGTAATGTCAGCAGGGGAGATCATTCTGGCTTTTGCAAAACACTTTCTTCTTGTAGAAACCATCCCCAAGGGAGACAGGCTGGCAGGGTGGAGAGAGCAGCAAGGAAACAGTATCAGCCTTAGGTGAGCCCCCGGTACTGGCCTCGCCTTGGGTAATGCGCGTATGAATACCCATACAGAGAGATCCTCCAGCACGGGCAAGGCTTAATGCGCATGTTTGACCTGAAGTCCAGCAGATCAACGAAATATCTCACTCTCTTTACCACTTACACAGAACTGCTCTGGTGGGTTGAGATCTTTGCTTTCCACTGTCCCCACGGCTGCAAGCTCTCTGCCCTTGGGGACCGCTTCCCATCTGCTCCGAAGGGCGAAGCTGCACGGAGGGGTCCCTGGATGGCTCTCCAGCAGCAGCCGGCGCCCGTGCTGCCGGATCAGGCTGGCATTTACTCATCCTGCTTATTGTACCTAAGGGATCCACACATTGCCAAAACAGTTTCGTAACAGGACTGAACACACAAACCAGCTCAGTATCTAAGCAGCCAGAAGAGTTTAGTAAATAAATTGTCTAGACTTACCAACCAAGCGCAGAGTTCTCCAACTTGTAAAATGAAGTAACTGGTAAGATTGGGGCTGAGGAATAAAAACATCAAATCCTGCAGTGCCTGCTTTTAAGACCAGCATGTTCTAGATCTATCCATAATAAGCAGAAAAGATTTTGGACCTGCCTCTGCTCCCGTATGAGGACACTGGATCCAGCTATCTTGTCCACAGTCCACTAGTGCAGGTGTGACTGGAGTCACTCAGCTCCCTGCCCATGCCTGCAACCTGTAACACACAACTTGAAAGGCGGGGCGGCAGCTGGGAGCGTGAGTCCCTGGAGGGAGCAGGGAGCTGGGTTTGCTGCAGCAGCCAGTTCACTTGTTCCCTGACCACACGCTGCGAATTGAGTTTGCGCTTCACAAGTGCCGCAGCTTCACAAACGGACCAGCTGAGCAGTTTAATCCCAGTGCAGATTTGCATCGACTTGTTTGCATACTTGCCCCAAAACCTTGAAGGGCATCTAACGTGACTCAAAAATAGTTACAAAATATTAAATAATCACTTCACTCACTCCAAGTGAGTGTTACTCTTAATTGTTTCAGGCAAGCTAGCTCAGACTGAGCCAAAATACTGACTGTCTATAAAAATAGAAAAGCTGGACAGGAGTATCTTCCATTTCCCAGCAGCAGCTACCACATGCATCCTAAGGACAGGCAACAAAGCTGTCACATCCAGGCCTCCTCAGCTGGTGGACAGGACATGCCGTGGGATTGTTGTAACAGTACCATTCACCAGCACACCCAGGGAGGCACTATTCACTTCCCAGAAAAATATTCTACCATGAAACTTCTTCTATTTTTGTTTTTACTGTTTTAGCTCCAATACCAGTCTCTATAAAATAATCAACGTAACTATGACTTCAGAGTCTACATCTCTTTATTCAAATTATCTGTCCTTGTTTTCATAGAGTGCATAGATTTTTACAGAACTAGCAAGTCGATCCGTGCCCAATAACTGCTAATATATAACTCACATAGATAAGGAGATGGTACAACTATTGAATGGGTGAAGCAGCGCATTTAATAAATACAAAGTGACTTTGATCACCTTTATAAGCCTGTAAGGTTACAGTTGTCTCTAAACCTCTAGATGTTAAAACGATAATGCTTTCCAATTGATCACTGTGTTACCAGCATATTTGGCAGGAACAGCGGTACTTAGCAGTGACATCCTTTTTCATATTATAGCTCTGTCCATGTAATGCTTCACCAATCACCTACACTGACATGTTTGTATAATGCTACTGCACTGACCCCAGCCACACAAGTTATCACATAGAATATATATATTCCACTGAAAGATGAATAGTGCCAATGCTTTACATCCAGTGATCGCAGGAGCATTCGTTCAAAGCTAAGGTCAAGGGAACACAACGGTCTTTCCAACACTGGTGTGTAGTACATAAGGGCTGTTTGTAAACCCCACGTCCAGCAAAGGACCACAAAGATGATAAAGGGAATGGTGCATCTGTCATGCATGGAGAGCCTGAGCAAGCTGGGACTGTCCAGCCTGGAGCCAAGGAGGCTCAGGAGGTCATACCAGTGTGTATGATCACCACCTGATAGGGCATGTCCTAGTTTCAGCTGGGATACAGTTAATTTTCTTCCTAGTAGCTGGTGCAGTGCTGTGTTTTGGATATAGTACCAGAATGCTGTCGATAACACACTGATGTTTCACTTATTGCTAAGTAGTGCTTACCCTAAGTCAAGGACTTTTCAGTTTCCCATGCTCTGCCAGTGAGCAGGTCTACAAGAAGCTGGGAAGGAGCAGAACCAGGACACCTGAGCTGAACTAGCCAAAGGGATGTTCCATACCATAGAACATCATGCTCAGTACATAAACGGGGGAGAATGAGCTGGAGGTGCCGATCAGTGCTTGGGGACTGTCTCTGAATCAGCAGGTCATAAGCCATGGTACTGTGCATCACTTGTCTGTCTTGGGTTTTATTCCTTTCTCTTTTTGTTATCTCCCTTTTCATTACTATTATTATTATGATTGCGATTTTTTACTTTATTTCAGTTATTAACTGTTCTTACCTCAACTCATGGGTTTTCTGATTCTCCTCCCCATCCCACCAGGGTCGGGGGGAGCGAGTGAGCAGCTGCATGGTACTTAGCTGCCAGCTGAGGTTAAACCACAGCAGGGGAGTGATGAGCAACCCAGGCTCTCTTCAGTGGTGCCCAGTTACAGAACAAGAGGCAACAGGCACAAACAGAAACACAGGATGTCCACTAAAAGAAAAATCTTGGTTTTATTGCAAGATGGTCAAACACTGGGAAGCCCGCCTGGAATGGCTGTGGGGTCTCCATCATCAGCACTAATTCAGGATCTCACAGGGCACACTTGAGAGCCACATGCTCTACATGACCCAGCCTGGACCCCTGGGGACCCTTAGTCCTGCCCCCCCAACAACCTCAGCTATGCTGAATCTATGCATTGATGAAATAGCAAAGCTTGGCTTTACAGGAGCTTAAGTTTTCTGACCCCACCACCTTCCATGGATCTCATTTTGTATTCCACCATGTACCATGATCTTCCCTCCCACTTCAACAAAATATATCTCATGGTGAGATCAAGTCATCATGAACCAATGTCAATATGATCTAGCTGATGAACCCAGCCCACAGAAGAGGACAGACACACGAGCTATCCCAGCCTCAAACCTGGGGAAGAGCAGCAGCAACGCTATCAGAAGCTCATATTTCTGTTAGAATTTTTGACATATCAGTTTTTCTTTTACCAAAGGTTGAACAGCAATTAGAATAGGTTGTCCTGTACAAAGCAAAAGTTCATCACTTGCCTTTTTACAGGGAATTAAATCCATAACAGTGTTAAAAGGACCTCAGTTACAAAATTATTGCTTTCAGATCTATAACCCATAATGAAATAAACAAAAGACATTATTTATAAAGAGTTATAATGATAGCTTACTTAGAAGGACCACGTTCCAGGTTAGCCTGAAACCCCGGCCAAGGATTACTCTTTTACAGCACCACAGAGAATCAGAGAGGGAACGCACAGCTCATTAAGAGGATTCAGAAATGATCAGGTGTGTGTCAAAATCACTAATCCTTCAGTCTCCCAGTGCACCTGCTTTCTCAGCACTGCACACACTCATGTGTTTAGCCTGCTGAACTGCACTTTGTTGGAAGAAGGGTTCGCCGGAGTCAAGAAGACGCTCAATATGAGTTATGCATCTTGCTCAACTTTATTAGTTTCTAACACTACTTATATAGAACCGATACACATGCATATTCGTAAAGCAGAAATATAATTGGTTAGTAGTCTCTAAACGCGCGCGGTTCTCACAACCCTAATTATCATGACTAAAATAAGCATTCTACCCATGTAGCTAATTGTGTTGCTGTGCTTCAGCCCTGTAGTTTGTTACTCCCTATATTCCCATACCAGTCCCTATCTTTCTTGGCCCTGCACCTGCTTTCCCAGCAGCTGTATCTTGTTACAGCCACGGCCTGTTGGCACAACATAATTACTTGGTCTCAGGCTTCAAGAATAGCTCAAGGCTACCTTTCTTGTTAACTTCAGCACAGCGACTTCAGTACAACTGATTACAGGCCTATTCTAATACCAGGCCTGGATTGTGCAGAACTTCAGAGATTCTAAGGCCACGCTTCTGCAGCCCTTCTTCTACAGCACTTCAACAGCTCTTCTCAGTGACCTGGAGAAGGAAGATCCTACTGAATATTGGCAAACAGCATTCAGTAACAGCCAGCATCATCTTGGATGCATGTCAGGTGGGGAAAAAAAGGTGGTGGTGGGGGAAACATAAGAAAAGGCGAAAAACTGAGTCATTACAAACTGATGAAAACTTTAGAACAACAGAAGATATGATGGATATAAAAAAAAAAAATCCCAAACATATAATTTACAGTACCTGGCCATGACATTTTTACAGTCATCTTACCAAGACTGGAATTCTCCATTTAACTAGGCATCAGATCCCATTTTCCATCACTGTTAACAAGACATTTTCACAGAGCAATTCACCTCAGCTACAAGGAGTTTTCATATTGTCATTTTTCCCTTCTGCCTACAAATCCAGGCTAATGGCACTAGACAAGATGTAGACATTTGAAGTTTGGGAAAATATCTCTCATTTTTAGCATCTGCTTTACAATATTGATAATAGTTACGATTTGTGAAACCTATCGAGAGACACTTTAATGGGAACCAGTATTAGGCCCTACATCAGCAGACTTACCTGCATACCTTGAAACTAATGCTATTTAATGTTCCAGCTTGCAGCAGCAAATATCTGGTTATCCTGTTCTTCTGAAGAACATTTTAAAGGCTTCAAGAGAAGTCAGTGAAATACTGTACTTACTCCCAAAGCAACCCCTGGGACAGCAGGCACTGCTGTCAGCAGCACTGAGCACAGGACAGCAGAACACTGCGTCACTGTCTCTTCCAGAAATGCTCCGATTGCCAATAATACAAACTGGAAAAGGAATTTTCTTGTCTTCCACAGTGGAAAAACCTTCCCCTAGACAATAGAAAAGCCCAAAATAGATTTGGGAATGGAAAAAATTATCTTAGCCCTAAAATTATGGTTTGTTAAGGAAGCAAATAAATGCCTTATTGAAAGTTTGTGCAGGATAAACCCTACAAGTGCTTAAAACACACACACAGAGAAAAGGACCTCAGCCTATTATTTGTGTGATAACAAAGGATGACCAAGGAAGTCATTCAAACCTGGCAGGTAACGTTTCTCTAAAATAGCTTTCAAAACACACCTGTAATACACACTTTGCATGCACGAGAGCCTGGGCAGCTCAGCACACACTGCAGCGGTGAACATAGAGCACATGGCAGGGTTACAGAGGCGTGATGTCCATTAGAAGCCACTTAGCTTTATGACACAATACGATTTGGCACTAGTGTGTGAGGATATGTTGTAAAAGCTGGCATGAATTACGTTATGATGTGAAGAGGGACTCATTAAATTAGGAATAGGATCTCTCAGAGAAGCCAATAAGCATCAGACGGAGCTGTGGAAAGAGTTCATTACATTAGAATATAAAAAGGTGGGCTGTGACATTTCAATTTGTTAAAAAAGCCAAAAGACATCACATGAAAAGGGCCTATCATCATGTTACAGTGTGCAGTAAAAACCAATATAAATTGCATTATGACTTTAATAGGGTAGTCATTGAGTTACAACGTGTAATTGAAGCCAGTAGGTCTTACATAAGGTTATGAAGTGGGACTTCTTATCTTCATAACAACACATACAAACCGTGAGACTCTGTATGAGAATATGAAATGGGGCTTCTTGATGCTAAATGGGAAGAGGACTTTTCACACTTATTTTGTGTTACACAATAGAAGCCAACAGAAAAATGAATTATGATGTGTGGAAAGGGACACTTCCTAACCATATGCAATAGCTATGAAATAAAAATTACTTCTGAATGGGGCAGGGTGGATGTAAAATTAGCAGCACTACAAAATCAGGCCTAATAGTACAATAGGGAGGGGATTCACTCAGGCTGCTTGTTCATCTGAAGCCAGCATGCAAGACAGTGTGAGGTACCGTTCAAGCCATAATTATGTTTATTTTGAGGAAAAGTTACTATAGCGGCTTCTGAAGATAATTTTTGTAAAAACTAAGCATATTTTCCAAGACAAATAGGAAAGAAACACTACACTACCCAGCAGAGAATCTCCTCATGCAGGTATAAATGCTGCTAGCCCCATTATTTTAGCAATGATACTCCAAATACACCTGATGATGTTAATTTGACTGTACCTACAGCTACACCACTCTCAGGAATCTGGAGCAGGGAACAGACAGATGCATGGTGGCAAGTCAAGGAGCACATCTGGCATCTGCATTACCATCTGTAATAGATGCAACCTGTATTCCTGAATTTCACTGCCTTCAGATCCCACAGCCCTTGCAAGCACATGCACTGCTAAAGACTCAGGCTACACCTCACCCTTACACCTAGTTTTACTGACCCTCACAGTCAGGGGTGAGAGCAGCAGGTCGAGTGGAAACTCATGACATTTTGTTGACAAATTTGTTGCAGAGAGCAACAGAGCAATGGGAAGCAGGCTGGAATGGTCATACTACACACATCCCATGACAATATAAGCTGGGACAGACCTAGAATGCCCAGTTTCCCCCCCCGCCCACTCTTCGCAAAGTTGGCCTCAAGCCTGTCAGCATCACCAGTGGTCACATCTGCACTCACAGCAGACTGAACTAGATTCTGAGCTTCCCTGCCCTGAAAATCTTCTTTCTTGTGTATATGCTTGTAGTCTTAAATGTGGCCCGGGAATGAACCTGCATACTGGCATGGACCAAACCTGCACTCAAAGGTAGCACACAACCGCCAGGAGAGTCCTAGAGGAGGACGTGAATCGCCCAGCAAATTCCTAAGCAATGCCAATTACTAGCTAGCAAGAGAAGTGAAGTTGTCACAGAAAGAAATGAAAGGCTATAAACAGATTTTGGAAAGGAGGAACAGGTCTCTCCCAGCACGGCACAGGGGAGCCTGCTCACCTCTCTCCAGCTCCTTTATTTCTTCCAAGGCTTGCAAGACCTGATTACCGGGCTCTACCATGTGCAAGACGGTTTTGGTATCTACTGCAGCGGGTGAGGCATGTAGTAACCCAGCAATTATTTAAATCAATTAGCAATCTACATTTCCATTTAGACATCTAGAAATGTCAGGAGCTTTCCAAGAGTCTGTTTCTTCTCATGTTTTTTTCCCCCAGCATGTTTTTAATTATGGCCAATGCTAATTTTAAGAAGTTGTCTGCCTTCAGTTCTGCGTGACTATAATGTTCTCCAGCTGATTTTAAAAAATCAGAAGGTTTTAACTTTTCAAGCTGCCTTTTCAACAAAAACGGCCAACTGTTAAATGGCTTGGCAGCCAGCCGCACTCTGCAAACTGCACTGTGCTGCATTCCAGGCAGCCCTGGTCCCTCTGCATCCTGACAGATCCATGCTCCATGCACCCGCTGCAGAAAACCCCCTCGTGCATGTTAACCTCTCCTGGGCTACACCAACACAAAACACATTAGCCTCACATAGCTGAATTTTTCACCTGCTTTTGTTTACTCATATTCATTAAACTTTGCAATATTTTCAGGCTACAGGAAGCATTAATAGACTTCAAAGCCAAAAAGGAAACCTTATGATCACCTAGCTAACCACCCACACAACACAGCATACAGAATTTCATGTGTGATTCCCATGTCAGCCACATCTTTTTCGTTCAGGTAAGGATGTTTTTAGAAAAAGGTTCCGTCTTGCTTTGAATCATCCAAGTTATTGAGAAATGGCTTAGCAATTTTTCAGCAAGTTATCAGTAGTTCTAATCACAGATAAATTAAATGGGAAATCCACATCTCTTCCAAGAATAGAGACTAGTGCTTACCTTGGGATTAATTTTGTTTGGAAAAGGAAACAGATGTGTGAAGCTTGTGTGAAGAGCCTTCTACACATAGTTGTGCTTGTGGGTGATGTTAGGGGCTAGTAAGACAGATCACCTGCATCATCCCACCATACCCATGTCACAGAGGTGTTAAATACAAAGAATTTCAGTGCTGAGTAAACCCTCAAAATATTACCTGAATGTTTGGCTTCTGGCCTGAGATCTTCATAGGAAGTCACATTACAATTCAACAGCAGGTGGGAATCAGACTGTGCAACCTTGACTCTGCTGTCAGCTGGCCAGACTCCCCCACTTCTAAAATATGTACAGCACATGCAGTTTTCTACCAGTTTTGCGTGGCAGCTCTCCCACTGATGCAAATTGTCACTGCTTTCTCTCTCTTTTTGTTTTTTAATCATATCACTTACATATTTCCAAAAGAAACTTGAAAGGAAGAATTATAAACATTAACTTAGTTAACACAAAACTCAAGGTATACAAAGTTCATTTTTCACTACAAAAACAATATGTGTTCCTGTTCTCTTTGAATATATATGTCTGCTATAAAATTGTATTTTGTCTTTGCTTATTTAAGACTTTTGCTACCCATGTGAATCTTTTCATATTTTTCCCCCAGTATAAAGTAAAATTTAATTTTTCAGAAGCAAATTAAATTTTCAGACTTTCCAACCCTGCAGGAATTTTATATTTCATTTGACCCATTCTGAAAACCCTCTGATTTTGAAAAATACCCATGGGTTTTTGCAATGATGCCAAAAGTCGACCATTACTGCACACACAACTAAATAAAAATGTACATACAAACCCACTAACACAACAGAACATAGGAAGCTGTGATGAAATGGAGCTGTTGGCTGAAAGGAGCAGCATTAGACTTATCTGTACACTTACCAATTACCTAAGCTTTCAGCAAATTCTCTATGAAGTATCATCTTAAAAGAAAGAAGACATCTTTCCCAGACATCCCTTTGGCCCCCAAGGTTTAGATCATCTACCTTAACCCTGCACTGTAATAAAGAAAAACAAGATGATTTTTACTGTTATATTACAATGAATAACATCTCTTTCTCCAACCCATACCATAATCTCTCATAAATCTGTTTCATTTTGCATTTAAATATTAGTCAGTATCTTATTGCTCTCCAGACACAACACAATTTTGAATCAAAGTTAGCATTTTCATTATTTCTTGCAAACTGAAGGCTAATTCACACTGTAACGAAATGTTACAGCTCCGTTATGTTCCCAAAGCATGCCATACACAATCTGTCAATGTACTAATATTGTAAGTCCATACGTTATAAGGAACATTAGATATGAAAACCTAAATTTTTCAAACATTTTACAGCTATTTGAGAGTGGATCCAAGTGATAAACAGAGCAAACCAGCAAGATAGAGCATTTCTGAACTGCTTACTGGGCTGAGGAGCACAAGACACATTGACCCAAAGAGATGGCAAACTCCAAAGTTATTTTGAAAAAGAATTCCCCTTCTTTCCCACTGAGCTAAGAAACTGCTCAGATTTATAAAAGAGAAATATGCAACCTAAGGGACTTAATTCTTGTATCATTCTTCTATAGCACACAAAACAATTAAATTTGTTCCAGTAATGCTTTGGACGCAGTTATGAACCCACCCTTACTTTGCCATGGCATCTTCACAAAGCAAGGCCCTCTTTCAAAACCAGGAGCCCAAGCACCACCTTCTCCAGAGCTGTACCACCCTTACGAATGACAGGGAGAAAAAGAGCCTGAATCAAAGCACACCCAGTGGAAATCCCACTGAATTGAATAGGAGTTGACACAGACCCTATAGATGTAGTCAACACGTGTGCCTGCATACAAATGCAACATAACCACCTCGCGTATCCTTTCCGTGCCATCATTTTCTCACACACCGTAAGGGGAAGCATCTAACATTACAAATTAATGAGTGATTTATATACCCATCATTATTCATGGCTATAAAACATTATAATGCTCTAAATAAGTAAAAACATTTTTGCAGCTGCTGCAAATGTTTCATTCCTAGATGTAAGCTTGGCCAAGAGCACAGGGATCTCTGCATAAGTGCCGAATTCACAGTGAAGTAATTAGCACATTGAAGAAAATATATACCTAATGCAGTATGCTTTAGCCAGTGTTTTAACATGACCAATGCTGATAACTAACTGCAAATACAAATGTTTCCCAGGCTGCTCCCTTCCAGACAGGTAACTTTACCCCTTATCCCAAAGGTGTGGAAGAGCAAGGATGAAGTGTTACAGAATTGGAATGACGTTCCACATTACACATGTGTAAAACAGCTGGGCAAATGATGTCATTAAAAATACTTTGCCACCTCTGCTACTTGCTGTTGTTATTAAAAGCAGACATTAACTTTCTTTACCTAATCACACTGTGTAAACCTGTTGTGTCAAATCCTCGAGTATGTTCTGTTCCTAATTAGCAAAGACAACCTGCAGCTGCTTCCCATAAACTTCAACTGGCTTTGAACTTGCTGTGCTACAACACAGATGTGTTTTGTTTCTGAAATGCACATTTTTATCTGGATAACAAAGTCTTCTTCTGAAGAATTCATACATGCCCTATTCCAAACCCAAGGCTCATGGAACATGCACGGACCACAACAAAAAATTAAATGGAAATAAAGCCATAATGCTTTCTCTCAGTCTTTCCATCACAAACAGACAAAACTTCAAGTCAAGTCTGCAGACTATCTCCACTTCTCATATTTAAGTCAACCAAACCCCTATTGAGCTTCTTGGAACACCAAAAGCACTTCCAAATTCCCTTAAAACCCAAGAATATCTTGGTGGCTTTCAATAGTGCCAAAATACAGCTTCTATTAATAAAGAGGAAACAGTATGTGCTGTATGGGCCTTAAATATTAGTATTGTTCTAGGTTCTGATAGCGTCACCTTTCCTATGCAGCAAATCTAAGTACTCCTGTGAGCCCATCAAGCTAAGCTTTCATGTCTACTGTACTAATTGCAGGCAGAGGTTTCACATACATTCAACGTGGTTCAGCCACGCTCCCAAGCACCACACCTGCTGGCTTTGAGCAAAGTCAGGTCTGTATGGAGAATCGAGTCCCATTCCACAGACACATGCCTTCTTTCCTTGTTTTAATTGTGCTGCGATTCTAGCCCAATGTATCTGTATTACTGATTATGGTTATTTGTTTACAGACACCCAACGTACCCTCAATGACAGCACATGTGGTCATCCTAACAGGCAAGAGTTCCCTGCTGCAGTATGTATGCATATACTGAATATTTTTCCAATAACAGCACAGGTCTCCCAGATTTTTGTTCAAGAGGAAAAAAATGACTACATTATTAATAAACATAGATAAAAGTAAGCTATTTGATAATCCTATTACATTGCAATAGGTTTTAAATAACTCCAGCTGACAGCATTGCAGCTGTTTTACTCAACTGAGCAGCAGGATACCAAGCCAAACCAACACACAGTGTCTCCTTATAATGACTGGCAGTAACCCCAAAACATGCACTCTTAAAAATAATAATAACAATAATAATCTTATTAGCCTGTGTTGGGACTACCAAAGAATAACCCAATACAGACTGTGAAAGGAGGAACAAATAGGTATATTCCCTCTGCCTTAAAATTTCAGCAAGATTTTCAAAAATTCCTAATGGATTCGAGAGCTCATGGCTTCCTCCAATGCCTTGTAACAGCATAGGGTCACATCATCTGCTGGCATACCTCCACTTAAGCTAGAAGATAATTTATTTCCAATTCAGATCTAAAGATGTATTTTTTTTTCCCCACAAGCAGGGGAATGCAGCAAGAGACACTCCATAATGAACAGGGAGCTCTGACCTAGCCTGCTAATAAACACAGACTGCTAAAGGTTACCCAGCCAGAGTAACCAACCGCTCGTCCCATGCCTTTTAAAAGGATGCAGCATTGTAGACAGCAGAAAACTCCAGTTAAGCACTTAACTCCCATGGAGCTCAGAGATACGCAGCACATACACTGACTGCAGCAACAGAACCTTTTCTAAGCCATCGCCAGCCTAACTTTGTACAGGCGCTGAAGGCAGCTCCGCTGTCCGGAATTTGACCTCAGCCCAGTTTTTTGCTTGCTGGGATTCTTTGGACTTCAGGACCATTACTCTGCACTTATACTGATGCAACTGATGTCTGGTATCACGAACCAAGTGCCCATTAACAGCTACAAACACTTATTTTTTTGACATAACAGATACTCAGAATTATCTTCTCCTTTTCCCCTTTTTCCAGTGCCTTTACATCTATCTCCCACCAGATTCATCAAGAAATGCAGGTACATTTCTTTCTCCCTTTCACTAAAAAAAAAAAAAAAATCAAAACAAAAGGTAAATAAGTTATACCATTATACTTACACTATTTCTTTTGGAAAAGTTTTGCATATGCAGCTCATTCTCCTAAAAAGCTGCTGCAAACAAATGTTCTTTTTCCTATCATGGTCACATTGAAAACAGAAATACAAACAAAAGTGTGAATGGCCTTTTGTAAGACGACTTCTTGCAGAGGGGGGTTTTTCATCCCTCAGTGGGTCCAGCAAAAGGTATAAATGCCCTAATAGATTGTTTCTAGAGTGAAGTAAAGTCTTTCAGCAAAAGAGCTGAACACTTACTATTCCTGGTAGGACCACAGTAAAAAGGGAAAAAAAGATGAGAAAGTCCCTTACTAGGAAAATCTTCATTCTAGAAAACTCAAAGCTCTCAGCAGAGGACACAGCTACCTAGAGAGAAGAAAAGCAGGGATAATTTCTATTCCATCATGTTCACTTCACTGTAAAACTACTGAACCTTACATTTTGCAAATCTGCATCTACCATTGACAGGAACCACCTAGTTTTTTGCATATACTAAGATAGCCTTTTGTAGTCAAGCTAAAGGCGGCAGAGATGCAAAAATCCTAATTCTCCTTGCGCTTCCTAGCAAAATCTTACAAGAATATTTACCTAACATAGTCAATGTTTTATTCAAATCAAAACTGAGTGTTTCACTTTTTCAAGGTTTTAAGGATGATTTTTCAGAATATACAATATGAGTAGGAAGGACAAGTGAGACAGAAAAGCTAAATTGTTGGCCCTTTTGCAAAATAGCAGAAATTGAAAAGCAAAATGCAAAGTTGAAGCTATGGAAGTACCTTCTTAGTGGCTGCAGCTGTATTGCACGTGTGCTCCCCTCTCTATCCATCAGTCACATCCTCACACAACTCTCTGTACCCTTCCTAGCTAGCTGTACAGCCAGCATGCGACTTTGCAGCAATAAGGGAAGTAGTTAGGCATGTTCTGAAGCATGGCATGAACTTCCCTCTGTTGACAAAGCTCCATCTATCTTATGACACCAGTCGCAAAGATTAAACAAGTAACTAGAAATTATCCTTCAGATTTGACAGTAACAAATAGCTGATACATAATCAGAAGGTTTGCTGATTCAACTTACCAATTTAATTATCTTGAAAACAGTTCCGCTACAGAAGGATACCTTCTGCCATAAACATTCAGGATGACAAGTTGTCCTGACGGATGTTTTCTTGTCACATCTCCTAACACAAAATTCTGTTGGGTTTCACTGCAACTGAATTATACCTTGTGCTGAGTAATCAGAATGTGCTGAGGTGGTACTTTTTACTGTCTGAACATTACTTTACTTATCTGACTTACAAAATATAACTAAAACTCTCTAGAAAAGTATTTTTTTACCACTTTTTTTTTTCATGATATATCTCAAGCATTGAAACTCTTTAAATAGGACAGGTCATGTGCTACCAGGTGCTTCCAGTATAAGCAAAAAACCCTGTATCTATCAAGAGTTCCTGGATCAGGTCGGTTGTTTTCTTTACATTGCAGACTCATCAGGAAAAGTGGGTTTACAATAATTACTTCCACTGCTTTGGTTTTACAGATGTTTCCAACTCTTCGTCCCAGCTACACTTCATGTCTTGAGTTATTTAGCTCCTATCTTTGCAAGGTGTCAGATGATACAGAAACACCAGTTTGGTAATTTATAAGCCCACCTCTTCTTTGGTCAGGGGACATGGGATCTGTCCTGAAGACAACACACAGATCCTCTGCCAGCACACTGCCATGATTCACTTTGTCAGGAGCAGTCCAGGGTGGATAGGTTTGTTTAGATTAATGCTATCATCCCTGGTTATTAAGAAAACCCTTGGTCATAAACTAATTTGACAGGAAGAATCCATTAACATTCTTGTCTTTATGACCACCCTGGGTCTGTAAAACTGACACATGCAATTTGGCCAAGACTGTCTCAAAAGACTATTTAAGTCAAAATTCAAATTACTCTATAAATACACACTTTAGCACAGTTTTGACTAATTTTCTTCTCAATAATAGTGGCTTGTAACAACACATGTCCTTTCGAGGTGCAATGACCTCAGAACAACTAGTCTTTGCAAATGACCTTTGGTGGGAAAGCGCTGCTGAGGAACACTGCAGTATCCCACCTGAACGAACGCAGCAATAACAGAGCTCAGGACATGCTACCAACAGAGCTGAGCTGTGAAGACCAAAAAGGCATGTCCCTACATGGAAAGGCAGCAAATCGGAATGAGATGGGTATTCTGGAAAGCAAAGAGAGAATGGGATTTCCATGGGAGAAACAGGATTGAGCTACCCTTCCACAAGTCAGTGGTGGATGGAGTTAAGGCTGAAGAAGAAAGGACAGGAGCTGCTTGCCTTTAAATGACATTTGGAGAGGACAACGGGCAAAGACACTCCTAGAAAACCTTCCAGAATGGCTTTTTGGGGGTTCCCCCCCGTTAGCGTTTTTCAAGAATAACACTTTTTAACTTGCAGTTTGGGGTTGGCTGGACAGCAGGACAGTAGGCTCCTTCAGTTATGGGGAAATAAGATACTATGGTTGGTGGGTCAGAGCTGCTAATAAGCAACCAAATAAAGGAACCTCCTCAATGAGAGAACAGCTCAGAGGGCTGTACGCATACACTGAATAGTGAGTGAAAGTCTACTGGTCTGGTTTGGATAACCTCTGAAACATTCAGATGCTTTTCCAGATCCCCTTGGCTTGGAAACCAGGCTGGCAAATTCTCCCTAGCAGTCTGATTTTTATTTTTTTTTCCTTTGGCAAGTTTTCTAATGCTTCCTGGGTTTGGCTGGGATGGCAATACCACAAGAATGGTCTTCCTCATGTATTCCAGAAGTTTTGCTTCCAGCCCCACCTCAAGCTAGGGTGTGCCGGAGCATGCGGAAAAGACAAAATATGAAACACTGCTTGGTCGCGCAGTAGTCTGGATTTTCTCACTGTATATACTGGCTAGAGGGCCCGGTCACTATAGAGAACAGCTAGCCTGCCTCTCACAACAAACTATTCTGTAACCATCAATCCAAACAACTAAATGCAGCTACAAATTTTTATCGTTCCCATTATTAAAGTTTCTGAGACCCATTACAAATAACAGAACGGGATTGTCTATTTGGTTGGTCAGATTTTTTTATCTCTAAAGGTCCGTATTTTCCCCCTTTTCTTCCCTTCAGTAAAAGTTCCTCTACAACACTCAAGACATACATGTTCTGCATGAGTTCAATAGTATTTAACATGCAGAACCGACAGAATTTAACAGTCATTAACAAACCTGTGATGGTACTGAATTCACCTTGATAAGCACATACATACTGCTTGATTTAGGGACCAACTCCAGGCACCGAACTTTCAAATCTCCTATCAAACACTGCAGGCAGCATTCCATTTACAAACAGAGCGAACTGAATAGCTGTTACACACAGGCACTCCCAGCTCATCCTGCTCTGCTCAAGATGGGGCTGAAGAGCTGTGAAGTTGCAGCTGTGATGAGCATCTGTCAGGTGGTGGGATAACTGCTCTGCCAGGACTGTGATGGTATTAGTAACTATGTTTTTAGTATGGTCCTATCTACTGCAGCTATCATTCAAATGGCAAGAATTGCTCCACAGCTAACAGGTGTCACATTTATCTGAAGAAACTAAATTTTGCACTTTTCCATCATTATATTTACATCACGGTAACTACACTGTCAGTTATTGCAATATATATCCTCCCACAACTAAAGCTCAACTATTTCAAATAATCACTAACATTAATAAAGAGCCCAAGTGCTTCACATGTTAATTTCTATGAAAGCAAATCAGCACAGAGCACCTAGAAGCATCAGTGGCAGCACTTTACCATTTGCAGTATCACACAATGTGTGGCACAGCCAGTCCCTGCATCTCCCACCTGAGGCAGAGTGACTCACTGAGTGAACCACTTCACTGAAAGGAGGGTGAAGAAAAATTCCCAATATACTTCTCCACTCAAATTAGCCTATGTTCCCCATAACACTTTGTTTTTTTCAAAAATGTTATTCAAAAGCTTCTAGCCATGGAACATAAATGTGTCAGCTTCTGTTTATACAATAAGGTACTGAGTTTGTCCCTTTTGTGCATGTTTTAATTCTTATTTTTTCAGGCAGTGGAGATCATCACCTACTGTTTGCTGATGCTGGCCATCTGTAATATGTTCTCCTCATATTTACATTTATTCTTTGAGGCATTCTTCCCACTAACAAAAAAACAGACCGTGTTTCCTTCTCTTACTGCCTTCAGTAGCATGTGAGAACCTGATAAAAAATAACTGCATCATTAGGAACTGCTATTACAGAAGCAATAAGAAGTTTTCAAATTCCTTCTCCATATTTTTTAAATTTGGGGAATCTGGCAGGCCCCAGAAACTGTTCTGAACAATTCACAGGTTTCCTAACTGACCCTAACAGTTGTTTATCTTTCTGAATTAGACCTTAA
This sequence comes from Falco biarmicus, assembly GCF_023638135.1. NCBI lineage: Eukaryota > Metazoa > Chordata > Aves > Falconiformes > Falconidae > Falco > Falco biarmicus. Next base: position 47,366,567 of record NC_079295.1, on the reverse strand, counting down.
ATTTCTGCAAAGGCATAATTCATGAAGCAATAATAAAAACTACACAAACTGATGAATTACTAAAGCAGCACAAGCAAACAAGCAGTACTTGTTTTAGGGGACAGTCCCCACTGTTCTCATGGTAGCTAGAGACAGAACGTTTGACATCACATTTTCAAACATTGTTTCTTCTTCCTGTCTAGCCTTGTATATAAAGCTAAAAGGTTAAGCAGGAATAAAATGCACACCATTACAGATGCATGGGACAGCAATTTAACAAGCACTTCAACATGTGCCTTTAACTTTGAACATGTGTTTCAAACCCACTGATTTCTTTGAGACTGAAGTACATGCTTAAGAGCTTTGCAGAGCAGGGAATAGTTGTGGGATTACACATCCATTTAGAGTTGATGTATGTGCTCTTGTGCTCTCCAGCACAGACACTACATACAGTCAGATAGCTCAAACAAAGTGCTTAAGTTTTGTGTTCAGAAGTATTTTCCATAGCACCTGGCATTACAAAGAGATGTAGGTCTTAATCTGTTCTCATTTTTCCTCAGCCATCTGTTGCTTCTTGGATTTACAAGTTTTAAACAAGACTAACAAATTAAGAAAACTCCTGTCTAATTAACATGAAGGCTTTCAGCCTTATCTGAGGCTTTTCACTGTTAGTACAGGAAAGATATGCCCACTGTCTAAATGAGCATTCCCACTGTCTAAATAAGCTTGGTTTTCCCAGCCATTGCTGTGTCCTTTGAACACCCATTTTAGACCTCTAAAAGAAGAAAAAAAAGAAGTTCTAAAGACACTTTAAAAGTCAGGCTGAGCTTCTGCAAGAACACTGGTGGTGCCATGGCAGAGTAGGTATGGTTTGTTGTTTTGGGGTTCGTTTTGGGGCTTTTTTTACCAGAAAGCAATGCAGGCCAACCTAAAAGACATAGGTGGGCACTTGGTTGGTTGGCTCTAAAGGCAGGAGCGGGCCTGTTCTCAGACATTCAGCAATTAACAGATGATCTGTGACCAAAACTGAGGGCAGCAAAAGAGAAGATTACATTTTCATTACCTGTGGCGTCATCCTCAGGAACAGCCATCTCTCTTTGTAGGAACAGTTCAGAGAATTTACTGTCCCAATTATCTCCCTACATGAAGCTGTTGTATGAAGGAAATAGCCTAGGAAAAGGAGAAAACCTCACTCCCTTATGGAAAAGTCATCTCTGAGATGTCCCAGGCACATTACTTTGTTCACAGGGATGAGCCTCCCTTGGCCACTGTCATTGTAAATGGTGGTAAATCATGTGAATGGACCAAGCTGAGGGAACAATTTAATGAGGAACCATGGGATCTCATGGTGTTGACTGTGGACCTGTGTTTTGCAGATACTGAGGGATGACAAATGCAACAGCGTGAAGGCTGTACTACCTACACATCCTCTGGCACACCATGAGTACACCAGCTCTGCTAGTCCACAGCATGGGGACACAGTCTCTAATTTAAAGGGATGTGTCTTTGCATACCAGGAAGTCTCCAGTTCAAGCAGAGCTAGCACAGAGCTAGAGCAATTCAACTTGCTTCAGAAGCTGGACTAGTCCCAAAATCAAGCTGTCATAAAAATAGCTCTAAGTAACATGTTTCACCTCCCCAGTCTTGGTTCAAACACAGCTTAGCCAGAGCAAAAAACTCGGGCCACAGGCTTCTTTCTAAGCAATGCCTGCCCAATATCCAGGGGATGGAAGATAATTTTTTTTGGCATTTTCTAGGAAATTCTGAATTTCTGACAAATGAGAAAAAAAATTAGATAGTGTGATAAGAAGGATACATGTTCCAAAGGGAAAGCATGGATTTCAGTACTGTCACTGCAAACACCAGCATGGGACAGTGGTGGAAAGTGTTGACAGGACTGCTTTATCTGTCTGGTAACTATATAAAATCATAGCACAAGCCATCCTGGCCCCACCTCCAGAACAGGTTCTGTTCTCCCTGGTGTACCCCAAATCCAGCAGCCCCTGGTGGGGGGGGCAGTGATGCCAGCTGGCTCTGCTATATAGTTTCCCGATAATAAGAGCTCACCTTGCAGTCATGGATGTTGATGTGTGTTTTTCTATTGCAAGGAAACAGCACTAGTACAAGATACTGTGACACCTCCCCTTGACCTGAAAAAGCCTGTTTCCCTTCAAATGATAATATAAATGGGGGGGGGGGGGGGGGGGGGGGGAAGGGATTTTCTGATCATTCTATTAAGATGAACAACACAGCTTCTCTTTCAACACTTGTTAGCTAGCCAGTGCTACTCTTCATTCCCTTTTTCATCATGAAATAATATCCTCTGACGCAGAACAGGAGCAGACAGAACAGAGTCCTCGCGCTTACAGCTGTCCTTTTACTGCAGTCACAGGCAAGTTTAGGAGGAAACATTTCCACAGAGCCTCAGCTGACTCATTCAAACAACAGTGAGTAAATCTGTCTCTCAATCTGTGCACAGTATTTTGTGGGCAGGAATATTTAAGGGGATTAAAAAACAGGAACATCTGCAGGGTGTTCATGAAAAGGGAATTTTACATTTGCAACAGTGTTTGTGTCACAAATTTGATTGAGATTTACGTTCTCAATAATAAACAAAACTAACAGATTCAACCAGTCATGCATTTTCAATAACAAAAGAAAGCAACTCCTAAGAACTGATAGACTAAAAATTATTACGCAAGTCAGTGAGAGAATTTAAAGTTATACTTACCTGAAACAACTCAACTTTCCTGATGGATACAACAGAGAAAAAAAGTGGGGGTTTTTCACTGCAAAGGGAACAAATATTGCACTGAAAAACCTACTAGCAAAATTTTTAAAGTCACCTTCATGACGTTTAAATCAATCTTCTGTGATTTTTCAAGTAAAATTATACTTTCACCATCTGTCAACTGAAAAAATAAGACTTCAATTTTTATTTCAAAGCTATTATTTAATGTGTCCTAAAGCATCTTTTAGAAGTCACAAGAACACAACTACTCAAATGTATCAAATGTTTTTCAAAGTACAAAAATGATGACTAACTGCAAAGCAACGTGATCTGGGCCCATTTGCACCTTCACTCCCAGTTGAGAGGACAGCGTAGCCCCTTGGCAGGAGCAGCATGCAAGCCTGGGTCACAGTGCCAGTGCTGCTGCTTCCCGGCCCAGCAAGCGCTGCTGGGTTATGCCACGACAGCATCCAGTTGTGTGCCAGGTATCCCGGCCAGAAGGAGGTGACCTGGCACTGCTCAGCATTTATTTCATTCATAGTCCAAGATCCAAGATTAAGTGATGGCCCATGTTTTTAATGAAACTTGATGAAATAGGGCAAGAAATTTCACATCTCAGTTGTTCTCAAACAAGGGAAGAAATTTTATTTTTTTGTCAACTATATATAAAGATTAAAAAATACAGATTTCCTCTGAACATGTCTCTGCTCAGATTTCTGCCAGTTTTGGTTACCCTGTGTTAAAACAGGAAGACTGGAAAGAAAAACAGAAGGTGTTGGAGGGTCTGACATATTTTAAAGGTACTTTAGTCAATGAATGGAGCAGTAGAATGTAACAGGTTTTCATAAGTAACAAAGGAAAAATGTAATTTAAAGGAGGGGAGCCATAGCTGTACTATTTGAAAGCACCACAAGCCTAAGAAGGTGGATTTAATACAGCAGATATTGGGAGAGGATTCCTAGCAGAGACACAAATTACGAGCGTTGACAAGCAAGGTCGGCAAAGGGTAAAAGTTGTGCAGGAAGCTACCTAAGACTTCAAAAACAAACTACCCGCTGTGGTTTGCTCTTATTATTGCAGAGGTAGAAACAATTTTTCCTGAATATTGAGAAATCTAGTTTACAATAACAGTCCTGAATTTGGAAAGCATACTCAGGAAGTGTTATTTCTGTGGATGCTGTGCACTGGGTGGTTTTGGTCATCCATGTAAGGAAACAGAACACTGTGTGAGAGCTGTCAATCTAGTAGCAAACAGCAGACACAAGCGCACACACACTGTTGGGAGTCATCCATATGTTGAAGTTCACTGGCAAAAAAATTTCAGTAAAGCCTCTCCAGGTACAGGTAATTTTTAGATCATTTTGGTAATACTGGTTACAAAGGGAAGAAAGCATCAGTTTTCCCACAAATACTACTTTTTTCAGAGTGACCACTTGACCAGCAATGTGATCTAGCAGTTATTATTTAAACCGTGGTAAAACTAAATAAATATCCCAAGTTGACATCTCACTACCCAACACTAACGATCACTAAGTTTATGATACAGATATATAAGGAACATATGGGGGGGGGCGTGTGTGTGTGTGTGTGCACAAATTTAAAAGTAGTAGAGAGGTAAGCATGGTTACCTGGTTATATTAATTCCACATCAGCAATAAAAAAGTCAAAAGCAGGACACCAGCACCCAAAAAAGGCATGAAGCACAACCCTGAGCATCCACCTTCCCCACTGTAATCCCACCTGTCAGTAGTATCTCACAGCACCTCACCATGTTCTTGCTCTGAACACTTTCGCCAATTAGCAAAAATAATCCAGCTACACAATTGTGTACATACATCTCTCATCTGAGCACACTGAAATATGGCAAAGATCACAGCGCTGAACAATACTGACTAGATGCTTTCCAAAGCAAAGAACCAGAAACCACTAGATCTTTGCTAGGGGAAAGGAGGCACAAAAGGATTTCAAATCCTGATGCCTACTAATACCAAGTGCATCATGCAGTAGGGCTGTTATTATCTGTTATACAGACACACAAGGATGAGATGCAGATGCCCCCAGGCAGGGCTGAGGAAGACCGAGCATCCCAAAAGGCAGCCTGTTGTAGGATCCAGCTGAAGCAGAAGCAATCGAGAGCTGCAGTTCAACACCAAAGGGAGAAGCCAACTACTGCACGACTCAGTGACTGGGGACAGCAGCACACCACTGGGTACGCAGCAGTAAAGCCTTTGTGTGTTGAGCTTTGTGACTACTACCAGAGAAAGCAGAACCTCCCCCAATACTCATCTCCGACTACTGTTTAGTTTTAAACATCTAAAATTTCCCTTTCTACTGTCATGTGCCCTGCTAGAATGGGGACCCACACCCAATACCCAACAAATGGCTGCCTAGCTTTTCTCTTTTTATGCTTTTCCTTGGGGTATGAAGAGCCACAAGCTGTTTTCCCATCAGCTGCTCTGTATTTACAAATGCTACAGGGTAACAGCAAGATGAACTAGCGGGTCCACCTGGCGTGATGGTCTGCCACAGGGTCTCTCACCTTCATAAAACTCCTTGTTACTCTGAAGTGGTAGAGCCGCTGCTGGCCTTCTGCTTATTGCACTTTATTAGAGAACCTCATTAATCTACTTAGTATCACACATGACCCCATTTAGCCACCTGCTCTCCCAATCTTGTACTCAAAATAGGGAGACTGAGGAAAGCACATTGCTGTTTATACAATTTTACTTACATGGCAATTTTTCCTAAATGATTTATCCAGATTAATTTACAGCAGCAAAATTAACAAGTGCATTTAGAGATTAAAAAAAAAAAACCACAAAAAAACCCCCCATAACCAAAAAGCAAACTGTTGAGCCAACAGCACTGCAAGGCTCAGACTCTCCTGCCGCTTGCTTATAAGTAGAGGCAGATGCAAGGGGGCCTGTCCCTGCCCCACAGTTCCCACAAGCAGGACCAATACCAGGTCATGCAACACCGGCACCAAGTGCACATCTCAGTAAGACTGCCAAACGGGTTCCTAAGAGGAGAAAAACAGCTCTGCTTTTCTTCCCTGAGCTTTTGCATAAATGATTTCCAGCAAAGGGTATTTTCTGACACTACTGAACCACAGAGTCATGAGCAGCCACCTTGCCATTTATTTGCTATAGGAAAAGAACTCTTGAGCAGAAACCTCCAGAAAACCAACCAGTTTTTAACTGCAAATTACGTATCTGGACAGTCATTGGTAAAAAAATAATGTAGTTATTCTCCACTTTCATTACAGAGAGTTCATTCATTCAACATACACTTTTATTACATCATTTGGCTGGAACTGAGGGACAAAAGGAGAGTTTATGACCTTCGGAAGAAGGGGCAGGCAGCTCGGGAGGGCTGCAAGGGTGTCACGAGGGTCTGCAGGGTGAAGACTGGGGGGGGGGAAAGCCCAGCTAGAACTCAGGCTGGCCACTGCCGTAAAAGATAACAAAAAATGTTTCTTACAAATACATCAGAAGCAAAAGGAGGGCCAAGAATGAATAATCTGTAACCTCTACTGGATACGGCAAGGAACACTGCCACAAAGGCTGAGGTACTCAGCCATCCCTTTGCCTCAGCCTTTAACAGTAAGAGCAGCTTCCCTCAGCACCCAGCCCCGGAGCTGGGGGACAGGGACGAGGAGCAGAATGAAGCCCCCCCAGGCCAGGAGGAAACGGCCAGTGACCTGCTGCTCCGCTTGGACACGCGCGAATCTGTGGGGCCGGGTGGGATCCACCCGGGGGCACTGAGGGAGCCGGCAGAGGAGCTCGCCAAGCCGTTTCCATCATTTACCAACAGTCCCGGCAGACTGGGGAGGTGCCGGCAGGCTGGGGGGAGACACCATGCCGCCCGTCTACAAGAGGGGCAGGAAGGAGGATCCAGGGAACCAGAGCCCTGTCAGCCTGACCTCGGTGCCGGGAAGGTGATGGAGCAGATCATCCCGAGCACCATCACACGGCACGTGCAGGACACCCAGGGGATCAGGCCCTGCCTGACAGCCCCGATCTCCTGCTACGAGCAGCTGCCCGGCCTGGTGGGCGAGGGAGAGGCTGTGGCTGGTGTGTCCTGGGCCTTAGTGAAGCCTCTGACACCGTCTCCCACAGCCTCTCCTGCAGCCACCGGCTGCTCATGGCTGCCCGGGGGGCTCTGCGCTGGGGTCAAAGCTGGCTGGGCGGCCGGGCCGGAGAGCGGTGGGGAATGGAGTCACATCCCGCTGGCGCCGGGCACTCGGGGGGTTCCCAGGGCTCAGGGCCGGGCCCGTCCCTTTAACATCTTTACCGAGGGGCTGGGCGAGGGGACGGGGCGCACCCCCAGGCGGGTTGCAGGGACACCAGGCTGGGGACAGCTGATGTGCCGGGGGCAGCAGGCTCTGCAGAGGGACCTGGGCAGGCCGGGCCGAGGGGCCCAGCCCAGCTGGAGGAGGTTCAACAAGGCCGAGTGCCGGGTCCTGCCCCGGGGGCACGACAGCCCCCCCAGCGCTGCGGGCTGGGGCAGGGGGCTGGGAGCTGCCCGGCGGGGAAGGGGCTGGGGGGGCTGGTGGCCAGCTGGGCAGGAGCCAGCAGCGTGCCCGGGTGGCCAAGGAGGCCAGCAGCACCCTGGCTCGTAGCCGGGACAGCGTGGCCAGCAGGGCCAGGGCAGTGCCCGTCCCCCTGTGCTCGGCACTGGTGAGGCCACCTCTGGGATCTTGCTGCTCTCTACACCTATCTGACAGGGGCTGTGGGCGGGGGGTGGTGGTGTCAGTGTCTTCTCCCCAGTAACATGCAATAGGACAAGAGGAAGGAGCCTCAAGTTGCACCAGGGGAGGTTTAGGTTGGGTATTAGGAAAAATTTCTTCACTGAAAGGGTGGTCAAGCCTTGGAACAGGCTGCCCAGGGTGGTGGTGGAATCACCATCCCTGGAGGTGTTTAAACAAACACACAGATGTGGTGCTTAGGGACATGGTTTAGTGATAAACTTGGCAGTGCTGGGTTAACAGTTGGGCTTGATGACCTCAAAGATCTTTCCCAACCTAAATGATTCTGTGATTCTACAATCATGTGTTCAAGGACTCTAGGAGGTGCTACTTCTGTACTGACTGCAATGTGTATCTGCTTTTTACCTCATCTTTTTTTCAGAGCTCCCTCTGTCCTAATTATACAACTTTTCATAATGTAGAGAGAAATTGTATGAAACATTAATTCCAGATGATGCATTAGTAATGGCTGTGACTTCTTTATATTAAGCAAATGTTATTTTTAAAGTTTCCCTCCTTTTTCTCTTTTGTAGCTTCCACTACGCTCAATTGGCTTTGACTAGTAACAAAACAAGTAAATTTCACAATTTGCAAAATACACATCAAGTATGCTCTAGGTTCTGAGCAATTAAAAGCAGACACAGCTCTGAGCTATTACCTCCACACCATGTTTATGCTTTTTATTTTCATCAGCAGTCACTACATTTGTCAAGATTTCTCAGCAGTATCACAGTATTTCATAAACCTCTGGCAGGCTCCTTAAAGGATCCAGGTCTTTTACATAGATAATGTAAGCTTTCTTTCTACTTGCTTGGAGCAGGTCACTTTGGGAAGCACCCAACTCCCTTCAAAATATTTCTTCCCTGTGCCAGAAACTGCTTTTGAAGTCCTCTGCCCAACCCACAGGCACTTGGGTGCCAGGATGCTCCGGAGCGGTACCCAGCAGCCCATAACAGGAAGCATGTCAGCACTATCTGCTCAAAAACAGGGTGGGGAAGAGACAAGGGAGTGGTGCAGACGCTCATCGAGTGGAAAAATCATCTGACATGTCCTAGGTCTAGGATCAGATCATGGATAGGTCAAATGACATCCATTCAACTCACAAGATCAAACGAGGCTTTTTGGCCCCTGCATGTGAGAGCATGTTGTAATATCATGCTTTTTAAAGTGTAATATGCAGGAAATCATATTTGAAGGATCTGGCATGTATGGTATTTTTTACAAAGTTCAGTCTTCCCTTTTGCTTTTCATCTGTTTTCTATGTTTTTTTCAGCATGCTTTTCCTTCTGATTTACTGGTTTATTATTCTATTTTTAAAATAAGAAATGTTTCAATTTAAGTTTTTAATGTAATGCATATGGAAGTTAGCAATGGACAAGCTTCAAGCTCTTTAGAGGTCTGATCTGGCTAGGAGAAGCATCCAGAAGTTCAGACACTTATACAAAACTAATCTGAAAATTTCCAAACCTCTTCAGTCTAGACAGAGGCATAGGAACCCACTGGCTCAGGACTCCCACCACTGACTGGGCTTGCCTCTCGCACGGCTGCTCCCTCACTGAACATCCAGGACCAATTTTTAATAAGTTCTTGCTGAAGAGCACACAAGATATACAAGCAAAATCCTTTCTCTAGGCAAAAACCGGGCTTTCAGGATACTATTCCACAAACAATGAACAGATGTTTAGTCCCATTGGAAATGGCCAGACTTAAAACACATGCCCAAGGGCTTTGCTTCGCAGAAATGCCTTGCCAAATTTTAGCTCCATGGTATGATTAACATTTATCATTCTTCCTCATCTGCCTTCATTATGCCTTGAAGGAAAAATGTAATGCCTTAACACACATTTACATATGCATACAATACTATTTCATCGAACACAGAGGAATTAACATCTTAGCAGCATATGCCCCACACATCAGCTGGGCAGACACCGATAGGTAACAACCTTAGCCTATCATAGAATCATTTAGGTTTTAAAAGACCTTCAAGGTCATTGATTCCTCTATACCATGATGTCACCTAGATCTCATCCAGTGTTTTGAGGGACCAGACCCTCAATCCTACAAAAAACACCACGTCTCACCCTGAAATCTGATCTACCTGACACAATCACACTGGCAAGGTTTCTTTTGCAAATTTTAGTGGTTCCTGATATTTTCTAAGGAAACGCAAAGTATTAAATACCAATGCTTTTCTCAATATGACAGCTCTGCTTTTCCATTTTTGGCCAGCAGGACTAAATTTGTGGTAGTGGAAATTACAATTTTACAGAAGTTTATCAAGATGAAGTTGACTCAAGTTTTTTGTGATTCTCAGCATGTTGAAAGGAAAGCAGAATGAAGAAAAACTCAATTAAGTTGGTGTGTGACAGCAAAGTAGACAGGACTAAGAACAATGATATTGTAGAACGATGGCCTTTAATGGAGAAATTTATTTTTATGCAGACCCACAAAACAGAAGTGAAGGGCATGGAGAGGACCTTGACAGTAACAGGAGTAACACAGTAGAATCAGAGTCATTTAGGTTGAAAAAGACGTTTAAGATAGAGTACAACAGTTAACCCAGCACTGCCAAGTCCACCGCTAAACCATGTCCCTAAGCACCACATCTACATGTCTTAAACACCTCCAGAGACAGTGACTCAACCACTTCCCTGGGGAGCCTGTTCCAACTCTTGACAACCCTTTCAGTGAAGAAATTTTTCCTAATATCCAACCTAAACCTCCCCTGACAAAACTCAAGCCTGTTTCCTCTTGTCCTATCACTTGTTACGGTAGTGAAGAACCACAGAGAAACCAAGAGCCAAGACATTCACCCGGTGAGGAGGTCAGCCAGGAAAATAAGATGAGGAAGAACTTCACCTGCAACAGGCATATACTCACCAGGTGACAGAGCCCATAGCTCAAATTCCAGAATGATTATGATATTTTACTTAAATATTCTCTACTACATAACACAACTACTGCAAAACCCACTGAGTTTATATGATTGATATATTAATACACTTCAGTGAGCTCAACAGCTGATGATCTTTTAAAATAAAGAACCATTATGTCTCAAATTTCATACAATTAATCTACACAACTTAATCCAGCAGGCAGTCCCATAGCTGAATTCTAAAACAGGAGCAGATTTTTATAAGCTTTAGCAACATTTGTGGTTATACATTAAAGCACTAAGACCTTTTACCACCTGGATTAAGAAGATTGTCTCCAAGGTTTTATTTAGAATTTCTAGTTAGACTAGAGGAAGGGCTGAAATGGAGATGTGTTTTTCTTGAGGCTTTCATGTGCTTCTAAATGTTCATTTATTAACAATGCCCACTTGTAAGTCACCAGGCCCATCAGACCAGCAAGACAAAAAGCTGTAAGTCTTTCTCCAATGTAATTCAGAGAAGTGCCATATATTTAATCATAAGATAGCCAAACATCTCAAATCCACTTAAACAGATGACAAATATGACTACACCGCAATTCATTTACATCCACTCAAATTCAGAGCAAACAGACTGGCACAACAGATACACAAAACTTCCTTTTTTTTTTTTCCACAAAAATTTATGAATTAGAAGAGCAGAAGGCTGGAATCCCAATTGTTATGCTCATGTTGTCACCTATAAAGCACATTTTCTCCCTGTTCATGGCCAAATTCTCTTTATCAAAGGGATTTACTCAGGCTTTTCTGGAAAAAGAACTCAACCTCTAAAACCTTTTTGATTGTATTTAGGGAACTTTACCCTAAGAATTTGATAGTCAATGCTAAAAAAGAAGATCCTTGGGCAGATTCAGATGCTTTGTCCACAGGAAGATAGAGAGATGCCAGAAATGGCAAAACTGACTCTAATTTCATATTGCTGCTGGTTTGCTCTGACTAATTTCAAAATATTTTCAAAAAACCCACTTTACTAGTTTTCATCTTTTTTCTTTTTTTTCCCCTTCTCTCTTATAAGCCTTTTCTTCTAGCTATGACCTCTTATAAACCCAGTCAGTATATTAGTTTTCCAAGACAGCTTCAGTACCAACATCAAGTCATGTTGTGAATTCTACGACACTGTTGGTTTATTCCCTCTCCTGGGAGCTATGAACTGCCTATACAGGTCTAATTGTACGCTGTGGTATAACGAGGTGAGGTTTGGAAACTGCAAAGTTTTCCACTCTCTCCCATCTGCAGGTGGTGCCTGATGCCATGCACAGAACAACAAGTGTGGCTGCAGAGTTCCCAGGATCCTGTCATGATTCATTCATACTCAGACGTTCTGGAAGAGAAGCATCTGGGACTGGCCAGAAGCAGAGTGGAATGACTATTCACTGAGAGTTGGTTCATTGTTTGGGTTTGCCCCCCCACCAAATATTTTAAACATTTTTCCAAATATCAATTCAGTTTCCCATCCCCCCCCAGCCTTTCCCTAAAGCTTTTCCTCTGAAGTGGATGATGACACTTATGACTGTCCCTGAAAGTCCAATCAAAATTAATTATACACCAGGTGACATGAGCTTCCCAGAACAATAACTGGAAGAGCATTTGGCCTTCTTGAAGAGAGGCGATTTGGATGTCTAGGTACATCTCCAAGCACATTAGGTGGTAGCCCCACCAGAACTGCCTACCATGCAGCAAAGCACCTGCTTAATCACACACTATCTTTTTCTGCCACAGCTCATCCTTCAGAAATATCAGCTGCATCAGTGAGATGGTTTCAGCTGTGAATAGACACAACCACCAGCACTTCCCTTGCAGGCAGAGCAGCTGCAAGGCCGGTAGGTTGGAACTGACCCAGTGCCAGCACCCAGAGCCACAGCCCCAACCCACTGGCACTGGGGCAGAGCCTTGCTGCACCAGCCCAGCAGAGCTGAGGCTCAACCAGGGCATCTGCCTTGAGCCAGCTCTGCCAGCACATCCCCAGCCCCACATGTGTGGGAAAAGCAGGAACCACCCACTTCCCAAATCTTCAGGCTGGAAAGACACGTGGTCCTTGTCTGAGGACAGGGGAAGTTGCTTTTTTGATTCTCCTAGACAACTCCTCTCCTACTTTTAGAAATGAAACCACAAGCACAAATGCTATGAAAAATGGGGGGGGGGGGGGGGGGGGGGGGGGGGAATCCACCGGTATTTCCCAGGCAAACTGCAGAGATCTCCGTTTCCACAGCATTCAATGCTTACCTTTTACTGCAGACAAAATACATCCACATCCAGAGCATGAGTAAACCCTGAGGTGTTCAGGGGAGCTCGCTATGGGAGCTCAGTGCAAAGCATTAAAAGCTGATGTAGAAAAGGCAATGCAAAACAGAATGAGTGAACCCGCAGGGGTTGATAGCAAATTTTTGATGAGAAGACTATAATCATTTTGAGTGTAAAAGCATTACAGCAAAAATATTAATAGTATTTGGTCTTCTACAAAGACAGTATCTGTCAAGGCACCCTCAAAACACTTGCACAGCTTCCCTTCACCAGGTCCAGATCTGGTTTCCATACAGTCAGTAGCAAACTCAATAACACAAGGTAAGTCAACATATATATCAGAATCAGATTCCCACAAGGGGTGAAAACTTGGTCCTGTTATGTACAGAGAAGACCCCTGTCAGGGACTGCAGGCTGTACAGTCAGGGCCCACACACCATGCAATGCACTATCATGACACACTCATAACTACAGTCAGCACAGTAGGAATTCTGCCACTGGTTTAAAAGATTTCAAGTAACCTGGCGCTGCAGCCTTGCACAGTGATAAAGCCGTACCAGCTCACACCTGCTGAGGACCCAACCCAGGATAAGAGTTCCAAGCTGGTCAATAGGCATTTCTAAGTGGTTATGTGGTACAATCCATGTGTTTTAGATCAAATCTGAACTGCAAAACGGGGATCGCACTTCTCTGACAGAGACCCCAGAAAAGTGCTCAAGTCTGAAAACAGTTCACTCTGGTCAGCTGGATTTGCAGAACACTGAATTTACAGAGGTAAGGACAAGTATCAAAGTAAATTAACTATGAGCACATAAAATACAACCCACAGATGTAGCCTGAGAAGGCAAGTTGATGGGTTTTGTTATGAAAGCATAACAAGAAACATTACTGCTTGAGTTCTGCCTTACTCATATTTGTTACTCACTGTTCATTTGGACAAGTGAAAGGCCTATCTGAGTCCTGAAAAGATCCATGAAAGGAAATTCTCTGACTTCACTTTAATACACACAGTTTTGATGGACAGTGTGTTTAACCTTCCCAGTTCACCCACGATGGTCTAAGCAGACAGTGCCCCCCCATTTTCTTTGTGCCAACTTCCTTTGGCTAAGCCAGGTCTCTAATCTGCTCTTCCCACATGCCACTGATAAATCACTCCTCTTGTCCCCAGAGTACATCAAATTAATTTGCTTCTCTCTTTTGGCTTTTCTATTTCATCTACACCCCCTTCTGAAATTGTTATTGAAAGTAAATGTAATTAAAATCAATTTCCACAGTGGCATTGAAATGAGACCAAGACCATGGGAAGGCATTGTACAAATCCCAGTGAAGGCTGGCAGAGCCTTTAACAAGGAGACTACAGACTGCTACCATCAGTATTTAACTCCATTTTGAATTATCACACTAGCAAGCAGTACAATAGAGCAGTATGATTTGAAACTTAGTAGGTTATAAAGCTAACTATTACTATTTTCATCATTACTATATAATCTATGATTTCAACATACCTACCAGCATAAAGCAAGGGAAGAAATTTCAAGCATTAGGGAGCAGTGAATTATGTTAGGCCACCCAACCAATGACTTCAGGGCACCGCACATTTAGGAGGGATAATGAAAACAGGCAGAAAGCATAAATCAGGCATGTGGTAAACTAAAGGAGAACGCTCTATATCTTCTTCTGAAGCTTGTTAAAATAAACAGTTACTGATTTTCGTCTGGAGCATGTGTCTCCTGACAAAGGAAGCAATACCTACAGATTTTGCTTTCAGATCAGCAAATCCAGTTCTTGCTCCCCATGCCCATGGTGCTGCACACACAGCTTTGGGGTTGTGGGGTTTTTGCTGTTGCGGAGGAGCAGGTTTGTGTGATTTTGGGGCGGTTTTTTTGGTGGGACAGGATTTCTAATGTAGACCCACCTTGCAAGACACTTCTATATGCCTCCTGCTCTAAGCACACCAGTGGTTCTGCCAAGGCCACTGGGATCATCTGTGCTTAAGTAAAACAACAGGACTACTCAAGTACTAAAACTAGGCCATGTGTTTAAGTTTCTGGCTTAATAGGGTCTCCCTGACCTCCTCCTTGGCATCACTTCTCTATCACACTTATTCCTCACGCCTTACACCCAGAGCTTCAACTGATTTCAAGAATAATTGCAAGAAATCATGTAGCTAAGTTTACTCTCAGAAGTTGCACTACTGAAGTGAATGGTAGTGGGTTTTATGAGTGAACTGAGCAGGATGTGACACTTGTAATTATCTTACTCATACTGGAGATTTACCTTAGAAACTGAATTTTAAAATTGCCAGAACAAAGGGACCCTCACACACAAAAAGAATAAACTCCTGCTTTTCCACAATTTTATGACCTAGTCCACTGCTATGAGAGCCCTAAGAAATGATTACTGCAGGTTCCCAAGCACGACTCAACTGCAAATCCTCCCAACAGCAGCACAGAACTGACTTCTTTTGAAAACTTCCACATAATCTACAAGACATATTGCTACTCAGTCCAGCATCCACAGCTCTACTACACCCACTTGCTATGGACCTTGAATTTATTTATATGGGTTGACACAAAAATAGTTCGATATGTTTACCATCAATTGAGCTTTCAGTATTTCAAAGGCCACGCCAACCCACTGATCCATCTTCTAACTTTTGCAGTGGAAATCCTCTGATGTATAAAACACGAGTATCTCACCCTCGGGCCCTTCTCTGATACAAATATTAAGATGACATATGGCAGAAATAATTTGGAGTGGAATAGTGCTCTAACCTTAAGCTATGTACAAGGCAGCGTGTTGCTTCACCCCAGCAGCAGCTCAAAAAGATGATCACAGGTCACATTTTTCTTACTGGCTTCCCCTTTGCTCTAGGCACACAGTACGCTTCTCCAGTTCCTGTACCTGTCAGGCTACTGACCACACAACGTCTATCACTGAAGTGCAAGCGTGAAACATGGGTCTCCACTTCTAGCTCTTCCCTCATCCCGCTTGTGAAATAATTGGTTTGTGAACTACAATTCCCAGTGACAGATGAAATTAAAAATCAAGGCCCAGAATAACATTGGTACTTGCTCCAATTCCCAGCTTTCAGTTCCTTGAGGGCTGCAAGCTAACTCCCACTACAACGCTGCTTACAGCTGTACCTCCACAGGAAACCCACTCCACAGCTACCACTCAAGCTACATCCCTACTGAAACGGTCCTAACTGGCATCAAACCGAAAAAACTGCTGATTCCACCCAGAGCTGGTAGGAGTTTATGAGGATTTGGCAGTGGGGCACATCTTAAAGCTCATTACTATCCAAGAAAGGCCACCCAACCCTGGGAGGACTGCAATGAAAAACAGGAGAATCCGGCTAAAAGCATGGAATCTTCTCAAAGAAACATTCAGCTTCAATATTAAAATTCAGTTAAGTGTCAAGCATCTATTAACCTATTATTTTTTCTTAATATTCTATGAAAAATAAATGCACTTCCCAACAAGCAGCAGCAGCCCATCATTCACCACCACAGATCTGCAGTATGTTGTTATTCCACTAGATGCCTCTGTGTGTTACACAGAATTACTGATAGGAAGATGCTCTTGACAAAGGTGATTGATGTGAGGCTGCTGTACAGAAACCCATCTATGGGGCTTTAGTAAACAGTTGTTTTGTTTAATAACATAAGCAAAAGCACAAATCCACATTTCACACGTACTCCCACCAGTGCCAGTGAGAGCACTCCTGCAGCTGATACACCCCTAATTCTCCAGGAACAGATCCAGAAAGGGAGGTAAACCCAGTTACCCAGTGCTTTAAGGGTCTTTCAACTCATATTAAAGTCCTGTAGCAGGGGAGGGCTTCTTTTATTTCTCCAATGGATCCCTAGCTTTACACTTTTCAACCTGCAAATACCTTGGTGAGGATAAGTCTTAGCAGTTTTGTGTTAAGCTGACAGTTTATATATAAGGAAAGAATCATTATACGGATATTATATTGATTTCTCCTTGCTCTTATCCCAAGGGGCACCATGCATTGTTTAAATATAATCTGATTTTACTGAAAAAAAACTTATCCCACAATCCACATCTTGCTGTTACGCTGGATACAACTGCCTGAAATGGATGCGTGTCCCAGGAGAACATGATCCAGGAGACTTTTTCAAGTGAAGGGTATATCAATTCAAAAAGCATTGTCATTAAGGACATCAGTGAAGCTGTGCTGTTTCTGCTGTCTTCCATGGGACTAAGTCATTTCAGTTCCTGGAAAACTGGACCAGATTTGTGCAGCCATAAACCTGTTATATAGCTTGACTTCTACCAGCAGTTACATCAAAAGTGTGGAAATTTTGCCCATACAAACTGCCTCAAAATTAGAAAATCCCAGAAAAGAGCTGAACATCAGGCTATGAGGTGTTCTGAAGAATTGAGAGCCCCAATTAAGTATCGTGGGCTTAGTGTTAAGGGACAGGTATAATAGTTTCAGAGCTCTGTATACTGAGGTCTTTTGAGATTATGCTGGCAAATACATCACAGTAAGAGCCATAAATTCCAAGAGGCCTGACAAAAGGGTTTCACCTTTTTTTGCAGATCTCTAGAGCTGTACTTTACAGATCAGAATTGTAATTTCTGTGCACAATTCTAGGGCTTGCGACTTTTCCTTGTTGAAGTGTTAAAATAGGCTCATCCATATCCACTGCAAAAATATCAAAAGTGACAGGAAAGCCATTTGTCTAGAGAAAACCAATGAGATTAGGTGAACTAACACCACCAGGGATATGCACAACCTTAACAGGTACAAAATACCCTCATACAATCTGTCCATTGTCTTTAAGAGCTGAACTGGTATCTGTATTGATTTATCCCAGATGGAAAAATCCCACAGTAATCTACATCTGGTACAATTATGTTCAACCATATATTAATAAGGAAGAGTTTTTCCTCTGACTAGTGTGCACAATGACAGTGTAATTATAAGCAAGGAAATATGGTACATCCAAGAGAATATATGTTCCACTTGTGATGAATTGTCTGTGACATTAATCCCCAAATACAGCAATCAGACTATTGACTAATTATTGTAATATAATAGAAAATGAAACAAGGAGAACCTATCTGGTAAAGTGAAATCATAGGCTTTTCATATAATCTTGCAATTTGCTACCTTCTCATATTCTTCCCACTTACTTGCCAAGACAAATCAGTTAACATCAACGGAACCAGAGTAGTGCAGCAGAGATGTGGTATGTTCTTCCTAAATGTGAAATTCATTGAATCTTTTGGGGGTTTTTCACGTATACTGATTTCTGAGAACTACAGAGTGGATTCTTTCCAAACTGGAACTCATTACTGCATGTCTGGAGCCTAATCCAGCTTCCCAGAAAGGTGCAGACTGTGTGATTGTTCTCCATAAAGAAGAGACAGAAATGTAGCACAACGTCCTGTGTAAAAAAAAAAAAATCTGCATCAAATTGACACAAAATATGGGTTTTGGGGAATGATTTTTCAAAACAGATTTAACCCATCATTTTCTGCTGTATCCTGGTATTTTAAATTCAAATCCTCTGATTTAGTATGCTTCTAAAACACTTCATAGCAGATCCTCAGCCCTCTGCCTTTTCTGCCCAAGCTGCTTGAACAGATGATGTTATTCTGATCTGCCATCAGCCAATTCATCATCATCTTCAGCCTTACTTCACCACTACCCACTTGGCTATTTTTCACAATCCCCCCAAATTATTTCAGGAAAATTTAAAAATGCAAATGACAATACATTTGGAGGAGCCCTTAAGGTACTCTCCCCACCAGGTGAAACATCTCTATCATCAAAACTCGCTTGGATATTCACAGTAATACAAGGGAAACACAAGCCTCCTGTCTGCAAAATCTACCTCCCCAATTTGATATATCTTCCTGCACTGCTGCTACCAGCTGCACAGCTGATGCTGAATTTGGTAGCAGTCTGATATCCACACTCTCTACCAGGAGGCTTACTTAATGTTTCCTAGCAAACAATTCTGCTTGACCAGAGATCAGCAATCAAAATTACTCCCATAACCTGTGACTTCCATGCATTTTACTCCCTGGATGAACCCACTTAGTTTCTAAGAAAGAGAGGCAGACTATTTCTGTAACTATGTGTTATTTCAGTTGAGTTTTTAATTTTCTTAGCTATGGTAACTAACTATTTCACAGTATTGCAGATATTTCATTGAGAATAAATGATCCATGATCAAACATGGCAAATACAAGCTCTGAACAGGTCATATATAATGTGGGAAGTGTCCTGGGCGTGTTTCCACCTCCAAACTGCAATAGTTTGGGGCACACTCCAACTGTGGACCCCAGAAATTCATCTGAAGTCTGCTTGAAATTAAGGACAGTTTCTGACGTCCATCCAGTCTGAAAACCAGGCTGTCCACTGAGCTACACATGAAATACAACTTAATGAATGCCTGCAGGAAAATTAATGCCTCTGAATGAAAATAGAGGCTTTCTACAAATACCGGTCTACATTTATGACAAGTCTTCCAGTAGATTTCCATCTGAAGTAGCAAATAACAAGGTCTCTTAACATGGAAGCAAAGAGAATAATTGAAGGAAATTTGTCACGTGTCATTTGTTTTCTTCCAGCTGAAAGAAGACTGCCAGTTAAACCCCGAGAGATGTTCCCAACGGACGTTCAAACAAATGCAACACTAACAAGGATAAACACATTTCCTGTGAAAACTGGGAAACTCACATCACCCACGTGCAAAGAAATCTGGGTTTGCTTTTATTAGAATCCTCTTCTGAAATGTGATACAGAAAGGAAGCGATGAGAAAAGGTGTGAGTGACACAAAATGTCAACACAACGTCAGGCTGCACTGAGTCATTTAATAATCACACTGGTCCTTGAACAGAGAAACCTGATCAAGGTTATGAGAGTCACAGTATAGCAAAATATACGCTTTCAACTGCACTGATTGAAAATTACTGGGTTTCTTCTATTTTCCTCAGAACTACAGCAAAGTTTCTCATACTGCAAAAGCCCACCCCTCACCACTTGGTACTCCATGGTATTAGAAGAAGGAATTGAAACCTGATTGCAACATTAGGAACCACTCATGGTTAGCACTTACAGCTGGAAGAATCCCAAGGGACTTCATGGGCATACTCTTAACAGTTAATTTTTCTAGATATAGGCTCAAGTCTAAAGTCACATCTGAATCTGAATACTGCACACCCCATAACTCGAAGCACTTGTATCCCAGGCTTGGGCTTCAGCCAGTTCCTGTTGATGGGCCACTGCTACTCTGAGCTCAGCACGTATGAGTCCACATGCTGAGTATACATTACACTGGACACTCTATACTACATAACCCACCCTGCTGTGACACTACGTGTTTAAACAACTACTGCATTACCCATCAGAGGCAGGTACACCTCAACGACAAAATTTTGACAAGGATTTCCTCCTGCGACTGCCTTCTGTAAACACCTCAAAGTGCATGAAGTATTTTCTCCAAGTCCCAGACTGCTGGGTTTAAAGCAAAACCATCAGATGCCCCACCAAACCCTGCAACACAAGCCTCAATCAGCCACCACTGAGAATGCCAGCTGCCCTTGTTTCTAGAAAACAAAGGGGTTTTCTTTCTAAGAACCTGCATTTTAGAGATACAGACCTCATATTCCTTGTGCTATGAATTAGGGCACACTCAGCTCTCTTTGCTCCTATGTCATGGGCTCTGCTCTCCGCACAAGACAAAGCTCCGTCAATGCAGACCTTTCCTTGGAGGAAAGGTCCAAAATCCACATTTCTCCCCCTTAAAAATATTTTCAGAACCTGCCAGGCTAGAGATGCAGTTAATCCAGGTATCTCAGCTCTTACCCGATTCATAAAACATGGACAATTGGATATGTAACATGGCCTAAGTGGGAGCAGAATTTACTGCATCCACAAACTATGAAGCCAAATGCAGGAGCTCAGTAAAGGAAAAAGCTAAGAGGATGTTTTTAACTGCAGAAAATTGTAAAAAAAATAAAACAAACCCTATTCTTTCCAAGATTGAGGAAAAGAATAATACTAAAAGAATGGTTTTACTCAAAATCTCTGCCATTTAGTTAGATTTACTAAAATTTGTTTTTTCATTTTAAAGTGAGCATTAGTAGCTGGCTACACACTTCCTCAGCAGAACTTACCAGCACTTTTCCTCTTCAAGCATCAGGCACTTGCCGCTGTTTGCCCAGGGGAGTTTAAACCCAGGCCTATGGGGACTGAAAGCACCTGCCCAGCTATGATGGCCACAACCAACAGGAAACACCTCCTCTCCCACAAGAGATGAAGATGACAAAACAATTTCTACCCTAAACCCTGCTACATAAAACTTAGTTTAAAAAAAGACACAATACTTTGCTAAATAATCAGGAGAAAATTCATTTCAGATCATAAGAATAATTTCTTACCAATAATTTCAAATTCCTTGAAATTATATTTATTCTAAAATTTTCAAAACTACAATTCTTTAAGACTCCTTCTAAAACAATTTTGAAATTGTCAAAATGCTTAGTTGGGCAAGTATCGGTAGCAATACTGAAGTATTTATAGAACCAATTTAAGTTACATATTTTGTCAAAAGTTTCAATTTCATAACCTGGATTATTTATTTTTAAATTAAACCCAAAGTATTTTCTGAAAAGTTTCCAGCTCAAACAATAAGATATCTAAATATGTATCTAAGAAGAAAGCTGGCACAGGCCAAAAGCTGAAACCCCAGACCTAGCCTATTCGGGGAGCAATTTTACTAGGAGAATACAAAAGAATTAGCTTCCAGATAGCGCAGAAAGCGCCACAGCCAGCAGAGCTCCAAGCAGCACGCCTGGCCCCCGACTGCCACTGATGAGCTTGGGCTTGATGGCCACAGCTGTGGAAGATGCTATGATCCTCACCACCCATCCTGCATCTCTTGACAGCACAACCAGTAAAAACAAAGCAAACCGACTCACTGCTTACAGGTGAGAAAAGGGGAGGCACTGGAGCCTCTCAGCTAGGGAAACTTATTTCCCTCTGCCTCTCCCCTGCAAAGCCTCATCTGCTGCAGAAGCTAGAGGGGAGGTTTGCCCAGAGACCTCTGCATATGAATATTTAGGAAACCAGGACAAAGTTCAGCCCAAAGTAAATCCCTCTGTATCCCAGTGTCCAAGAATTCAAATGCATACCCTCCAGTTCTGACATCTCTCCCTGGGTTTTAATGCTAATATAGCCAAGTTTATGTTGCTGTGTTTTTTAAGTTGCTATAGAAATATGAAAAAAAGCCACCCTGACCTCTTTACAGAAAGGACCTGATCCAGAGCCCCTAGAAACCCACAGGAAGGCTGCCACGGTCTGCCCCTGGCTTTGGACCAGACTTATTTTCTAAGAATGTGGTGTAGGAACTAAACCCCATTCAGAAAGGGCTGGGAAGTCCACGCTGTCTCAGCAGAAGGGAGAACAAGCCCCAGTGCTCTCCTCCATCATGGCTACCACAGTCCTGGTACTGTAGCAAAGCAGACATTTTGCACTGAATTCTAATTTTATTTTAAAAACTACAAAGCATACCAGAGCACTGGTGAAGCACATCCATTCATATTTGAACTAAAGCATACTGGCTCTCTCTTGTATTTTTTTGGGGTGGAAAGGGAAACTCAGTGGGTCATAGCAGGGTAATCTCTTTTTAATGTAGTGCTCTGTGCAAAATCCACATGAAGCCAGCCAAAGGAAGACAGATATTAATGATATTATCTTGCCCACATACAATAATAAAACATCTACAATGTTATTAATCTGCCTTGATTGTTTTCTCAACACTGAAATATTGCAAGTTATCAGGCCTGTTTACAAGGACAGAAAGAATATTGCTAGAAATAAAATGCATTTTCCAATCCTGATGTAAAGTGTGTTTATCTTAGATATTTATATGGTTTCCACTACCTCAGTATCTGGACTTTGTACATTTTTAACATGATTTTTCTACGTGGTAGGAAAATATTAATCCAAATTTTACAGATGGGGAACTAAAAGAAAGGCAACTCACCCAGCAATGGCAACCAGAAGTACTTAATTCACATCAGGTTTCAAAACATCAAAAAACTTTACAGCCTTTACAGTCACAAGTTTCAGAAAAACAGTAACTACTTCCTGTACTTGTCTTTTGTTTGCTGAACCCAAAGATGCTTCTTGGCTTTTGTTCTCAAGCATCTTTGAGGGATAAAAATTTATTTTAAGCAAAACAGGGGCACACAGGCATGTGATTTCTCAACACAGGGCCTTCAAAGAATGGGAGAAAACTGTGAAACTCATGAAAGCCAAAAACACTTGCTCTGCCTTGACCTGGACCTATTGTCTTTACACCAGAGCCCTGGAAAATTGGGCTGATTACTGCTTCAGCAGCAAAAGATTCACTGTGAGATCAGCAACAGCTACCACTTGATGGAAAACAACAAGGCTGAGACCCCACCACTAGCAACAGCCATGGTCTTTTCATGCTGAGGGTGGTGGTACACCCAACTCCCTTTTCTGCAATGAAAATCCCACTAAAAACACCAGTGTCTGTCCCAGCCCCCTGTTTTCAGGGCAGAAAACTCTGTTCTGATCACAGCTGAGCCTCAAGTCAGACCTGAGGCAAGCCATCCCAATGAGAGAAGCTACTCAATCTTTACACTTATTTCAGTTTCATAGAACAACTACACAAAACCCCTGCGCGCACAGACTATCCTTTCCAGAGCAAACAGACTGTGAAAATGAAAAGTGCTTCAAAAATGGGATTATGGATGCAAGTACAGTGCTAACACCAGGACGCTGGCCAGAAGCCACACAATCGCTGGCTGGCACAACCCAGCTGCCGAACTGAATGCTGCGGTCTGGGCATCAGCAAGGAACAAGCCCAAGTTAGTCATTGTATGCAAGCTTTTTAGCACACTAAGTGTGGATCTCTTGTTGCACGAGACATATGTGGAAAGGTCATAACTGGGCAGCAGGCCAGTACATGCTCTAGTGTATAGGATCTCAACCTGCACAAATGCAGCAGCATCCTGGATAAGCCTACCAGGAAGCCAGAGATGCCCAAGAAGGTCACCTCTTGGAGCAAGAGAACCAGAAAGCCATCTCCCATGAAATCTTACAAAATTATCTGAAATAACTGAACAAGCAAATCTTCAACCTTCTGCCGACAGCAACAAGTCCCCTGGTGTCACTAGGCATCATCTCACTGCTCAGAAAATGGTATTTTCATACTCAGAATCAAGAGTCATTCAACATGGCAACATGTTGTCAAGCCACAAAACAGTGAAAAAACAATTAAAAAAAAAATAATGTATCAGTCTTAGAGTAATTTGGCAAGGATGGTTTTGAATCCAAGTTGCTCTCTGACTATCAATTTGCCCAGAAATATGTGGAAGACACAAACCCATTAGGCTTTTGGTCATCACCCAGAAAAAAAAATAACAACGCTCAAAGTTTTGATTTTTTTTTCTTTGTAAGGATAAATTCTATTTTTCCCACCTTGCTCCTTGACTGTATGGAAATTCTCAGCGTATATGTTGACACCTAGAAGACTCCCCAACACTCCGCATTATACTACAGACACAGACTGCAAGTATCTCAAGAACTCATTCCTCCTGAACTTGAAGTGGCAACCAAGGTGGACTTGGAGAGGAGATCCTCCCTCCAGGTGGAACAAGCAAACCCTGGAGTGGCTGTGTATTTCCTCATGTCAGAGAGTCGGACTGCAGCAGGGATTTTTCCTTGCCTTTTGGCTGAAAAAACATGTATTGACACATAAATAGATGTTTGCATTTGCCCATGTGGTTTACTGCTTCTTTATACAATATTGGTCTCCACTGTCATGAGAACACGTACAAAACCAGAGCTGTTAGACAAAAAACATTTGAACTTGCCTGCACAACAGGTCTGGTAACCACAGAAAGCTATTCAACCCATGCATCAGCTATGCTACTGCCAGCCCCAAGCAAGCATGGCATAGTTAGACATTTTTTTCCTTGCTAGATGCTACTGTACTCTCACATCACATTTTTCCCCAGCAAACGAAAGAACAAGATACTTTCTGTCTTAATGGACTTTAAGATTTGGATCACATTTCTTGCTTTATCAGCAGTGATATTAAGGAGTGGAAGGTTTGCAGGTGAGAGAGCTGGCATCGCTGAGGCAGGTACCTTAAGTTGCAATAAGCCAGCCTAACCATATCTAAGAAAAAGAAAACATCCCTAGAGTTCTTACTTAAGAAAAAGCACCTGAATTGGCCCATGCTTCCCACAGAGGTGCAGGAACAGACCACCCTATGGGGTCAACATCCTCCTCATGCTCGCTCTCGCAGGCTGCTGCCACCTCAATGTTTCCTTGTCCCCAGCCCAAGGGACTTGCCTGAGACCGTAGCCTTTGAGCCAGTGCATCCCCAGGAAGCGTCCGTCCCCGCCACAGGTCACAAAAGGCGGCCTTTTGCTATACTAGTGCATCTTGAGAACACTGTTGTTTCAGAGCTGCCAGTACACGTTATTTAGGGGATGAATACGGCTGCAGAGAAGGGACAGAAGAATGAGGCTAGAGGTTGTCACAGACCTTCCCACACCCAAATCCAGCACATCAGTATTAACTCCCACAGAACCACTTCCCGCTCTGAGCATTAGGGCAGGTGTCTCTCCACCCCATCACACACCTGCTCGGTGCTCAGCCTCACACATTAACTCAGCCATGGGAAAATAAGCACTGAAGTCCTAGACTGCAGGTCCTAATGATGCAAATTTTACATCCACAATCTGGTTCTTTCACACCATGAATTTTGTCATGCTATCTTTATGCCCTTTAAAACAGTTGACTCTTTCCAGGGGTGGCTGGCAGGAGCTATTACCTGCCAAGTCAAAGTAATACTGCCCAGCAGCTCCTGCTCCCCAGCTTGGTGTGTTGCCAGCAACCACACTTTGACCTTCGCTTTGAGATACCACAGCCCTTAATCAAGCTGAATCTAAATTGAAGGCCAGTTTTAGTATTTTTACAAATTTAATAGTTTCATTTGTAAGTGGAACATTAAGGCTGCCATGCAGTCACCAAAGCCATGAGGCCAAATTCACATCACCTGAACCACAGAGGAATATTTCCATTGGCATTATAGGGTGGTTTTGACTGAACACATGGAAAGGCAATACTTTGGGTGGCTATGAACCTCAGTTTCAGGATGTATTGAACAGCTTGAAATTCAGACCAGATCCGAGACAGCAACTCAAGCTTTTCATCTATCTCTCATCATTTCTCAAAATACGTTACAGAGATAAACCTTTCACTAAGAGCTGCAGCATTTACCAAGAGGAGGAACTTCACTTTTACTGAGTGATATCCAGCGTTTTCTAAGCATATGGTATCCAAATGCCTGTTTGGAAATGGCATTCACTCTCCTGGGGCAGGCACACACATACACCTCATAAAAACAGACTTACAAGTCAAAATCAGCTATGGTTTGGAATGCAGGTCCTTTCTGTGGATACTGCAGAGCTTGAGGTGCTCCCAGATGTGCCTATTGTAATAAAATGCACACTTGCAGGAACAACCACCAGCTAATTCATTATGCTTCCCACTTATGTGATCATATTATAGAGCATAAAACCATTACAGCTCAAAGGGAACGCAATGGGGGCACTGTTTGCTGTTAACTCTTTATTCCGCCTAATTAGAATGGCCATGGCAATCCTGTGGCATGCACACAGGGTTCACAGGGACGATGATCAAGTGAAAACAGTTGTTACACACCACACAATATCACTGAAATACAAAACAAGTGTGACTCTCATTGCAACCCATCTGTAAACTCTCCATTAAACTAATGGGACAGAAATGTCTTTCATTTGGGCAAACTGGGACCTGGCAGAACGATTCGGGAAATATGAGCCATTCCTCCCTCCCAATGCATCATGTTTGCAAATTATTATTTTTTTCTTCACAAAATGAATTTAATATTTTTTGACAAAGACTTTTCTTCAACTGCCATTGTTCACTTTACATTTTTTGGTCAGACTTGCTTCAGTCTCTGGATCACTCCAAGTTTTAACTTCAGCTAGAAAATGTTCAACAAGTTGTGACTGCTCCAGTCACTGATTTGACCTCTGACTAACACCACACTCCGCACTGGAAAATAATGAATTGCAACTAACCTTTTTGTAAACACAGATACTTACACGAAGAGCCACCATCTCTGAAATACCAGTACAAATAAAACATGCTTGCATAGATTACCTCAACGGGTAAATGAGGAAGAGACAAGAGTTGTCAAAACAAAGTGAGTTGTAGTAGATTTGCTAAGTTTTTCTGCTGTTTAGCTAACCCTGCCCTTAGCACAGAGGGGGCTATTTTTGGAAAGTCTTATAAAATCCATTCAGCAGTTTCTGTGGTAGACGAATGTGGAAAAAACCTCACAGCTGTCAACTTTATTTTTCAGATTTTTTTTTTTTTTTGATGCTTGGATAATTAAAAAAGGCTTTGATTTAAAACTCCAGACTTGGCAAGGGCAAATGGTAGCCCTGACTGAAAAACAAGAGCTGTGCTTTAAGTTCTGAAATAACCACCTTATGGATGTTTAGAACTGACTACTGAGCCTGACAACACCAACGAGAAGTGCTCTGGACCTTGGCAGGTGCAAAGGCAGCGTTTCAAAGATTGCATTAGCATTTGTATATTTGAACTTGGAGTGCGTCAAAGCAACACAAGTGATGAAAAACAATAAGGGCCCATTAAAAAAATAAAAATTCTACTGAAGTCTGCTATCCCTGCAAATTCCACAACTACGTATCACGTAAAACAGAGTCTCCTTGAAACGACACACACTGTTTTGTTAATATTTTTATCTCTACTGAAATACAGACTTAACAGTGTACATGCCAATAAAGTTCACTAATACACTAACCAAACTGGGAACAGATTTTCACTGCCCTGATGAAGCAGTACCTGAAATGGATGGCTGCACTTGCTGGTCATTATCAGGTTTTATTTGTTTTTTTCCAGCTTAAATGGGTTTGTGTGCTACTACAATGGCATTGTGTATTGCACATTATCTTCAAATAAGCATCACAGATTGTTTTCTGCTTCTCAAAATGACAGTTTGCTCAAAAAGTACAACTTTTTGTCAAGTACAACTGCTTAACTCCATAGTTCAGTTGATGAACTCTGACATCTTGGAATCTGTTTTTCTGAAGGCAAACCCAGTTTAATTCATAAACTTACATTGGGGGGGGGGAAGGGTAAATTTAAGCAGAGCTTCAGTAAAACAGAGGGCTTTCAGTAACCTCCATTCAGTAGCCAAGAATTAGCAAGGAAAACACCATTTCCCATTTTTTTAATTGATGCTTATGCCAAAACGCCTCGGGTATGTACAATTACAAACAAAAGTCTCTGGGGAATTTCAGCCTCCGGAAACCTACTCTCCTGAGCAAAATGTGGTTTCCTGGAGTCAGTAGTTCTACTGCAGAATATTGGATGTTAACTTTGTTAATAAGAAAACATTTTTCATTTGAAAAAATGACTTGTTAAACCACTTTTATGTCACTTTTTCAGTAACACATTAAAGTAAACAAACCTAAGATGTTAAATAAAATAAAAAACCCACTACACCTGCAGAGTTTTACCAGCTCACATTACAAAGTCCTCTCTGAAGTGGTTGGTGAGCTATTTCCATTACAAACAGCAAGTGTTCTTGAAAGTAATTCAAAGAGTCAAATTAGGCAGATTACATCAGAGTATATTTCCCTGCAGCATAAGGACTTTTGAAACACCTGCCTGACATATTTCAACCACTGCAGAGAAATATGGCACTGACTGGTTTCAGGAGCTGCTAGAGCCTTGAAAGAAAGCCTATTTTATATTTAACTCTAAAAACCAATTTTTAATTAACAAACCAATTTGTTTGCTATTTGTACTTTTGCTTTTAAACACAAAACAACAATACACAGTGACAAGAGGCCAAAAGTTGCACTAGCTAAAATTACAGTAAGTTTTGTTCACTTCATGCTAAACATGCTAAAATGTTTCCTATTAGTCCCAGCGTTTTGCCAGAGACTTTGTTGTCTGGAACATGTTTTAGCTAATTAGATATATTGCCCACAAAACTCAAGTGACAAGTTTGAGAAAGTAGTAGTGGCAGAGTTGGACAAGCCAGCATCAGAGACAAACAGGTAGAATTTCACATTAGCATTAGGAAAGAAGAGTTAGAGGGAACATAAATGGATCTACTGTTACAGCTGAGCCGCCCCAGATGTGTCACATCATAGGGTACTTAGCATCTGAAGACTTCAGACTGCTGCTGCAATTGCCTTTTCACTTCAGTTCTTGGAAAAATGCTGGAACAAATCATTATACAAACATTCTAAGCAAGAGACAGACATGACTGATAGCCAACATGAGTTTCTCAAGAGCAAATTATGTCAAAGCAGTCTATTTCCTTCAACAGCATACAGACAGGTTACATAGATGGAGGAAAAGCAGCAGATGTAGTTCACGCCCTAAATTATCAAAAGCAGCAGACAGGGCAACAAGGACAAGAGCAGGAGTATCTTGATGTAATAATCTTTTGACACTGCTTATCAGGACAAAAAGCTGGGTGGAAAAAAAAGAAAAAAAAAAAGAAAATTGAACTGACAAAGTTGGTATTGCTATTTCCTGCACTGGGCCACACTCTGCTTGGTCCCATCCTAACTATGTTTTATTTACTATTTTCTTTAATAACTCAAATGATGGAATAGGTAGTATGCTGCTTAAACACACAGCTAAGGCTAAGCCAGTGGAGAGGATTACCATGCGAAGTGGAGAGACAAAAGTGCCTGGGGGGGGCCAGCAGGAAGGAATTCAACTCAATATGGAAAAACGCAAGATTAAACCCAAGTCAAGAATTATCAGTTGCATAAATCAGAAACTGGGAATACCTCATGTCTGACACCAAACAGAGACAAATAGTGGAATTATAATAGAAGAATGTGAACATCAAGCAGCAATACCATAGTGCAGAAAAAATTGACAAATAAATGAAAAGGTAGTGTGAGAGACATGGTACTGTATGTAGTATCAGATGGATTTCAGCTTAAATACTATATCCTGTTTTGAAAACTCCTCCTCAAAAATATAAATCTTCAAGACTACATAAGAGAACAAATGAACAGACATGTCAGAAACAGAATACCTGAAGAAACACAAGAAAAACTGAAGTTACTTAGAACAAAAAAAAGACTAAGACACTGTATTAGTTTTCAAGCACTTACGGGATAAAACAAATGACCTATTTTGTTTTCACTTTGTATATTCAAGTAGCAGAAATCTTGTCTGATATGTTAAAGACAGTTTCATTAAGACAAACTGCTGACTCCTAAAAAAGAGTTCCATTTGCATTGCAGTTTTTCTCAAAATGACAAGATAAAGCTACTGAGAATCATAAAGAAGATGTAAGCATTAGACAAAGCGTTCAGCTGCACAGACAGTTATGCACTGGGTTGGGTTGGATTGCATTGCAACGCGAGGGATTTCCACCAGGAGGAAAGCAAAACCTTCAAACAGGTGGGAAACACCCATGCACTCTGGAAGCCTGTCCAGCTGCACCCAGCCTCCTCACCAGACCCATCAGCAGCACCCATTGCACTCTGCAAACCAGGAGATGGCTAGAGTGTGGGACCTCACAGTGGGACCTTGAGGAGGGCAAGATGAATTATTGAGGCTGAAAACACTTCATGATCTAAGTAAGCTGCTGCTTGGACCGAGATGAAATAACAGGCAAAGCAGTTTCAACAAGGAGCACCTATAAGTAAACATGAAAGCAAAGACCTTTTGCACAATGTTATGTTAAAGGCCTGCCTTAACTTAAGGAGATTACATCTCAAGTTGAGCTGAAAAGTATTTCCTAGCAGAGATTTCTTACTCTTATGAGATTGCTTTTTCTTAGTCTTTGCATTTTTATAGTGCTCATTGTTTTTCTTTTTAAAATTAAAAAATCATTTTCTAAATCTAGAGTTCATCAGTTTTGCAGTTTAAGCTTTTTTCTTTATAATGTACAAAATTCTTCTTATGTCAACAATGTAAGCCTACGTAATATATTCCTAGGATTCTTTTCAAAAATTGGCAATTAAAAAAAAAGTTCAGCATACTCTTCATGTTAGCAGCCCCAGAGGTCTGTCAAGATGACTGCGTCTTCTATCTATCAATTCCAGGCACTATTTCTGCTTTTTTAAAAGCTGTTTCATCTGCCACTGCAATGTGATGCTTCCTGGGGAACACACTTGCCATTTTGCACTCAGATATCTGACACAATAAAAGTAATTAGCTAAGCCTGATGCATTCTCTTAGCAGTGCTGCTGCATCTTTGTAGGGAACAGCAGAAGCAAAGTTTGTAGGGAGAGGTAAGCACCTTTTATTACACCATCTTATATGCCATTACTGATTCAGGAGTACATACCCAGATTTCTACTGAAATTGTTGCACTAGAGATCAGTTTAACACTTTCCAGAGTGAGTTTTCCACCTCTTATTTCTACCAGCAGCAGGCACACAGCATTGCAGATTCCATACGTAAGCATTTTTGATGACCAGCTTTTAGCTGAAGATCAGAGGCTGACTTTCCAGCTCACAATTATAACCTTTCACTTGTAAGACGAAGGTAGGAAGCAAACAAATACCTACTACTATGTAAGAGAGAAATTAACCTGCCTGTTCTCCCTTCACCAGAGTACATGCACAATTACAAAACAACAAGCAGCAGGTAAAATTTCCATTAATATCCTACAGAGCAGAGCTGCCTGCAGCCGCCAGCTGAGGCACAGGGCAGCATCGCTCACAGCGTGCTCATGCAAAGCAAAAGCGCCGCTGGGTTGCAACATGCTGCTGCCATTTCAGAGCTGCTGAGTTTTATAGAGCTCTTGTGGGAGCGGGGAATAGCCCAGTGCCATTGGCTCTTACTTCTATCTCCTGCATTTCAAGACCCAAATAAAACAAGCAAAGTTGAAAGTTTTTCTTGTATGCAATGGATCCCAGCAATGCCTAGATGTTTTCTTTAATTCTTCCATAGGTATGAGCTGGGGATTGTTACTTTCAGAAGGAACCTTGCAGTTGCACTATGTAAGGCATTGCAGCTCATGTATGAGGATGCCATGGTAAAAATGTCACTTTTTTATGTTGCACAAGCTCTAAAACTGTAAAACCACTACTCTGCAAGTCAAGCCCTAGTTTTATGGAGTTAGGGAAAATAGTTTATAAACCAAATAAATCACTTCTAAGAAGTAAATGGGTGCATCAGAGAAAGACCTTGTAACACACTCTGAACCGGGATCCAAGAAACTGGGACAGGGTATCCGAGGCAGGTTTACAGAGAGGAAGGATACTGCATTTTTAAACCTAACTATACATCTCCTGCCCCTGGCACAACCAATACATTTTTCCTCCCTACAAACTAGAATATTAGACAGTCTCAAGAACAGTTCAAGACTCAGTCCAATACTGAGAAAAATTAAATTAGTGCAGTCAAGAGTTATCACCACAATAATCGCTGTTCTCACTTTTTTCTCCCACAACGAATTAAATATTGTGAAGCATTTTGTGCTACTTTTCAAGCAATGTATTTTACAATCAAAGCATTACTTCTGACTTGCAAAAGAAATTAAATATCAGAGGTAAATTCTGACATCTGTTGTTTCCTATGAAGAGCTACTGCTCAGTGAGGAGGTAGGTGGGCTGCTGTCCAGCTACTGAATGATGGCATGGTAGGCCAGGTTTTAGGCAAATTTTAATCACCTGTACAACTGAAGTCCACAACTTCTAAGTGCAATCCGTTCCTCAGGCATCTAATAAATTGCACTTGCAATGATTTATACCCAAGAAATTCCTAGCCTAAAAATACATGTCTATGAAAGTTGAAAAATCAGGCCCCAGTGTTTGCAATAGAATTAGTTTCAGAAGCTTTCACTAAAGAAAAAAGCCCTTGGGGCGGGGGGGGGGGGGGGGGGGGGGGGGGAGTGATCCTGACAGCTACTGTTCGCTTGTTTTGCTCTTTCTCAAGAATTTAAGAATGAAGTAATGATATTGAAAACAGCTTTACATACAACAAAAGAAACATGGAAGAATGAAATCGTATTTCCCACTTATGTAACAAAGATTGATTCAAGGCCACACCATATACCCAGCAGATGCTCCCAGAAAACTTCAGA
Organism: Falco biarmicus; assembly: GCF_023638135.1. Lineage (NCBI taxonomy): Eukaryota > Metazoa > Chordata > Aves > Falconiformes > Falconidae > Falco > Falco biarmicus. The sequence goes on along the minus strand of NC_079295.1, from coordinate 47,333,756 downwards.
ACAAGTTTTCATTGACTGACACATGTACAATTTGCATTCACCTTGAAGGGACACCTCCATTTCTTACAGCAGAACAAAGCTAGAATGGTAGATTTCAGAACAACGTTGCCATTCTCCAGGTTACATATTTCTCCATATATTTAATGGAAACTTGTTTCCTATGAGCACCTTCTGCTGTATACTAGAGTATCTTGAAGTCTAGTGAACCTCCCCCAATCAGCACCTTCAGAAAGATGAACATCTCTGAAGCTTTCACACCACACATTATCATTCAGCTGCAAGATAAGCACAAGGATTATATATATTATTATTTTTTTTGCCACAGCTACAGCATGCGTGGCCAGATATTTACTGTATAATAGCTATTAAAAAAAGGACAGTTTTTCCACTCTTCTACTTGACTCAGGCCTCATACCCCTTTCCTGCTTCCTGGAGTGACAACTTCTACCTTCGGGCTCAGTGTGACCGAAATCACCATTAGTATCCTTACACATTGTAGTAATTATCTATGTCTTTACATAAAAAGGGTCATGAGGTCTTAAATTGCTGTACAAGCTCTGTAAGGCACAGAAGCTATTTATACACAATCAACAGTGCACAGTGCTTCTCTACACAGCCCAGATGGACAGTCCAGAGTTTACAGTAGGAAGCATGTTTTGGAGGCTAAATACTTGAAGTAAGGATAGCTTCCAGAGAACGTAACGTCAGCCAGGACTCCACCACACTTGGCACTGTACAAACACATAAAGATAGAAACTATGTCCTGAATGTCTTAAGAGTCTCATGCATATGGAAAAGAAGTGAGGTATAAAGAGCTGAAGAAATTTAATCAAGGTTGTAGAAAACACGCATCTAATTTTACAGGTCCCAAGGTAGAGTTCAATATTTTAATTAAAAGGACAGTCAATCGCTTCAGAAAAAGTGATACTCCAGTTCAGTGATTAATTAACAGCTATTTAGCTTTACTGAAAGGGGAAAAAATCCCCTACCTAGAGAGAACCTCCCCACAGACACCACAGTCTTCATGGAGATTTTGTACCAAACCCACCGCCGGTATAATCCCACGTGAGTAATCTTAGAGAGTCCAGAGTAGCATCAGAAATTAAGACCTGCCTGTATGCGAGCTGTATACCACATGGTGGACACCGCAAACATGGCCAGCCAGCTGGTATATAGTGCACAACTCCTCAGGTCCTTGGTGAACACGTAATCAACATCCCAAAGCATTTAGCAGGTGTTATTAAACATGGTGAACCACTTGACAGATAATATAAATATTGTCATGTGTTTGGTCTACATCTCAACATCAGCCAACACCTGGCAAACATTGTCAATCTCATGGGAATTCTGGCAGTGTCTGTAAGCAGTTAGATACACGAAGCAGAGTGTGACTGCTTCAGAAAACCCAGTTTTCTGAGACCAGCTAGTGTAAGTCCTTGAGAAATCGAGAAGAGAAGCTAAAGGCATCAGGAAACAAAGATCCTGAAAGCAGGACTTCTACCAAAGCAGCCCAGATCTCACCAGTGCAGCCTTTCAAAACCACTGTTGGTACCCTTCACACCAGTTCACAACAGCAAGCAGCAAGGAAGAGTTTCTCTAAAACCCTTATAAGCATAAGGTTTTCCCATCAGAAAGAACTGTGCTGTATCTTATGTTAAACAAGCAGAATAATCTTCTTTATCGATTCCTTTTTTTTGTTTGTTTGTTTAGATCAATAGGTTTTTTCTTCATATATTTTAATTCAGGGCTCCCCCCTGCCTTCTGGGAGCATAATCCAAAACAGTTCAACAACTAGTAAACTGAATAAAGCAACAAAAATATTTAGAAGTTATGTCACAATGAAAACAGATGAATGTTGATATTACTTCTCCATATACTGAAGGAGAATCCTCTCAGGAAATTAGCATATCATACCCAACTTCTATCTTCAACAACTTCTGCAGTGCCTTCCTTCTTGTGTTATATTTTTGGTATGGTGTTCATGAAAAAGATTGCAGTAGCACTTAAGTAGAAGATAAAACTCAAAACATGACATTACTTAAAATTTTAATAAAGGAACATTTTATTTAGTATTAAATCATTGCTTTGATAGAATATTGTCAACACCTCCATTAATAAACTCTGAGTAGCCAGTTTCCCCAAAGGATGTTGTGTGATTAACAGAAACACTCCCAGAAAGATTCAACTGCAGAAGCAGGACATTAATTGGAAGCCTGTCAAGATTACGGATGTCATTCACATTATGGCAGTACTCCAGACTTAGATGACTGTAGAAATAAAGAGTGAAAGATCGTTCTTGTGCTGAATGTACAAAGTATGTAAAAAAAGCCCACTGAGCAGCTGGGAAAGGAAAGCAAGAACTACAACATATGCAGACCGCTGGTACATACAACTGATATGAAGCTGACTTTCCTGTCATACTCACTCCAAGAAATATTCTTGAAGAAAGCCTGTTTTCTTAAAATCTAAAAAAAATAAAAAACCACCTTAAAGCTTTTATTCGGTACAACAGGGTTTTAGTTAAGTGTTTGAGTTTCAATAAGTAAAGGTATGGAACTATCTCAGTATTTTGAGAACAAAAGCCGTATGATGGGTTCCAATGGTGGTAACAGACACATGCTGGATGGGCAGCCCCATGTACACAACAAAGTACCTTTCCAGATCACCTGCCAACGGACATTCTGCTCCTCCGTGAACTAGGTCCTGAGCAATCCCAACAGTTTGATGCAGATTGTAGGCTGGCTGGAGTCATTTCAGCCACTCTGAAAGGGCGCCCATCTCTGCAGCAGAACAAAGCAGCTGTTCAATAGCACGTCAACACCCCTTCAGGAGAGGAAGTAAAGGAAAATACCACATCCATTGAAATTTAATTTGAAAGAATGCACACGTGGTTTAGGAACGGAGTGAGACAGAGACAACATTCAAGAGAAATGCTATGCAAACAGCTTCCCCTTTGGTATATACCACCACTCCTATCTTTGAGGGACCGAGTTCAGAGACATAACGGGGCCAAGCTTGTTAGCTGCTGGATAGAGCCCTTCCACAGGAGAGCATTCAAGACTGGAGTCCAATCCAAGTTAGCTCCGAAGCCTTTGAAGTGGGAATGCAGTTTATAGTCCTCTGGTAATTCCCTCCTTGATAGGCTGGAGCAAAGTCTTCTTTTTTTCTCCTCCTTTGAACAGAAAATGGCCACCAGTAGAAGAGGGAAGACTGCACCAATACTGTCTGAGGGCAGTCATTATTAGCCCAAGAAGGGAGTTAAGGCAGTTTATAGAGATGCATATTCTTTCGATCAAACTAAATTTAGAGTTAATTTTACTTAGAGCTAGGTACACAAGAAACTGTGAAAGGAAGAAAGTCTTGCCTTGGGCCTGCAGCACAGAGACAGAAAATTATTCCAGTGTTGTCACACCTCTTGCCAATAACACAGAAAAATGTATCAAGCTGACACCAGTTGGGGTTTTTTCCCCAAAAAGAATTTCCCAGGCAGCACAACTAAAAACCTCTGGCAGCAATAATGTTAACACAACAAATGATATCATTTACACACCTGTAATTCCCCAACAACTCTCCTCTTAAAAAAAAAAAAAAAACAAAAAAAACAAACAAAACAAATCCATCTTAGTTACTTTATGAATACTTTATGAATGAACCAGAAACTTCTTTCTTTAAAAAAAAAAATATCTATCCAGTAATTAAAGTCAAATACGCAACAAAAATAGAGGTTACCTTGAGGGTACCACTAAAATTACTGTGTCCACACATAATTAGATCATTTGACAGTGGTACTAACTGAACACTTTCCAAACCACCACCCAGAAGCCTAAGCATCACTCTTGCTCAGCAGGATGAAGACATACACACATACACCTGCGTTCTCCAAACTATTTTTTGTTTTCCCAAAAAAACAAACCAACTGTGGTTTTTTTCAAATTCATTAAGTTGAACAACTATCCACCCAATGCTTTCCTAAAAACACCCTCTGTGCGCCAGCTAGGTCTCTCCAGTCCACACCACAAGCAGGGTGGTGGGGAGGGTGCCATCCCTGCTGTGACCAATTATCATAGCACTGAATAAGGCTTTTCACTTCTGTGTCTCGCTATCTTCACCCTTTGCATCCCTCCCTAAACCGTAATGACTTCAAAGACTCTTCTTCCATAGTCCAGCCTAATGGAAATGGTCCCAGAAGTCTGCTGTGGTTCCTAGGAGCCACGATACAAAATACTCCTGGGATTTTTGCCATTTCCTGAATGTAAGCCAGAAAAACTCTGGATTTAAAACATGAAGGAATCCAACCAAGCCCTAACTACAAAATTTGCTTTGGTGGAAGACACAATTCTCTGAAATATGTTGGATAAGTGAACAACGGCAAAAAAAAAAACAATAAATAAGCATCTATGGTAAAAGCTGGGAAACATGAATATATCCTAAAATTTCCATCACCAGTAGCCATGTATCTAAATAATCTGCCTATGGGACAGCAGTTTGAGGACCCTGGCATCACATGGCTAATTCTGAAGCATGGGTCTGCTTTTGATATGAGCGGTATTTCCCAATAGCTTCCTTCTTTGAGGACAGATACCAACAGCATTTCCCTCAAATCCTGTGTACCAGCTTGATTCTCTCTCCCCGGACCTGACCTGCATTTAGAGAAGAGCTGCAATTGCTTCCTTCTTTTGCTTCAGTTCTGCCAGCAAGGGAAGATGGTGCAGGAACAGAAAGCAGAGTTTTGGTTGCAGGACTACAATGGTTCTCAGTTACAGTCAGGAGTAACCAACAGAGATGGGGGTGAAAGGGGAAAAAAACAAATCTGGGATGGAAAAAGAGCAATTACAAGCATGTAATGGGGCCTTGGAGGCTCTGGCAAGGTTTCCAGCTCCACTGTAGCTCCACCAACACACGTGGCCCACAGTGTGCTCCGTTTCATGGAGACTGCTTGCCAAGTGTTCGGTTGAAGGTGAACAGAAAAGAGGATCAAAGCAGCAGTGCCTTGTCCACCCTCCATCTGCAGACCTGATGCCTTAATGGAAACAGAATATGGTCCTATGCTCCCGTCTAGTATGGTCCCTTGTCTTGTTCCCACTCACGTCAGCTCATAGACAAATACTATCAGGTTTGTAGTTTCCCAAGTATCTTCTCTACTGGCTCGCATCCTCTTCTGTCATCCAACAGGGAGCAACATGTGACCCAGTCATGCTAAACTGGCTGTGTATCCCTACACTAGCTCAGGCCAAGGAGAGACAATTTAAAGTCATGCAAAGATAAAGTGATGTCTCCACTCATCTGACACGGCCTCTAATGTGTAGCAGTAGGTGTCCACTTCTACTCTACCTTTGACTGAAGGCTCACAGACCAATTCAAGGCCTGTTCAAGCAGTTCTCCATCACTCTCCCACCCATCAAGTCTGGTATTTTGACCTTTAGGCAGCAACTATGTTGCTTTACCATGTCTGCGCAGTGCCTGCTCTGGTAGGGATCTTACGTATAACAAAGCACCCAGTAAAGTCAGAGCTGGACCACAAGGCACTGGCTATACTGCTAAAACCCCTAAATCCAAAAAATCTCTTGCAGGCTTATTCCCAGCAGATACACTAAGTAGAGGCTAGGACTGAAGGACACAGCTACAGGGAACAGCTCAATGCAGGGGCAGCATAAGCAAAAGAATTAATTCCAGCCAGCACAATAAGCAGAAGCAACAACTAAGCTGCTTTCCAAAAGCAAGAGAGTTCATCCCTCCTTGTTTAAGGAGTTTGCAGACAGCAGGACAAAACTGCACTATTGTACACGCAGTAATGGTGGCTGATATCTCACCTATCCTCACCTCTGTTTTATATGCATCTAGAAAAAAAAAAACCATCTTCTTCCAAAGCATTTTGAGCACCTATTATAGTTTCTCTTTCCTTCCCATTTTAAGTCCAAGCTTTGGGATATTTCCTTTAACTTCTTTCTCTGAAGAAACAAGAGACTTTGGGAATAGCAAGTCAAGTTTTGGCTAGTAGAAATCATCAGAGATCCAACTAAAATTAGGTTTACAGATGGTCTGAGTATCTGGAGATCCACAGGGCAGTGCAGAAGACAACTTCACGTCAAACAGCTAAAGATCAAGCCTGCTACTGAAATAGATTCGGGTGATATTGGTGTGTATTCCAACAAAACAAAATGCCCCAAAAACCTTAATTCAGCCTGGCAGCGAACTGTGGTGGAGTAGAGCATTAGCTATACTTGGTATCTAAGAACCGAAATAAAAGTTAAGAGGCCAATCTTAAAACTAATCCATAGTCCAGTCCCTTACAAAAGACGAGCCTGTTGAAATTAAACCTCAAGCAATTTGCCCAAGGATATACAATAAATCAATATAATTGGATTGTTTCCAACCTAAGTAAATCATTTAGAGCTTTCATGTTGAGTTGTAAGTTCTCTAGCTATCCAAATGTATCCATGTAGGTATTATTTTATAAACTTTCCTTTTCTGAAAGAAATGTAAACATACATATACAAAAACACTAAGGCTACAGACCCAAGCACTCAAAACTTAGGAAATGCCAGAATTAAGTTTGCATGGGTAAAAAAATATTTTTCTCTTAATTTCATTCCCAGAAATGGTGAAACCATTTTTTGTTGAAGCTTTCCAAACAATTCATCTGAGGCAGACATGCAGCATGGAAAGTTTTAGCCCAAACAGTTAAAATCTGGCAAAGTTATATGCCACTGAAAACAGGGTCTTATAATGGGAAATGTGAGGCAAGCTTAATTACAGGCAGCACTACCAGCAGCACTTATATTTAAGACTAAAATTTCATACTGGCTTTGCTAAGTCTGTTTTTCTAGGAATACTGTACAGAAGTATTTGAACCTTCTTATATACATCTAAATTTCAGACTCTGTAAGTCTGAGGTCTCTGACAAACTTGGCCAAAACTACAACATAGCTATTTGCATTAGCCATCAGAAATAGAAGTCATTACTTTAAAAAAAAAATCTCACTTATATGATATGAAGTAGAAGCAGCCACACATTTTCAACAGATCTCATACCCATAAAAGTTTCAAGTTTCCACAAGTTTTAATACAGATAGGTTTTTGTATGCATTTCCCAATCAACCCTCGAGCTGGTCAAAAGGCGATGTTTCTTTGTGAGAAGGTGGTTTCAAGATAAAAGCAAATTATTAATATAGAATTTTCAGCAGAAATGAGCAGATCTGCTTGATAATTAGTGCCTGGAATTTCAAAAGGAAAGGAACTAAGTTCTGAACAGATGGTTAGATATCATGGTATCTAAGGAGCTGGCTGGCATCATCGCAATACTATGAATTCTCACTGTCCCAGCTTTCTCCATGGGCTTCTGCAGTACATACTCTGCATTCAGCTCCTATTCTTGATGGAATCCAGAAATTTCAACATTATCTTGCAGCATTCAATTAATTCTCTACCAAGTAATAAATAAAAATCTTCAATATCTGTATGGTTATACATTAGCACATACCTATATTAAAGAATTCTTAAGGTCCAAACACACAGTCAGGGTTACAAAGAAATGTTAAGGACAGCAACAGAGCTTACAAAACTTCCTTGTTGTTTTGGGGTTGGTTTGGCAGAGACGGGGAGGCTGGAGGAGGCAGAAGCATTATTATATACAACCAGTTTCCTGTCTGATGCTAAACTGCTCACCACAGTCAGCAATGTAGAGTTTCAGTTTTGTGTATGTAAAACAATCCCCAAGTAGAAACTCAGTAGCAGCTGTTTCTTTTACAATCTGAAGAAGGTGGTGGTACATTTCTCACCCCATTCCTACTGACTACTAACTCAAAGAATGATTTACAGGAAGACAGAAACTGAATTTATGAGGGCTGAAGGAATATTTTGCAAGAGCATGGGATGAATTTCTGTGCTCTCAATATTAAATTCTGGTTTATTCAGTTCCTAAAAAGAATGAAAAATATATCTTATGTAAATGACAAGTTATGTTTTTTTCTACTAGCAATCAAAATGCATTTATCAAGGGGAGAATGAGCTTTTGGCCAAAGCCTTGCCTGAGATGCAGGAGAGATGCTTCCAGTTCTCTTGCTGACTACAAACTTTCTGTTAGACTTTGGCTAATTCGTTTACCTCCAGGCCTCAGCTTCCTACTTTTCAAGCATTAATACCATGACCTCTGTTCTCCTGCTCTTTTCCAGTTAGGCAGTAGGCTCTCCCAGGCAAGTACTGGTTTCATCCTGTACATTGTATACTACCACCTGCACAATGGCAACACATTTGGGGGATTTCAAGGCACTGCTACAATAGAAATAAATCCCAGCTCTCTATAACTGTCAGTTGATTAAAGGCATTCTTTCCAGCAAGACTTAACACTCCCATTCATTTTAAATTAAGTATTCATATTTTATTTTTTGCTTCTTTAATTTGCCTCTTTTGAAGCAAACCCCCCAAAACCATATCAAACATTCTACTCTGCTGAATGGACACAAACTTCTTTATTCACTTCAGCAATATATAGTGACATAAAGGAATCTTGTGAGGCAAGGCATCTCTGGTAGGAAAAATAACCATGACCTGTAGAGCACTTCAACTTTCCTAAAGACTTCGTATTTGTAACTTATGAATCACAGAGGTTTGTTCCATGGTGACCTTGCCAATTATGCTACATTGTAATGAACACCTTTAAGAGCTAATGGTGACACAAGGTTTCTTGATTGAATGTATTTGCACAAAATTTCCTACATCAATCTTGCAACACCGATGGAGGTGATGTAACAAAGCTGGGAAACAGCTATCAATTGTAAATAAGCTAAGATTGCTCGCAGCAGCTAAGCACTGCAGTTACTTTTTTCCAAACTGATGCTGAGGTTGAGCTTTGTCTCCAACATCATCCTTATGAAAACAAGTGTGAAAGAACTTTATTTACAGCAGCAAATTTCACATTGTGTCTGTCTCAACCAGAGAGCATCACTGTGATTAGAAGCATTTCCTGCAGTTTACAATTCAACCTCAAAAATTTGTTTCAGGCTTGTACTTAACATTGAGGGGTTCAGCTTCAGCAGCTGAATGAAGGTGTGCTGCTCTTCATACTAAAGAAAATCCTCCATTTTGTATGAAAAATTACAGAATCCTTCTGTATTTCTTTGGGTTATTTGCATCGCCATGGGCCAATATTACACGCCAGCAATTCCTCACAGAAAAGCTGAGCTTTCAGAGCCAGTCTGATACACTGGTATACTGACAAGAGCTACATCCAATTTACCTCTAAGCTCAGCATTATCTCTTTTCATCCTTAACACAAATATGTCATGCAAGTTCTTTACTACTCTTCCAGCTTTTATATATAAAGATTGACACATAAGGATCCTTCCTTGGTTGAGGTGTATATCCATTACCCTGTCTCCTAAAACTGTACTATTAATCCAGCTAATCTTGTTATTACTGCAGAAGCCAAGCACATTTTTTGCTCAAGGCATTGCTCTGAAAAATTCAAATAGTGATCATTTCTCCGTACATGTATCCCAGGGAAAGTTTCTAAAGGAATGAGACTCAGCCCAGCTTTGACATGACTTCTTCCAAGGAAGCTGCAAACTAAGCAGGAAAGAGCTTCCACAGCTCGGTCACAGACCACCACTTTCACTTGTGAAATCATCCTGTCTGAGAGTACTTTCACCAACTGTCTTAGAAATGAGCCAGCAGTAGTTATATATTGACTTCATACAAACCCAGCCTGACAAGAATGCCATCACCCTCAAAACCAGACTCGTGATGTAGTTTTGCCTCTATTGCCTGTGCTTCCTGTGAGCTCAGGTTCAAATCGCGGTCTTGAGTATTAAAGTTTTGGAGATTTTTATTTTTATTTTCATTTTTTGTGTGTGTGTCCAGAGATACAGGCTGCTCTGTGGCACTGTGGGCAGTTCAGGAAATGGTTAAGCTGTCTTAGCCCCATAAACCTAGTCCTCCTTTTCAGTGTTAGTACTCGGGCACTCCTAATTCTGCTCTTGTCAAGAGCTGGAAGGCTCACAAGGAACGAAGGATAGGGAAAAGATGTTTGATCAGTTTTAGACATGCAAAAATTATAGCACCCAATTTTGTCAAAGCATTCACAGGGATCTGACAGCATTCAACTCAAATGAAGCATTTTTACAGTACTTATGCTAGATATCTTGTGCATGAAAACAGATTTCTTCAGTCTTCTCTTATATCAAGTAGATGGTGGGGAAGCAATGTCTTTACTCAAGCCAATGAATCAGACCTCTTCCTGTGAGTGTTTTAAATGAAAATTACAGGATTTTCTTACAGCCACACTTTAATGTAAGATGCAACATCACAGAACTGGAAAGGGTTTGTGGTACAACAGAATGACAGGCTGTAAACTTTACTGAACTACCAAAAATACACCAGCATGGCATCGAGAGTAAATCAGACTAACATCTGGATGATCAAGTCATAGAAGAAATTGTCAAAGCTGCATTTTTCCATAAGAAACATCTAGGCTGCCTGCCAGCATTGTGAGGCACTAGGGGTATTGCAGTGTTGGCTTTTCTAGGGAGCGGAAGTCTTGCCTCTGCTGCCTGTTCATATTACAGCGGTGCAGCCTTCACCCTCCTGTTGCCGAATCAGAGGCTCGTGCTGTGGCGTGGGTTCAGGGGAACTCCATGAGTGGTGAGCAATTTGGGAATGCTAACCTAGCACACATCTGCCAGCAATTACACTCACTCACTGAAGCACAAAAGAATTCTGATTATTTGTATTAAGCTGTAAATGCAACATGGCATTGGCTTTCAAATACAGAGATAAGCCTGTCATTACCTAAGCTGAACACTGTACATGATCAAAAAAGACAGGCATGCCAGCAATTATTTTCTTATTTCCAAACATTAATCTGGTTGCATGAAAATCAGCATTGTTTGCTCTTTCAAGATTTATTACTGCAGTAAGAAAAGATCCACTCTCAAAAACCGATATGCCTTCTCATAACCATATTATTACACAAACACCTGGGAAGTCTCTTAAGCCTAACAGGCAGAGTCCCCAGGCTGAAAGCAATCGACTGCCAAAGGACAAAGTACTAATTATAAAAAAAAACCAAACCTCCTATAAGGTACATCCAACACTGCCATAAGTTTTAATGGGACAGCATTTCATGGAAGAACCTTGATACCTTGTAACTCTGAAGAAAGCCTGGGTAGCTGCCACATTCATGGATATCTTAAGCTACAGAAATGCGTGCTATTAATGTGCAATATGTATTATTATGTGCTATTACTCATGAAGAACAGGCTGACCAGCTCTCTAGTATTTACCCGATATGTTTTGTGGCCTTTGTGGTCAGGTCTCACACCCCCTGAATTACTCTCAATTTTTAGATCATGGAAACCGGAGTGACCTCAAGGAAGCTGTTATTCAAGACATTAGCAATCACACTGACTCAACTGTGACATGTATTTGGCCTCTGCTCTCCAGAGGTATTGCCTAAAGTTCCAAAGTCAAGAGAGGCTTCCAGATCCAAGATCATTCCACGGGCTGTCAAGGATGGGTAATACTGCTGTGCGAATGAAACTGGACCTCCACATCAGCCAGAGCAGCAGTGCTGGCCAGGAATACCAGCTGGCATGCCACAGCCACAGAGCTAGTGGTTACAGAAGGAGCTTTTAAGTGGTTGAGAGACATGGAAAATGCCACAATTAGGGAACTGGAAATTCCTTATGCAGATAATTTTCAAATGTCCTCCCACACTGGGAGACATTTGATTTTAGGCTTGTTTTCTCAGGGAAACAAGGTCTAAGCAACCACAAATTCTGTTTACTCCACCCAACAACCTGTGCCATTCATTACTACATCTCTAACAAGTTTATTTGAAACTGGTTGTCCTGCAAGTCATGAAAACATGGCCAAATAGAAGAGGGAGATTATTTACATGACAGAGGGATGAACTCACACTGCAGCCTTTATTACATACCGCTCACAGTCCACTATCACATACCTGGGATCTCAGCTATTGGAAACAAATCCTTAAGACCCTAGATTTGCTAACCCTGGTATATGTGGAACAACTTGCATTAAGAACAAGGGCAAGAGAGGCAGCCTCATCTTTTGCACTTTCTTTCCCCTTATCAAAAAAGCAGCTTACAGCAGCAGCCATACAGCATGGCCAGCTGTTTTGCAGCAGCTGACTGGTGCAAACAGTAGAACATAATGCTATAAGTAATGGCAGAAGTCAGCATTAAAAGTATACAACCTTCAACTCGGGATTACGTTTTTGCACCCAAACAAGGTAGCACATATGATCCCATTATTAAAGACTCCTAGCTGCAACACTGTTTTTCCCAGTAAAGGTCATCAGCAAAAAAAATATTTGTCATACAACCTCCTTCAGTTCACTGAAGCATCCCACACCAGTAATGGAGGAAAGGTGAATGAACTACACCTTACTATTTCCTCTTCCTTGCAGCAGTCAAGGAAGGATTGAACCGTAAACATGATCCATGGCAATGCTTGGAGTTGTTATGTGACAATACAGTGAATTAGAAGCACATGTTCTAAGGGAGAAACGTAATGTAATTGGCATGCTCCAGACGTGAGTACAGCATGACATTGACCGGGAGATTAAATTACAAAGGTGTCAAGTTCATAGAAGGGATGAAGGCAACAAAGCAGAAATAGTTGCCAAGATGGGGAAATGAAACATTATATCGGAAAACATTTTAAAAATAGCAGGTTTTGTTGACATCCCAGAAGCCACTTGGACTAAAAGGCGGCAAAAAATGAAGAGGTGAGAATTGAAAGTGGCTGAAACACCTGAAGTTCAGACAGGGCATTGTTTCAGGTGTAAAGCATATCAGCAAAGGCAAGAAGCAAAAGAAATACTAAGGCAGGCCTTATATCTGCTTATTCCTTTAAGCAGAAGCCCAGAGAGCATTAAGGGTTTCCTTCTTGAAAACATGCCAAATGCAGACAGCAATAAAGACTTTCATGAACATACAAACATCGGGAAACAGGGTAAACGCAAAGGATTGCTGTAAGCCCAATGTCACACTGACACGAGGAGGAAACAGCACCTGGTATAAAATAAAACAGGAAAGGACTTCTGCCTGAGAGAAAACAGAAATAAAAAGGGAAGGCGTGTGTAATTTCTATGAAAACAGGATCTGTATTGAGTCTATCCAGGCAGAAGTTATTACCCATAAATTGGGTAACTATACTAAATTTGCACACAATAATGCTAATTTGCTATCAATAAGTATAAGATAACACAATCTTCACTGCATATAAAGAACAGTAATTTCTGGTGTTATACACACTTGGGCAGATATAATCAGAAAGCATTTACAGTCTAGAAAATTGTATACACATAAAAATTTACATCACAAAATTTATTAGGACTACACACAGCATATACAATTATTTCAATTTTTTTTTTCCTCTAAGAGGGACAAGAGTTTTATATGCTTACAAAGACTCAAGTTGCAAGCTTTGTGCTCCAGGGAGACAGAAAAACCAACCAACCCCTAAACATGTTCAATTGTCACATCCCTTTTCCACTCACTTCATAATATCTCTCTCCCTCAGCTGCTTGCCTTCAACTATTTCTTCCTTAAAAACATGCCACCTTAAATATTTTCAATGAAAAATCCAAGGCATCAGCAACCCTGAACTTTCAGACACATTTGAAAACAGAAACTTATACAGTTACTTTGAAGTTTTCGTTTATATTGTGCTTCTCCAGCAGGAGCCATATTCCTAGGGCTAGAGTTCATAACTTTGCTTCCTCATTTAACGCCCTACAAAAACTGTTTATTGCCTCACAGTTTTCTGCTATGAACATTATCATTTTAGTTACACCATGAACTACAGGAGATCTTTGCGTTTCTTCCTGCCAGAAAACACTATTTTGACATATCCTTAAACTTGTAATACATAACGGTGTTACGTATCAATCTTCTTTCTACTACTGTATGTCAAGCTCATGCTGTTCATTAATGTCATGCTGTAACACTATCATAAAATTACTTCATTCTCAAACTGCTTCCCCAAGCACTTCATTGGTCTTCAGCTAGAACCATCGCCATTGAAGTCTGCTCCCCCGTAACACTGGTTTCCCATTTTAATCACACTAGAGAGGTAAATCATTCCACCATTATGGAGGGACACCAGCTCCCAACCCAACAGTTCCTCACTACCCTGAACCATTGTTTCAAAAGCACCGGGAGATAAACAAACTTCCTTTCAGAACTTCAGACTAGACAAGAACCACTCTGAAGAGCTACAGTAATAGTGACATCCCAAGCGCTAGAAAAGTAAAACATGACCAAGTAAGACTAACAAGAGTCTTTATTAATGAATTCCATGTATAATTAAATTTTTAAAAAATTAGAGGCCATTAGCACCTGAACATTTACTTCTCCAAAACCAGGAGATAGATAAAATTGGGGAGGAGGGGTTGTTATGAAAACACAAGCAGCAAGTATTTCACTGCAAAAACAAATTTAGTCAACCACCTCCACAGATTCCTTTTTTGTAAAATTTTTAATAAATGTTGTAGGAAACTCTTCTGACATGGTCATCTAGGACCTTCAAATCCTGGCAATAGCCATGGAAACCACTCTGCTGTCACCTCTTTCAGCACCCTGTCTCACAAGGATGACTAACTGGCAAGGCACTTCTGGGACCTAGAAATTATATTTCCTACCCAAGACAGGTCTTAGGAAACATCTGTATTTCCTATAAATAAGCCCCCACAGGCTAACTCATGAAGAACCAAGGATCTGGAACAAAAACAACCACACAAACAAAAAAAAAAGCCCAACACACAAATCAACCCCACCCAAAACATGTAGAAACACCTCTTCACCTGCTAAAAGGCCACTTACATCCACATCAGAACAAAGTTAAGTGCATACATCATTGCAGGCTCTGGGTTGATTCAGTAACCTGACCATAAGCAAAGAATACTCTTCACATGATCTCTTCTAAATATTTGATCAACATTTCCTACTGCCTAAGCAAGGCTTTTTTGCTGTACACTCAGATGCCCTCAACTCCGGACTTCACCTGGTACTCCAGCTTAGGAAGGGGCAGGATCATTTGAGTCATCTATTCCAGGCAACCACACAGACAGTTATTTAGTGCAAGAAGGTGCCCAGAAAAGTTATCAAACCACACAGCACTTCATGCTCTGTAGTAAGCTTCCTGCCAGAAGCCACAGAAAATATTCTTGTGGCACAAGACATGAGCAGACTATCAGCATGACAGAGGACTCCATTATTCCCTGTTTGACAGTTGATTAAAATTATAAACAGAAACATCAAAATCTGCCACTCCACAATGTTTCCAGTGTTGTTAGAGCATATATAAGCTGATGATGGGTATGCACAGGGCAGTCTGAGGTTGTACGTGCTACAGCTACTCAGGGTCAACACAAGAGCCATATTTAAGTCTTACAATATTCCATCTTTCACAAACAATTCTAATGCAATCAATAAATTTCAAGTATAGGGAGGGTTTTTTTTTCTAAAAGAAGCTCAAGTCCAGACCATCCTTTAAATGGCTTCAGTCTCTGAAAATGGTGCAGGAGACACTGCCATGCTCAGCAATCACCTGGTAATCTCACACTGAACTGAATCTCTTGGCCAAGTTCTTGCATCCTCAGTATCGCTGGAGGACATACAGGTGGGATGTGAACCAGCTTACCTCTCCTATCACTCTGGGACTGTGGTAGGGTGCCCACCCCCAGGAATAGCAAGGAGCAGAAATCTCACAAAGACTCTGAGGACTTAGGTACTATTTACAACACATATACTGAATCTTATATTGCTTACTGTAGTGGGCTTAATGTATATACTCTTACATAAGTGGAACAATTCTTGAGGGTCCATTATTCTACTGCTCCAAAAAGCACCTGAGCTTTTAACATAAGCATTTTTACAGATTTCTAAAGAAACCTTTCTAAGTTCATCTTCTTTGTACAAGCCTACCTTGAAAGACTAAACCATGGATAAAGCAAGAAAAAAACCCCAAAACACCACAAACAAGCAAAAACTCATGACAAAATAAGCCACATGAAATCAAAGTTTAATTATGAAAAACGCCTAATCTAATTAACCTACTTTACTAATCAATTCAGACCAAATCTCCTTAATGCCTTGTCCCAGCCAGTATTATCAGAAGCATCACTTTCATGCTTTCCTTATTAGAAATTAATCCAGACTGTAAACAATGTATTCAAGTATATATGAATTATATATATAGGTATAAACTAATGGGAATTAGTGATTTTTTACATTGTGGTAACAACATAATTTTGTATCTTTTCATAGTTTTGCATATAGCTGTGACCACTGCGTGCCTTCCTTTGACCCACCCACAACAGGTCATAAACCAGATACAGTTAAACCCACTTCTGTCACTGTTTATTTTCAACAAAACATTAGGCCTAAACCTCTTGGAGCATTCACCAACTCCAGACAAATCCCGGCTGCAACCAACGCAAGGGGAGCTGCTTCTCTCCCATGCAGGCTGGCCTTGGGAACACTCCTACAGCCAAACGGCAACATTCTCAGGTGGAAATTAACACTCAGCCCCTGAAATCTGATTGCTTAAAACGACAGCCCGATAGCATTCCTAGAGAAGCCACACAGACCGAGCTAGAAGAGCTTAAGAAACTTAGAGCCTCAAGCAAAGCCCTCCTAGATCCTGCTGAAGGGGTGGGGGGCACCCCACTTCACACAGTAGGGGGGGGAGGGGAGAACCCACACAAAAAAACCCACAGCTCGGAGCCGGCGAGCGTGCCCCAGACGGCGGCCGCCGCGCCCCCTCACTGCCCGCCGCCGCTCCCGCCCGCACGACCGCGCGGGGCCACGCGCCTTCTCCAGAACGTTCCGTGCAGCCCTACCAGCACCTGTACCCGCTACGCTGGAACATACCATTGGCTCTGGGAGAGGGGGGAAGATAGCAGAGCCGGCACTACAGAAATGCCCTTGCTATCACTCACGCTTAATACCACGGCGAGCCGGAGGGATTAAGCAGACCGGTTATTTAAGCCAGCTGCTTCGCCAGAACCAGCGACTTTGCCTGTCCCTTCCCGCACAATGGTTCGTTCCAAGCCCTTGCCCAGTGCAGTGGCGTTAGCGGAGCACGGGCTGTACAGGCCGGGCGCGCTGGCTGAGGTGATTTTGGCTGGCTGGTCTTCAGTTGCAATTCTTTGAGAGAGTGGAGGGGGAGAGCCCCTTCAGGACAGAGCTGGCTCCCCTCAGAACGCGGAGGGGTGATGCCTCCCAATGGACTCAGTGTTCCTGACTGTTCTTATGGGGAAAATAACAAGGAAGTAACAAAAATAACACTATGCCCCTTCATGCAAACCATGCACTTGTGTGTCAGAGTGATAAAAACAGCCTGAAATGCTCCAGTCTGGGGCTGCCCTGATTGCTCCCCCACCAGCACAAGCCACCCTGTGGCTCCTGCCTGGCCAGCAGCATGAGCTCAAACAAGAAAAGGCATTTTACAAATAGGGTAGGCCCTCGGATATTTAAACTTCCTTCTGAGTTTCCTCTCTATTTTGATAGTCAGTTAGCAGCACTCCCAGACTCACAGAAACTCTCACTGGAACAAAGTAAAGATTATGGTTTGGCATGAGGAGACCAAACGGCGAGCTGTCCCCAAAATTCACAGTTGCATGATTGTCTTCCCTCTTTTACCAATATTTTGCCTTTGTGCTTCTGTTCTCCTTGAGCCACTGTTCCCCTGAAGCTAAGAAACTCTTCCTCCAGACTGTCCCTCCTGGCTTTGCTGCTGAGAGGAACATACAGCAGAACAACCTGTTCAAAGAGGGGCAAGGATATTTTATCATCCATTAAGACTGGTTTCCTTTCCTCTTGTCCCCCTCTCCTATCTCACAACTCCTTTAGTTCCCCGAGCATTACCTCCTCTCCCCAGCACCCATCTATTTTGTTAGAAGAAGGAAGCAGGAAAGGCATCCAACCCAAACAGGGTTTTCCCCCAGGCAGGCAAGAACAAAGTGTGACAACTGATGGGTTTCATCTTAATACAAATCCAGCTCCAGCAGATTTATGATTGAACTGTAAAAAATGGCAATACTGGGAGGAATTAGTGTCACAGAAGATCTTATAGTCAGAGGAGGTTTGGACTAGAGATAAGGACAAGGAGCCACACCGAAAGACAAATTCATCCCGGTTGCACAATGCTTTTGCTGCTGTGAACTGAGAGTAATTCTCTATGGGTAGTACCTGAAACATGAAGTACATCTGGTTTACCCTGGTGTAACTTGAGACTGAACTTTGAATTTTTATGAACACAGAGAAACAGCTGCAGAAGTTAAAACTCACAATAATCCCTCTCAGTAAAGTATTTGGCCCAAAAAGGAGTATATAAACTCAGGCTTTGTGCATCGTTTCTCATATATGCTATTCAGGTCTGTTGCTTCTCAACATACACAGTGCAATAGCACATTCAGCCATGTATGTAACAGATTTGACAAAAGGATAAAACTTGCGAGTACATCAGACGTTTACATCAACCCCACCTGACACAGTGGCCCTTCCAAGCACCTGCAGTTTATTTGTCATCAAGGTAACCTAGGAGACCCAAAATGACAAATCAGGGTAGCATCGTAGCCTAGAATCACATGGGAAAGAAAAATAGGCCTCGTCCATGAAAAAGTACTTCACTGCTGGTCTTCACATTCATGGTCACAGCTGTACTTTTTGTGCTGTCAGTGGGCTCTGCAGAACAGCTCCAGGGAGCCCAAGGCCACAAGACAGCCTCTGCAGCAAGAGCTAATAGGATAACCTTCACTGAAGCTATAAATAAGCTGAGAGGATGATAAAAACTGTGGAAAGTACCCTCCTTAGTGTTACAATATTAACTACTGGCAGCAGAGCAGTTCCTCTTTGGCCCAGCTAAAAAGTACGTTTTCTAAATGGGAGACAAGGCCTACAAGAGCAGAAAATGTGTCTGGTTTTGTTTTGAAAGGAGAGAGCACAGAGAACTTGATTTGTAGCCTGCATCATGCTTGAAGATCCTACATGATGAAAGCTGTTATTATACTTTCAGGGTCCCATGCTGGCAATCCTCAATTACACTGAGCAACACTTCATTACTTGAATAAAACCATGGGGTTCAGCAGGTCTGTTTGTGTGGAGTACTATTCAGACTAAGAGTTGCAGTTTGGCTTCAGTGCTAATTGCTTCTCCTATTTCTTTATATAACATGAGAGCTCCTAAATGCTTTTCCAAAGAAGCCAGAGAGAACATTGCATGTCTGCTCCTTTTTCATCTAAGAGAAATCCATCACTGCCCTTTAAGGTCATTATCAAAATCTGTATTTAAGCTCTGAGAGTGGCACAATGATCTTTACTTTTTAACATATTTTAGGCTGCTTTCAGTTTTGTCTAAGTTAACATCTTGCTTGGTTTGTTCTGGCCTCTCCTTCCGTGGCACATGCTGTGCAGGAGAGCCGGTCACTGATTCTTTTACTGAATACTTGCTTTAAGGAATTAGATTTTTAGATATTGGGAAAAAAATAAAAAGAGCAGCTCAAGAGGGCAAATTTTCTAGGTCAGAGCTCTGAGAAGTGTTACATGGACCTCCTGACACAAGAACAGTTTTAGGCAGTTGGGAATAGGCTTAATTTGGGCAATTGAGTTTGAGGTGGCTGTGACTGAACATGATTGAAATCCACTTTAGAGCCCCTAGAACAAGAAGATAAGTCAAATCTACCACTTGAAAATTATTTCTTTCATATCTTTTGTTGGCAATACTATGAACTTCTAGTTAATGGTGTAGCAGCTGCGAAACATCCAGGTCACAGCTACAATTTGGGGAAACAAGTAGAAGTTTTAATTTGTTACCCAAACAACCCGAGACTCCCTTTGTCAGCATATTCCTGCCATCAGACATTCTCTTAAAGCACTCAGTAAGGACTGTCGCTTCTGGAGCTGGTTACTAGTGCAAGGGTAGCTGTGCTACATGAGAATTCAGGATGTGAAATGAGACAAATTGCTTTCAACTAGCACAGCAGGACTTTCAACTAGTTTCAGCAGGACTGTAAAGGGACATTTTTCAAGGCACCCAAAGGAGCTGGGTATCACACTCCTATTGAAAGACCACAAGTATTTAAGAAATGAACTCCTCTTTTGTACTTAGGAGGAGCAGAAAGGAACACTAAACAAATAGTGTTTAAATGAACACCAGCCTGCTTTCGAAGTCATCGACGAGAGCTCTCAATCCTGGCCAGTCATTTGAAAACATTCACAGCCGCAGACAAAAGCCTTTAAAGTTTCATCTTTATACTCAGAGAGAAAAAGCCCACGCTGCTAGCTTTACTCAAAGGGCATTCCTGATGGACAGCTATCCAGATGTGTTCCAGCTCTGTGTGAAGTTGTCTCCTGCAAGACTTACTAAAATGTTTCTGCAGTCATAAGACCAAGCTGCAGGAAGTTAATCCTTGTCATCACCTTTGTGACTCACCTTGCAGTTTCAATTGGACAAATTATTCCTCACATCTCCTCTTCAGAAAAATAAACCGCTGTGTTGAGTTGTTAGTGCAGAGCGGCTGCCACGTTCCAGCCTGGGCAGATGGATTACAGCAGTGAGTCATCAAATTGAATGTACAGGCACAATAGCTGCGATTTACAAAGAAGCCTAACCCTTATTTATTTCACTGCAGTTAAGTATCTAAACCATTTACATTCTGCTGAAACCCCTCAGCAGTGAACCCATTACCTATGATACTTGTAGCTGTATGTTACATGCTGCAGGAACTTCAGTTTTCCAATATACCAATTGTTGAGCAATAATGCTAAGCATGATTTGCCATGCCAACATGGTTAGGAACAGGGGAAGAATCATTGCAGATATAAAATTTTGAACTGGTATCAAAACAAACAATGATAATGTTCAGCCCAAATGTGAATAAATAAAAGTTTCATTCTTTTTGTTTTAGTGTCCTGAAAAACTGCTTCCTCGAGGACTCTGACCCATAAAGCAATCTGGGACAGAGAGAACAACTTTTGTTGATAGTGGTGGTGTTTGTTGACAAGCCAGAAACTGCAGGGAAAAAAGTAATAACTTTGAACTGTATCCACACAAGCTGTCTTACTGTTTTCAGCTGAGATATTTTTATAAATAAATAAATTTGTGTGAATATTTATACAAATATCTCTGAGTATGTAACCTAAGCAGTGGTGAAGCTGAGATGCAAATTGTCTTCCATGATGAAAACCAGATTATGTTCTATTGTGTTTTTAATATCTTCTGTCTTCCACCTTCAGCACTCTTACCGTTTATTACATTACAATCACTAAACAGCCTAATGAGCAAGGATCTGAACACATTACATCAAAAGGTACTGACGTAATAACCAAAGAATATATGCAGATGAGAAAAGAGAGCAGCTGGCAAAATAAATAAGGAAATGAACTCTCTCAGTGTAGAATAACTAGTTTTGGCATCAGAACTGAAAATCACATGTCAGAGACCAAGAAAAACCTTTATAATACAGGTCCTGCTTTCAGTTAAATTAATTCCTCATTGAACAGCCTCAGATGGCTTCATATTGCTGAATCTGTTTAGATTTTCTTTTTCTGAAAATATGATTCATCTTATCCAGACCCTCCTGTATCTATTTTAGAACATATTTCACTAGTGATTTCAGGTCTGCAAAGCTATTTCAAATATTCCCTGTGGTGTGCTGATAAATAAACAATAAACCCAAACCTACTGTACTCAAAGTCAGACATCCTAGAGGTTCTCACCATGAATTTTCTTCAGATGTCCAGTACAGGTGGATGTAGCACATCACCCCAAGAGCATCAACTGCTCATAGTGCTCTTTTGTTAAGCAAGGTGACCTCTGAGAGGCATTCTGAGGTAGAGATTTTAGTCCTTTACATTAGCCATCAAGTATTCAGAAGTTACTACTCCATCAGACATACCAAACAGCACTGGGGAGTGCCTTGTTCACTAGTCGTCTCAATATCGGAGACACCATTTTTCCATATAAAACATGAAAATTATAAAATAGATAAAAAATTAATTACCATTGTGAAATCTGAGCAGAATACACCCCTCTCTGCTGCAGCCCTGATGACTAGGTAAGGTAACAGGAATAAAAGTTTTGACTATTCTTAAATTTGTTTTTAACGCAGTAATATCTCAAACTCCCACAAACTACCTATTTAAATGGTAAGAAAGTGGTGTTATTACATATACATTTGATATTGTAACACACTTTGACCTTAAAACTCAATAAGATTTCGGTTTATCTAATCCTGAAAGGCTCTCTGTGGGATGCCAAGTCTTTTTCTTTTTTCTTTCTTTCTTTTTTTTTTTTTTTTTTTTTTTGGCAGGGAAACTAGGAATTTAACTATTTTTCAACAGAGCAAGATCTATTCTCACACTCTGAAGCTGCATGGTTTCATTACATCACAGATCTCCTAAATCCTTGTAGCCCACAAACAGCTCCATCATCTCTCTGTTTAGTTACAAATTATCTTCACTTACACCAAAAATCTATCATGAATTGGATGAAGGCTGTCTTATGGAACTGCTTTGCTATTTTCTATGCCTTCTTTTCCAGCAGCAATGGTCTCTTCCATCTCTTCCAGAACCCTGAGTGAAATAAGATGTTTGAATTACTTTCTCTAGCCCCAGTTCAGTGCTTTTACTAGCAGAACCACCAACTGATTTGGTATAGAAAGAAGGACACAATCACATTCATCACTAACTTCAACACATGCAACCCTGGCCCTTGGGGTACACCTTTTCTGCAAAAGATAATGCACAATGTAAAGCGGCATTACATCTATCACTGTGTATGTGCAGGGTGGGCAGGCAGATTTATTAAAACCCAAATGACTGATCAGGCTGTCATTCACCTGCAGGCCCTCACACCTATGATCAGAAAAGCGATCTTAAAGATCCTCCAGATAATATTCTACCCAAGCTGATGGACGTAAGGTAGATGGAAAGAAAGTAAAAAGAATTGGTCTGTTTTATCGGTGTGATGCTGAAAGACATTTTCCTTGTTTGTTGCTACATGAATAATTAACTGGTTTAATTAACTTTTCATTCTAGGTAAGGAAATGCCATTGAAAGATGGTAAGAGCACTGTAAGCCATCAAGCTTGGGAGCCTCCTACTGATACTGAACTTTGGCAGAAGGATGCTAGCTCATACAGAAGAAAACAGAACCCATTCTGTAATGCTCTGTCAACAGCGCCATTCAGTTCCTTCGCCTCCAGAACACAAATCTACCCTCTGTACTGGAGAATGGCACAGAGCATCTGCAACAGCAGCAACTGACAGCAAGCATGGTAGCCTTATTAGCAGATTAGCTGCTGATTAAATTAAAATTAACCTCCTCCCAGACCTCCTCTGTGCCCACGTCAGGAACTAACAAAGTAAAATCCCATGCTGTTTGTTTCATTTCCATGTTACTGTTATACCTGCCCAAACAATTATTTTGAGATTTTTAAAAAATGTAGGGATGGGTATGGAAAATTAACACTGAGATAGGGTGAGAAGCAAATGCAGAACAACCAAAAATCCAAGGTAGATGTTAAGCTGGACAAGATTCTGGGCTAAGTTTATATGACTTGTTTCCTTTTCCAGTTGACCGCTTCTCTCTAAGTCTGTCTTTCAAGATTTGTATCTGGAAGGGGCATTATAAAGACAATGCAAACAAAAGCAGAAAGAATGTGAAAAAAATGAAAGATAGCAAAATTATGATGAAATTTTCAAACAGTGGACTGAGATAGAAAGGGGAACAAAGGATTAGGTCTGCTGTAAGAGAGCACTAAGAAAGAGGTGGGACACAGGGACATGAGGATGTATGAGGAAGCAGGAAGGATTGGCTGTAGTTGAGTGGGACTAGATCCTCAGCCTGTTTAAATTGGCATTGCTGCTTTGACTCAACAGAGCAGTACAATTTACACCAGCTGACGATCTGGCCTGATAGCTGTAAATTTGAGGATAGACCGTATTCATCACAAGGCTGTAAACCTTCCCCACCCTAGGAAAACAAGAAGCGTAATCTGGTTCCTGAGCTTGCTGCAGCCAAGTGGAAAAGGTGCCAAACACCTGAATATCCCATATGTGAGGCTCTTTATTTGGGGGAGGAAAAAAAAAAAAAAGACAATAAAAACAATTTTACTGCCAAATAAAAGCGTCCCTGATGCTCTCCTATAGAGAAACAATGACATCCAGTGGTGAGTTACATTAATCACAGGGGCTTTACATTAACCCTGTCTCAGGAAATCACAGCTCATACCTGTTCCAGGGAAGGGATCAGTCGCTGTACCCATTACCCACGTGCTGTGGTATTCCAGCCCTTGGAGACTTTAAAACTGTCCTTACTGCTTTCTTTTCTGATAAGCCAAGTGCCACCGCATTTTCCCTGTCAGCTGCCTTTCTGAAGCCCGGCTCTAGGTCCTCAAAGTCTAATAGGGGCTTGATAGTTTCTAAGAGAAACATCTGCAGGTGATAGCAATATTATCTTCATGAGCAACTGAAGGCTTCTCAGCAGGGCAGGCACAATGGAGTTTGCAGTGCCAGCAGAGCAGATTGCTGCCTGGCACTGTCCTCCCCATGCTGGTGGTGTCTACCCTACGCCCTGCCTCACCTGGGTCACAGACTGACAAGCAGCTCCAGGCTGGAAGATGGAGGTGATTAAGAATTCAGTCTCTCATAACCTCCTTCCTCTTACCCTTAGGACAGTCTCATACCTGCACAAAATTCTCCTTCCTTCTCTCCCAGCCCTGAAAAGGTCAATACAGATCTGGACCACGATTAATAGTCCCAAGCTGTAGGCATCACAAAACTGCCTGGTTACACTGCTTTGTTTTGTTCACCACCCCAGTGGAGACAGATGACCTCTGGTTTGTAGCTTGTATCCTGATTCAGCTTATCTCCCACTGCTGCTTCAGGGACTAACCCCTCAACCCCAGTCTATTCAGTTTGATTTGTATTTTCAGCTCCTTTTTGGATTTGTACTATATATTGTAATCTGTGGTTTAGGTTTTTTAAATTTATGTTTAATTGATCATACATTCCCTTCCTATGATTTAAGTGCATCATGAGCTTTCTGAAGGGAACAGAATGGGGGCGGGGGCGGGGGGGGGCGCGACTTAGAGAAATTGACAGGCAATGTACTCAGCAGCAAGGTACTTTCCCCAGAAACGTTCTTGGAGTAAACTATCATGCCACCTCTAGTCTGGAGGGTATGGATGAAGAGCCACTCTCCAAACCCAGGAAGATTTCTTTCCTAAGTTTGTCCAGAATCCAATCTTTCTAAGCTTTATTTCTTTTCTGCTATCTAGGCATTCTACAGATTGACTTACCTACCACCACAAGGTACCCTTAAGAGGGGGTGGCACTGGTATACCTGTTGTATTACTGGGAGGTGCAGTAGAAGATGACCAGAATTATTTGTGTATGTCTTGGGTTGAAAACACCTATCTGGTAGACTTTTCAAAAGAAGCTGGATACTGGATTCCTAACAGGATTTTGTCAGGCAGGTACTTTCAAAAATCCCATCAGACACCCAATGTCATCATTAAAGGCCCAAACTGCCCTGACTGTTTTTATCAAAGCTACACAAATGCCTGTGCTAGATCAGATGCTGAGGAAAAGCCTAAAATGCACCACCAAGGTCGAAGCCCTGTTGAATGAACTGCTTAAAAAGCACACAATTAGGACTGATTCTTCCGTCTAATTTATTTATAACCTTCACAGGCAAGACTTACAGAGGAGACGGAGGCATGTAGAGGAGACAAAACTTTGCTTAGTGGCACACAGCGAAGTCTCAAAATCAATGCCACTTCTCCTAAATTGTGCTGTTTGTACCAATTGCTTGTCCACAGCCTTTGGCTGTTAGTACTTCTAAATGGTCTAATTAAATGGTCCATGATAAAATATTATCCCTGTTTCATTTTTGCTAACTGACCCCTTGCTCTCATATTAGGGAGCAATGTTAATTTGAGGAGTGGATTAGTTTTCATGGTATCTTTCTTAAACACCTCACTCACATACTCTCCAACCCTTTCTTCTTCCAAGCTAAACAATTCTCACTTTTGCACTCTATCCTCAGATGTAAACCCCACCCAGCCTTCTAACCATCTCATGACATGCTTTTGGTGGACTTCCAAACCAAAGAGGTTTCCAAGCTGAACCTCCAAAATGTTTGAGGTTTCCCCATCTCTGTACAGTACTTTCCAAGAGCACACTCCCATTGATTCTGGAGGCAGCCTTGAATCAAAACTAACCATAATGCAGTCAGGAACAAGTCTGGCTACTTTTTAATGAGGAAATATGCTCTTGGGAAGTATCATGCAGTGATGGGCAAACCTCAAACACATTGGAGGTTCTGCTTCTAAACCTCTTTGATGTAGAAGTCTCACCCAATGGCAAAAAAAAATGATGATCATGCATGCACAGAAGCATGCCAGCCATGGCATGAGAGAGCTATTATCACGGTGGGCAGGCAGCACAGTCCCCACTACACACCCATGCGGCTGACTGGAGCAGTCCTAAGGTTTAGCAAGAAAAGAACATTTCATTACCAATAATAAAAGAAAAAATAACCCAGAAGTATGCAATTCAAGTTAACAATCACCCCTCCCCACCCCATAAACTCCCACTGCAGTCGTATCTGGTATAGCCAGTTCTAACGTTGCTCTCAAATCTGCAGCTGCAGAGAGCCCTGGCCAAGACAGGTTCAGATGATAATGTAGCTTTAACTGCTCATTGTTCCACAGTGACGGAGAAATCAAGCTCTGCTGGGGTGCACCACCCTTTTTTTTATTAACCTGAACTAAAAGACTTGAACTCTGGAAGAATAAATTTTGCTTTTAGTGCATGTCACTGTTCTCCCACTGAGACAAGGCCATCTACAACACAAAGTCATTAGTCTCAGCTTCAAGGCTGGCTTTTTACCTCAAACTGCAGAGTCTCATTCTTTCAACATCAAAGACCTGTCATGTTAGGTAGGTGGTAACCAATGCTAGAGAAACAAAGGACTCTGAAAACCAGGTAGAGCAAGAAAACAGAACAAGGCAACAGGCACACTGCGGGTGTGTGCCTGCCCATCTGTCTGCCTCTTCTTTAAAGTCCTGCGTGTGTGGACAGAGGTGATTTTCATTCACAGAGAACTTTTTCATTGTGCTGATGAGAGTTAAAGAACAGAGAGCCTTTTTGTGCTATGAACAATATTAAACTTCAGGACTTACTCTTCTCCAAGTCGTTTGTTTGTTACACTAGACAACTCCACAGGACACCAGCCTCTGCCGGTTGGTTTCCCCCAGGCTCCTTGTCCCCTTTCTTTTCAGCCTTGTCCCCAAACAGATATTAGTAATAGATCCAACTACCCAACTGAGAGATTCAGTGCATTATCAAAGCACTATTAAAAGGCTTTTAAGTAAAAACAAAACTACTTCTACTTTCTGACAAAGTCCAAGAAAACAAGGCATTGCTCTTTCATAGTTACAGGCTGCACTGTGCAATACTACGGCAACTGCATGAGAAGAGAGTTGTGAGAGGTCAAAATAGGGTTCTGTACCCACAGCCTCCAGGAAGGAGGGGAGTGAGTTAGTCCGAAACCTGTTAGAATGATTCCCAGCAAGTGCGAGCAACTGCTATTATTGTGATGTCCAACTGAGTAATATCTTATTTCTAATTTTAACATTCAAGCGGAACTTTTTGTTTGGCCTGGCTTAACTAGAGAGCCATTGGCAGTTGCCTATGGCTCAAATGCTAATATGTCAGGAATTCAGGCTGGCATCCCGTGGCGAGGCGCAGGGATGAGGAGGTGGTGGTTCTCAGTGAACTCTCACTTCCCGTCTGCTCCACTGTTGGCCTGTACGAAAGCCACTGAGCGGGAGACTTGCAGGTCGTGTGGCTCAGTTCCCGTGCTCCGTAGGCTCTGAAAACTCAACTGTATTATCTCTGTGGCTCCTACTTAGGTGAAACAGAGGTCACAACCAACCAGAAAACGTCTCAAGTATTAGTGTTTTTATTTTTTATCTGATACCCTGTGTAATACAGAAAGCTGCGCAAATAGGCTGGAGAGACGAAGACGTGAACCAAAGTGAACCTTTCACTGTAAGGTCTGAAAAGATTCCATAACTTTTTATTACCAATAATATCTAACTGCAGATTGTCATTTCATCTCTGATATCTAGCCAGAGCAGGTGCAGTGCCAAAACAGAAGAAACACTGTGCTCACATCTGTAAGGGTACGTTTCTGGTTTACCTTGGTTAACTCAGTAAGATAACCTTAACTCAGTACCAGCAGTAACCCTGAGGGTATAGCTCTTAGTTGCCTAAGACTGGAAGGACTGATGAGAAGAGAACAGTTACGTCCTCTGCTTGAAACTTTTGGGTAAATAAGAAACCTTCTAGAAGCAACCACCCCGTATCTGCCCCAATTAAAAAGTTCACAACACTTCTGCAAGAGAACTCAGATAAGCTTCGCTAAACTTGACCCAGCCTTTTGATCCACTGAAGTTCAGACAAGATAACCCCGAAGTACATTAGTGAGATGAGACTGAATCAGCCCTGGAATCAGATATGCAACAGACTGACCTCATTTTTGCTTTCTTAGCCCTTCTTCCCATTCCTGCCCAAAGTTACTCACATTGTTTAGTCTGGTATTTCCTAGTACTTTCATGCATTTATTTTAAATAAAATGAAAGGATGGGGTAGCCATTATGAGTCTTAAGAGGTTCCACAGTCCTCTCTTGCCAGTAAATCTAAAATTTTCTTTCCTCTCACCCTTAAGTTGCCATCTCATGCTTCATTGTGTGGTTCCTCATCCCACTTAAGGCTTTCATATATTTGAACTTCACCCTTCCTTGTGCCATCATTTAGTCAAACTCTCAGTACTTGCTTTCTTTTTAATGATTTCACCCACGTGTTTTTGTCTCCCTCACCTGATTATTTTCATGGCTACTTAATCCCCACCAACTCACTTATGTCTTCCATCCAACTAGGGGACACACAACTAAATACAATATCCCAAATCCCATAAGGTTGCTGAGATGGTGCCATCTCAGCAAAAAGCATAATTATCTATTTAATATCTGATTTGCTGTCTCCCTATAACTCACAGGTCATGTTCAATAATACTGCTTCCCAAATCTCTCTGTCTGATTAAGTACTTGCAGTTTTCTTTAGACATATTAAGTACATTTTTCTAAGCTGAATCATCTTTGTTTTCTTCTTATTATAGTACTAATCTCTTGAGGCTTCTTTTGTACAAGTGGATGGAAAGAGTTTTTTTCCCCTTATTATTGCACAAGAGGGTTTTATGTCTTTGGATGTGTCATAATAAAATGGTTTTGGTAGCAGCAAACCTAATTCCTGTTGTTATTAAACCATAACACACTTCAGGACAACTTAGTCATTGTGGAATAACACTGTCTTGTGAGTACCACATATACATTGCAGAAAGTGCTGAAGTAAGAGGAAGTGGGTTAGAGACAGATAAAGAAGAAGGATTTACAGGATGAGTAAGAAATCAAATTCAGCTACTCTTAATGAATTAGGTGCTTTTCAAAAAAAAAAAACAACCCAAAACAACAAAAAAACCCACTAACAGCTATCTTTTTCTGTTACTCAAAAAAACGTTGCAGTGACCCCCCTTCATATAGTTGAGAGGCAGCAAAAAGCATGGTAGGAAAAACCTGGTTCTTGTATATCGGGTTTTTTAATGGAAAAAGTATAATCCAAGATTTGGCTCAGCAAGGCGGGGGCACTATATGTCCTACGGGAACTGCTGGGGTACTTGGTCTGTAAAGAGGCTGCTCCCCTCTTGACTTATGTGTAGTCAGTATATTTCATAGGTAAGGATGGGCTTTAAAGGATTTACAGCCATTCACAGACCATTTTGGAAAGGTATTTTCTTCACATTCAAAGCTGGCCTTTCTTCCCAGCCACTCAGTCCTCCTGCCATTTCTGCTTGCCAAATAAGAGCTCACCGTAGCGGGAACGGTGCACTTCTCTTCGGGAGAGTGGGGCAGCTCTCATGCACACAGCCAGCCATGGGTAGTCCCAGGCGGGTTGTCCCAGGCCCCACAATTGTCTGAGAATTAAAATTTCGTCTATCTGAAATCAAATAGATATATATATATACTGGTAGGTTTCTGTAGTGGCTGGTCTACTATACATCTCCATTACGCTTGCCAAACAACCTTCTTTGTCCTAGGCAGTCTGCATTTCAGGTTTGGTTGGAGTGTAAACTGGTCAGCCAGACCAAACTGACAGCCTGACAGTGTGGAAGGGAGATTTCCTTACAACGTATGTAGAGAACTGGAAGGTTTATATGGCTTGAGTTTGTTGCAAATCCAGTACCATCTGACACAGCTGGAAGATAAGATATGGCAGAACAAAAATTCACATGTGAAAAAGCATTTTGGTGGTGAGTTAGTCCAGATGCATTCCATCTCTTTCATTCAAGAGCCCTGGTCAGATCACACAACTCAGCTGAAGAACTGGCAGTGTACCACTTTATACCATTTGATTCCTGTGAATGTACATGATCTGGTGGCAGCTGCATGTATTTATGCAGCAGCTGGATTTATTTATGCACAGAACCTAGTTTAAAGAGACTTATTTTGGGAGGTACTGTTCAGAAAAATACCCTGGAAGGTTACATCACTTTAAAAGAACAATAACCTGTGTCGTAGGAGATGGTACACACCTCGGCTTTGCCATTCAGCCAAGAGAACATGGCACTTCAGAATCGTTCTGCTTCCTTGCACTGCGCTTCGGGAATGCTCCACCATTCATACTGCTCTGGGCCAAGGGTAACTGGGGAGCTAGATGGAGAGGAGGGGAGCTGGCACACTGAGTGAGGGGGAGCTCAGTGGTACACTGACACCAGCACAGCCTGCTACCACTGTCAGCCTGGCAAAATCTAGGCTAGTCCCCACAACCTGAACAGCTGAGAGGTGCGGAAGTGACAGTGAAGGAGGAGCAGGGGAGGGAAGCCAGTAGGAGTGGGAGGAATTAACTGGTCCAAGAGAAGCGAAGTGGATCAGGAGCAAACACTTAAGTCAACAAATGGATGGAGGAAACAAAGAAAAGCAAGACAAAAATCCTCACTTAACAGTTTATAGCAACAAGTCCTAAGGAGAACTCTCAGAGTTTGCATCCCTTGGAAACGAAGCCATCAATAGTGCAATCCTGGAAAAGCTTCCCCACTCCAAGTCTTGAACAGTATGGATCCAGGAAATATTAAATCCATCTGCTGTGGAGAAAATGTTTTATCAACAACAAAAAATCCATTTGATTTATTCTCTAGACATTGGGCCCAGACTCAGTCACTAAGCTGTGCTATCTAATGTGGTTAGACAACTTCTAGGGAAGTAACCTCCTGTTGCCATTACTCACAGTATTTGCTTTTCCCCTATTGCCTTACTCATCTGATTCCTCCCTTCTTATTATGACTCTGGTTGAGTTGATAGGTCATAATTTATACTACAGGCTGAGGCTTTCATGCCTTTGTCGGTAACTTGAGCCAGGGAAGTGAGTTATTCTTGCCTTTGCCTTGTTTCTCCATCTCATTCCTTCTCCGTCTGGGAGTTTACCTAGACATAGAACATACAAACTCCATAGTACTATCCATCAGGAGAGAAGCCGGTTAGCTTTCCCTCCAGTTTTAGTTACAGTACGTGTCGGTGAGTATCTTTGGATGAAGTTTTTTGCTGGATACCAGGTATTTAATAGAAGCCCACAGTGATACAGCACCATTAGTCCCAAAGTGCTTTCCAAACCATAGATTTATCCACTTAAGTTATCCTAACATTAAAAGAGAGGCATCATTGGAGAAGAGCAGGCACACAGTAGGCACTTTCTCTGCAAAGCTGCCATGCAGTGGGCTTTTTCACAGATGTTGTGTCCAGCCCAGCTTCAGCCACTTCAAGAACCATCTCACCTACCTTTGATGCTAGTTCCAGGTCAGTTAACTAGCTCCTCCTGTGTGGACAAAAGCCAAAACATGGTTTACACTCGTTTCACACCATAGCCCACCCACGTTACACAGAAGACACAAGCTAAAACTACTCAAGTCCTGACAAGGAACCTAATTGCTTTCCCTCAGTGATCCCGTGTACCCAGTAGTACAGAATGGTTCTTCTCCAGCTTTCTGGGCAAGGACTCACTGAGCAGTTATGTTTACTGTGAGCAAAAGGCCCATGAGCCCCCCCACCACGGTATTCATGTCCCCCAGACAGAGGCATGGGGCTCCACTCCAGGCTGCAGCTGCACTGAGGTTCCTTAGACTGGAAAATGCTCCTTTGTAAAATGCCAATAACTTCAGATAATTCTACTGCGATAAAAGAAAATCAAGGATGGGTGGAGACAGGCTCCTGCACTGCCCCAAATGGCTGCCCTCCTAATAACGTGCTCTCACATCTGTACCAAAATACCTGTTACCAAATTGCATGAAGGTGTCCAGATCATTCACTGGTAGACAAAAGGCAGAAGATTCACATGGGGTGAAAATACCTCTCCCCTCCCATCTCAAAATAGCCTTGCCTTTTTCATCTTCAGAAATGATCTTACCTAGATAGAGGAGGGAGGCCCTACGTCAGCTGAGCATTTTCTTACTAGAATTTAGGACATTCTCTGCATCTTCCACCATCAAGAGTTCAGCACGTTCATTACCTGTGGCAGTGTAAGTCAGATCTGGCTGGGTCTTGCCTAGGTGGCATCAAAAGAAAAACATAAGGATTCAGTTAGGTAATAGTAAGGGATGATCAGGTGGCCAATTAAGACACATTAAACTTCTTCCCAAGAAGGGTTAAAAAGTTGAGCTCACCTGACAATTTTTCAATAATCAAAGTCTTAAAACAAACAAAACAAAGCCAAAACACCCCCTCCAGAAGAGAGAACCGTACGAGAGGATTTGAATTAGCCCCAGCAGTGTGAGCAAATACAGGGCTGGCCCATTAAAATACGCTTTACCTGCCTCAGAAATACCCACATGATCTCTTGAATTGGAGCAGCGATTCCTAATGTGCTGTTTGACAGCTGCCACGGCCTTGCCAAGGGTGGCTCCTGCTCGGTGGTGAGTGAAGTGATTATTGTATCTGCAGTCAGCTAGACACTGCAGCGGGGAAGCCTGGGAGATGAAAGGCACCATATAAATATACAATATTATTACTGCCATTACTATTATTTCACTGGCCTTTTGCCTCGCTTTCTGGTTGAGCAAGAGAATATGAGTATTCCTGAATGTCCCCAACCCTGCATTTAGTCAAGCCTCGTCTTTAGCACTGTAGACCTTCAGATATAATTTTTTCCCATCATTTCAGTTCACAGAGCCACAGACCATGTTTCTTTACTTGGTATTAACTTCAAAGTATTTTTCCTTTTAAAATAAAATACAAGTCAATGTTATTTGTTAAATGACTGTTTTGAACTCGGATCCAATATTTTTAGTAAAAAAAAAAAAGGGGGGGGAAAAACGTTTTGTTTTGTTTTTTAACTGGAAGGAATCCAAACTATCCATGGCTTTTATAACCCAACTTCCTTATGAGTCAGGACATTTATTGCCAGAAAAATATTATTTTAACTTTATTAGTGCAATATAGCAGTGACATCTAGTGGCTTTCATCAGCGTCATGATGAGCGAGGGAGAGGCGTAACTGGCAGGACTTTTGGGAACAGATCCAGTTCAGGATTTTATTATGCCATTGTTGAGAATCAGTGGAAGTTGGATGAGCTCTTCTACAGAGTTTACCAAAATCAGAAAATTCTAATAATATATTGAAAACAAACCCTAAGGCAGGAAATTCTAGTTGTATAACACCCATGGGTGATTTCTTCAGCTCATGTTTATTGACAAGTAAGGTAAAATTCCTGCCTTTTTTTATCCCAGCTGAAATATCTCACTGTTCTCACTAGGGAGCTCCTTCACCATGAACTAAAGAAACAATATTCTCAGATTTCTAAATCAATGTTCAGTCTACGGCAATTTACAGACCATGTAGCCTAAATGCCACAGGCACAGCCCAGCTCCTTTTGAAAGAAGCAGGAGTTGTGCCACAGGTTTCCATAAAGCTAGATATCATGTCGTCAGCATTATCTTTTTTTTCAGAGCTGAAGCTCCTTCTCAGGCCTTCAGCCAGGAAACATTTGCATGCATACTTAAATTGACGCTCAGAATACTGAAAAAGGTCAAGATTGGCCTTTTAGTGACAGGATTGAGGCAGTGTGATCACCAGGCAGGCAATGCTCACGGGGCTCCTGAAGGAAAACTGGTACCAGTTTGGTAAATGTAACACTTCTGGTGCTGGCATGAAAGTTTATCATCAGCTTTGTAGCTGAAAATATTTTTTGTTAACTGTGGAATACAATTAATTTTACAACCAATTTTTGGGTTCCCTTTCTTCCTCTATGAGCTTGGTTGCAAAATTTAGCCAGGCACAAAAATTGCCTTTTGTTCTTGTTCTTTGAAGACATGGCTGATTCTGCTTGTCTGACGTTGCTCAGCTGGCTTTGGAGCTTCAGGCTATTAAACATTCCTGTGATTTCAGAGTCTACCATAGATACTATACTTCTGTCCCTTTGGCTCAAAAAGTTCTTCATTACTTGGTCAAACTTTCCATGTAGAAGGCTCGCTTAACAAGAAAAAAAAGGCTATAATTGAGGAAAAGCTACTAATAATTTGGTTTACTCAGTTGTGGACGCTAGCTACATACAGAAAAGGAGATGAAATATTGGAAAACTTGTTTTGTATAAACATATTAGCCTGTGTTGGCTGGCTGCAGCATAGATAAACCAGAGGATCACTCCCCAGCAGACAGATCTTGCAGGAGCTTTGCTGAGGAAGCCTGCGTTATGAGCCGTTGGGTTATGGCTGTGCAGGTGTATGCCTGGGCGTGTGGCTGTATACGTGCATGCATGTGTTTTATTATGAAAGGATTTACTTTTCCATGTGCAGCAGTGACAGCACCCCAGAGGAAGTCATAGCTGGGAAGTGTCTAATATAATATTTGCACTGAGTCTGCACTTTGTGTCAGCGTGCCAACGTTGTTGCTCTGCTCTCCCTCCGCGGGATTATTAGGGGGGTTTGTAACATTAAATATAATGACCGTCTTTGAAGTTTAGACTTAAGAACTGAGACGGTTTTTCCATGTTGGCAGTTAAGCTGCAGCCTTCTTCCGTGGATGGCAGGCCAAGGAAACAAACGCTCAGCTCCACATCTGCCTGAAGCACCTCCACAGAGTCAACCTACTGCTTCCACCCTGGATGGAGCTTCCACCCCAGCCTTCACTTGGTCCCACCTCCTTCGGACTGCTGCAGCGGGGATGAGGTCAGACCTAGAGGTGTCCTCCAGTGCTCCTTGGGCCAAGTCCCCGTGGGGCGATGCAGCCCTGGCCCCAGGGCCATGGCCAGCGTTGCCTCCAGGGTCTGGACCGCGGCTGCCCACGAGGCAGCATTCCCCGCATGCTGGGAAGTGGTGAGTCAGAGCAGCGGCTTGAGGGAGACTTCAAATACTCCAACAGGTCTGGCAGAAATATTTATACACCTGCATTTTCAAATATGCTCTACTTTCTCACTTTATAAATACATGGGATCCAGTTGAACACTTGGCCTAGCAGAGCCAAGCATGCCCCTTTTTATTTGACGGACCAGCTGTTTTTCTGGCCTGTTCATATAAACATATTTGTGTTGATTTTGCAGTTCATTGGGAAAAAGAAACAGATGACAGGTCATATGTGCATTTTTGTTATGTATATAACTACCACATAGAAAATTCCCTTCAGCCCATTTACTTGTTTACTTTGCATGAAGGGAAGCAGCACATAAACCACTCAGAGAATGTATAGGTGCTGGGCTGCTAATGCTTTTTTAACCAAACAGATGCAAAATCAGTTCATACAGGTGAGATGTTGCAGTGGGTCTGTTTATACATCACCATGGGCTGCAATACCGTGTGATATGAGTCCACACGTGGGACAACTGATGTAGCCTGGACAGCAAGCTCCTGCTCACATATTCATTCCTTTGGTTCTGGCTTCCACGCCTGTGTTTCCATGTGTGAACTGGCCCTGGCACTCAGGATTCAGACCAGGCTTTTCAAAGGACGCGAGATAGCCTCCTGTGGCACTGAAATGACACACCAGCTAGGCACTTCGTAGGCTGCTGCAATTACCTCCTTCCACACCAGCAGATGAGTCAAAAACCTACCTGCTTATCTCCGGCGTTGCACATAGGTGAACAACAGATGCAGGCTTGTGCTCCTCCCTGCGTGGAGGCTTGTCAGGAGCTAATGCAATACGACATTCTCAACCAGCTCATAAAATTATAACGGGATGTCAAGGAATTTATTGCCAAGTCTGAAAAAGAAAAACATTTCAATATCCTATTATGGCCTCTCTCCAGCCCTATAACCTGCTGAGAACTAGGCTTTAAAATGCTGTACTAGCCAATCCCTCTGAACTTTGACTTCTATTTGGAGGCATTGTTTTTTATTCAGCTATAAATAAGCTGAATTATGGGCCTTTTCAAGGCGGACATGCATCTGGAACACTACATGGAAAACCTCAGGTTAATGCTCTGACAGTTTGTCTAGGCAGTAAAAGGTAATTGCATGTAACACCACAAAAGTTGTGCAATCCCCAGCATAAGGAACTTCGCTTCACGCAAATCACTGGAATTAGACAAGGGATAGGATATACTCCTTGGAGGTGCCAGATATCATCTTGCCAGTTTTATTCTTTATACTTACCTTAAGAATACATTTCTAATTTAATATTTTGTTCTATTTCTGATTGTCTTTGGGGCCAAACTGGAGAAACTAGAGCATTATAAAATGGTCCATCCTGGTAAACACTTGCATTTCACCAGCTGCTTAAAATAGTCACAGTATATTTTCACAGCTACCAGCCCTTTCCATTTCATAGCAACACCACTGAATTCCTTATTTTGGGCAACAAAGGAAATTTTAGATCTTATTTTTGCGTGTGTAATTTTATGACACGATTTCACAGCCAAGCCAAAAGGGAGAAGGCAAGTTAACAAAGAAAGCCCATTTCCCAAAAGAAAGGCTTGTGTTCTTGATCATATCAGATGTAACAACGGCGATGGATGTGCATCAGCCAATATGGTAAGGCACTGGTGCAGTACTAGCCAAAAAGGTATCAGTAAGCTATGAAGTTTTTTTTCATTTTGAAGAAAAATCTAATACATTCTGCTTCCTTTGGAATTTTACACAACTTTTCATTTCCTTGTAAAAGTGTGGGAGCTTTCAAATAAAGCTGCTTTCAGGGAGGTGCGCCACAGGGACAGGACACTTGTGTACCATACCTGCACTTGTGCTCTTTATGAGTGAGTGAGTGGCTTCCCTGTGGAGAGGGGAGATGTGCCTGCTCTGCCGAAGGCCAGCCACTCCTTTCGTGTGCAATAAACAAATGCGGACCCCTTCACTCCCTCTGTCAGCCAGACAACCCCCGCTGGACAGACACCAAAAATAAGTAAGGAGAACAACCTACTTAATGGACAGCTGAGCCAGGTGGCTGAATATATGGGGGAAAAATGATTTCCAAGTTGCGTGCCAAGCTCATGTTCTCTACAGTGGGGCCCCGTTTTGTGCTGGGGAAGAGTTAGGACTCTGAATCGCAGTGTCATGGGATGCTCT
Organism: Falco biarmicus; assembly: GCF_023638135.1. NCBI lineage: Eukaryota > Metazoa > Chordata > Aves > Falconiformes > Falconidae > Falco > Falco biarmicus. The sequence continues at coordinate 47,296,123 of NC_079295.1, read as the reverse complement.
GGGCAGAGAATCGACTGCTGTTGGCTGGAGGTGCTGCGAGACGGTGCTGATCTTGCTGTAGCTCTGAAAATAGATCTGCACCTGCTATTAGCATCAGCTTTGCCATCAAAATCCTGTCCAAGGATGTAAATAACTTATGAATAAGAGAGATTTTGAAAATATCAAATATCACTCTTCCTCCCTATCAAGGAAACAACCCAGACAAGTAGTCCAAATCTCCCTAACCACTCAAAAGTCAAGACAGAGCATTACAAGTGTTAGAAAGAAGCAAGCGTAAAACGCACCTCCACACAATTCACAACTGTGCAATGAAAGCGTGCAACAAACTAGCCTAGATTAAAAATGTGGTCAAAGATCCAGGTATAAATTGACCCAAACGTACCTAAAGAACTAGAGGGCAATTAAATGAACTTGCATGTGCCAGCTTCTCTGCTCCTTTTCTTACTCTCTCTTTGCCTTCCCTGTGGGTTCCAGGCTTGCCAAAGCACTGACTGTCTCTTTCCATCTTCAGGTTTGTAGCTGCTGCCCCTGCTGCCCAGGATCACAGCTGCAGTTGAGTATGGGGCTTATTCTATGAATGAAAGTATAAGAAGTTAATTGAAGATATCACAAGTAAAAAATTCAAAAACAACTGATAATTTTAAACATTTTTATTCTGGGGTATGGCTTGAGCTGCTTGAAATTCAATACCTGGGTTGCACAGTAGTTCAACTGTGCCTCTGAATTAATCTTCAACCACTGTGGTTTCCAAAATCATATGACATTTTTCAAAATCTTTGCCTATGAGTTTAAAATGAGGACAAAAAAAAGCCCCATCTCCTCCAGAAGGCAGGGAGTCTTTATCCCCAGGCAATGTTGGAGGGCATACCTTTGGAAGAAGTTCTTTTTGAAGGCGCTTACAAACTATTTACAAGCAATGGGTTCTGGGCTGCTGCTGAGAAGGAGCTAGGTAACAAACAGGTATACACATAAGTAAAAAAACCTGGTTATTCAGGGAATATAAACCCAAAGATGGCAACAGCAACTTCAGCTGTATATGTCTGCTAGTTTTACCCAGCTGTGGGCTTGAGGTCACTCCACCACGTGCTTTAAATCAGTAATTTTCATATTATACGCAGAAGAAACATTTCAGTTCAAACCAGTCCCCACCCAGTACCCAAATGTTCCCCTTGGACAAGCCACTTTGCTTACTCCAAACTCAGCCATAGCAGATCAGGGATCAGCTTGTATGTGACTGGGACAAGCAGAGGGTCTCAGCTGAGAAGAGTTGTCATGCTGTCAGCCCATACAACACCACATGCACCTCCTAACCCACATGATCCTGCTCCTGCTGGGGATTTTTATTACGGGGAATCAGGCTGGATTTGTGCTGAACTCTCCACAAAGATCGAGAATTAAAGCCACTGGTTTGGCACAGGTGACCTTGAACTATCTCAGAATAAGCTGAAATAAAACTTGCCTTAGGGTTGTGTCCCCATTTACCTTGAACTCTGATGGCCTTGTTGCTCACATGAATGCTGATGCTCTTCTCACACCGCACCGCAGCACTACTGGCTGAGCAAAAAGGACACGTATCCAGTCCACGAAGTTCCTGCACAAAGAAAATGTTGATTTTCCTCAAAGAAGAATATCATCTGGATGCCTGTTCTATCACTGCAGTAACTGAGAAGGAGCATGGCCCAGCATATTTGGATTGTGTCACATGGGACAAGTTAAAAGCTCAGCAATGGGCTCAGGAATTGCCAAAATGTCATAGAGGTAGTGGAAGAAGTAAAAGTCTCGCCAGCTCTCACATGAATGTGTGTTGGCTCTAGCATTCATGCTGGAAGTCTTTATGTGGCAACTTGAATTTCCTCATTTCACTCCTCTTGTTTCAGTTATCCGGTCATGGAGTGAAAAAGCAAAACAAAACAAAAGCACCCAATGTACATGATTAATCACTCACTCTGCATAACTCACAGTAAATAGCCAAAGGCTAGTCACGGCAAATAATTCACCAGCACTCTGCAAGCTGAAATACATTTGTATGCAGTGTTCAGCCAGTTCTGACTAGCAGACTTTTAGAAATAGGTATTTGCAGGAAACTCATCAACAGAAAAAACCAGGGTATTTGTTACTGGCTTCTTTGCCAGTTCTATTACTTGCCTAATATGGCAAAACACGGGAAGGGTGAAGCAGAAGGTGCAAACAAACCATGATGTGCCCACCAGAAAACCACCTGGGTAAGAGGGTCCCATACCACCTGGAAGGACGCTTGACTTCATTGACCTGCAGGGTTCAGACCTCTCAGCAACCACAAGTGAGGCACAATTTTCAGAAGCTTTGCTTAAATTCAGCCCCATACATGGCCCAGATTTTCAAAAATATGTGACAGCAGATGTACAGAGCCCTTTTGCAAACCCAGCCATCCAACTTGGTCCCTAAATGAGACTGAACTCTGTTGGAACTAACCAGTCAAAGCTAATAACCTGGCTTCAGGCTTGCTATTGTCTCACAGTGGTCATCAGATGCAGGAGAAAAATGAAACCTTGAGGGCAAAAGATCTTATCCAAGACCATCAGTGGAAATGCATTGCTCTGCAAACTTGTTTTCTAAATGGGCTTCCCTCCCACTATACCCCAAGTGGCACATGGCCTGAAACACAGATGGATCAGCACCAGCACATATACAGCTGTAAATAGATCATATATAATGGTGTTTCATTTTGTATTCCCAGCTTGCCAACAGATATTAGGCCATGTGTCTGGTTGTGAGAGAGAGAACTTAAGCCCTGGAATAACAGCTACAAAATTTTCCTTTGTATATGGTTGTGGAATAAGGGCCCCTAAGCAAGATCAAGGTCCTATCGTGGCCGAGTGAAATGATTCATGTAAAGTCATGAACAAGCAGATGAGAACTGAACCAGAGCCCACATCTCCGAATGAGGGGGGGCTCCCCGCCAGCCCGCACTCATGCTGGCTGCTCAGAACCTCAGCCCCCGCTCCAGCTCCGTTTCATGGCTGGGATGTTTACCACGCCGCTTTGACTGCCGTCTGAAATAGTGTCATGGCTGAGTTTATACCAAGGAAATAATCTGACTAAGCCAGGCTTAATAAAAGAATTTCACCTGTAGAAAGCTACCAAAGCACACAGAGAACCCAAACACATTATTACTGATGCAGGTACATCTCAGATTAACAGCAGCTGGAAAATAAGCAAAATGTGACCCAGAAAAAAGTGTAAGGAAGTTCTGCCCTAAATCTGCTTTGAGGCATTGCTCCCAAGAAATTATGTTGCTCTAAGGTTAATTAGCCAAATACAGTCTCTACATTCATTTTCCCTCTTGCATCCATGCAAAACAACTGTGGATTCCAAAAGAACCACAGGGGAAAAAAAACCCAAACAAGCAAGCAAGCTGCACATGTTGTACTTGTTTGACGGCACTGCTTGTCATTGCAACAAAATGTCACCAAGCAATTTAGGGCATTTTGTCCACACCTTTACATCCTGCACTTGCGTTAAACGAGGCCCCATCATATCTAACGTGCAACGCTTCCCATGCGAATGCCTGCAGGCTTCCTATTTTCCCCAAGGATTCTGCAAAGTAAAAAGACCTCAGATATGTGCATATTCAGAAGTGGCAGCGTGGCAGAGACAAACACAGTACAAGCAAGAAACCGTTCCATATATACAGACTCAAAACTGCAACTATCCGTGTTTAGGGACTGCATGGATCCCAGCAAATACACCAAGAGGAACACTCAGGAGGACCTCTCGTCTATTTTCTTGCCCAGTAACAGGAATATTTGTCTTACAGAAATAAGCCAAGATGCGTCTTTCCTCCACCCCCTGTGTTCTGGAAGGCCACGTTCTGCTCCCTGAGATCTCCCAAAGTAACTTCAAAGTGCCCGGTGCTCCGGGGAGGGCAGGTGAGCGAGCACGTTTGCATGTGCCAGCATTACGTGCCTGTCACGGTGTGCAAATTCGCTCAAGCACCTGCTCACCCGGTGCCTGCTGCAGCCCCTCTGCAGCGAGCCAGGCCCTGCAAGCATGGCTTTGAGGGAAAAGTTAATTCATTCTTCAGCATCACTATTTGCCGGGCTGGCCAGGCAGGGCAAATTTTGGTATTGCTTTCATTGCTGCCTTTGCTCTGAATATATGATTTTTCTCCCTCCATTCCAATTTTCTTTCCAACCCCTGTCAAGGCAAGCAGTGCAGGCATTTACAGCCTTTCCGTTTGCTGAAACGTGAGCCTTAGCAAAGCAAAGTTTGCCCTCTCTTGCCTTTCAGGCCACTACAGCTTTCTCTTAAGGCATCACTGGCAGTGGGCACACAGTTGTTTTTTCACAGAGCAGTAAGGATGCTGCTAGTGAAAATACAGTATTTTTTCGAGATGAACGATGCACACTCACCTCCCTCCCAAACCTGTGCCTCTGTCACATTTCCAGAAGGACTGCTCTGGGTGTGACCTGAAGTCAGAGCTGGGGGTAAGTGAGGACCAGTGCATCTGCAGCAAGAGATTCAAACTGCTGTGCAAGCGCTCTCTCACTCTCTCTCTCTCTCTCCCCCCCCCCCCCCCCCTTTTTTTTTTTTTAACAAATACACAGATACCTCTGTACCAGGATCCATGCTGGCACTCTGCTTGACCACATGCTTATCTAAAAACAAAAAAAATCTTCCATGGGAACACAATCACTTCCACACCAATCTTTTTCCAAGTCCTGCTTATAATTAAGCTCCCTAGCATCATATCACCAGGTGCTTTCCCGGCCTCTTAGTCCACCAACTGCCCCCATAAATTCGGGAAATGTATGCCACGGTGAAGCTAACCCAACTACCTGGCAGCTGCCTGCTGCCATGCCCTGTCCTTTGAGCCGGTCCATCTTTCCACCAAGCCTTTCCAATGCTTGGGATGATGTGCCAGGCTGTTGCTGTGGCAGGCCACTAAGGACCCCACTGCTCTTCTCCCTCCCCTCCCAGAGCCGGGCAGCTTGTTCTTCCTCAGCATTACTAGAAAATTCAAAAGATCATACTGCCTATCACACCTTTGTGGCGGCATATTTGCCCTCACTATGCTTGCCCAGGCTCTCCCCTCCCCTTTTCACTTGCATTTGAGCCTTTCATTTGGCAATTTGCTAATTTTTGCCAGTTTTTGACACCAGCAGCATGAAGAGACAAAACCAGCTGGAGGCAACATGGGGGTACATGTAGTACGCATCAGCTTGGCTTTAAATGTGCGGCTGAAACAGCCGGTAACCCAGCCTGAGATGCTCACGTCTGAAGGAAAGCCTTGCTGTAGAAAGCATCGGCACAGAGGTTAATGCAGTGCACTGATCGGGTACAGGCTTCATCCGAGACGTAACCTGCGCCGTTCCTCCGTGGTGCAGCTCCTTAGCGCCGAACAGGGATAGCACCTCCTTTCTCCCATCCTTTTTTGGCTTTATCTGTTCAGAAAACTCTGGTCATTCAGGTGCCCACGCTTTCATTTTAAAAAAAAAACACCTGTGTTTCTACAGCATATACAGACTCAGCATTTGCTCCATTTTCAAGGTACCACATAACAATTTTTCCTAAGGTAAAAGATTTGGAGTCCACAGCTTTGCTGAGATAGATCAGAAAAATCAAACTAAACCCAGGCTGGAATGAACTCACCAGCTGAAGCTATGTAAACCGACATGTCAAGACAGCAGGAAGTCTTGGGAGGGTGGTAAAATTAAATTTTTCCCAAGCAAAACATTTTTATTGATTTGATAACCACCAGCATTCTATTTTGACATTAACTAGGATTCCAGTCTAGATAATGGGAAATGGGCAGCTTCCCATTTCAGTTAAAAGCTGAGGGATTTATTCTTCTTCTTTTTTTTTTTCTTTTTTTTTTTTTAATTTTACAACATTCAGATAGCTTAGAAGCATTTGCTCCATTTCTGATGGAGAGTTTCACCTATAAGCAGCATACACTGGTATGTGTTTTAAAAAATATTTCCATATGCTAAAGGAATGCAAATTGTTGCCAAAGAAAGTGGCTGTTACAGCAGCAGGCTAGGGCTGTTTTTAAAGGAAAAACTGCTGCAGAAACGAGGTATCCACAGAGGTGCACTAAAGCAACACTAACTGCAGTGACCTTGAGATGACCTAGACCTCCTCATATTACAAAAATGAAAAGGGAGTTAGAAAATCTGAGGCCAATTAGACGCTTTTTTTTCCTGGAGACATGATGAAATTTCCTGAAACAAAAACTTTAGCAAATTCTATAAAATACTTCTAGCTTTGGTGGAAAAATAAATTATTGCCTTTTTATCTCCTCATTCCTGAGGCACAGAACTGGCCCACTTCTGTTTGTGCAGATGGATTGGAGGGAAAACACCCAAAGAAGGGCCAAGTGGTGAGATTCTTGGCACGAGCAATTAAGTGTGAAGTTATTCTCAGGGCTGCCTATTTGTTATTGCAGCAGGAATCATTAAGATTATATGGAAAGATATTGTCTGGGAAAAAGTGTGAAGTAAGGATTATATGTCCTGAAATGCGATTAGCGAGCAAAGCATCATCTGTCCTCAGCAGGGTCTCTCCGGACCGGCAAACGGCGGTGGCTGCGCTCAGGTGGCTCGGGGACGCTTGGCTTTTGGTCTGAACTTCGCTCCTGAGGCACGTCCATCGGCCAGACACAGAGGCAGGAACCATCACGAAGAGAAGGTTCCTCTTCAGGGCCCTCCGGTGCTGCACACTCAGCCCGATGGTGTCCGTACCAGCGCGCAGCTCCTAGTGGGTTCAGTGCTGCCCACGGAGCAGCCCATGGACACAGGAGCATCGCCCATGTCACCGGAGGAGGGTTTGGTGTTCAGCAGCTTCCCATCATCTCAGCCAAGCAGAGACGGGTGTGATGGCTCAGGCTCCTGTTGAACACCCCCCACGCTGGCTCTCTCGGGGGGAGGCACGACTGCTGGGGCTGCTGCCCGCGGTGTCTGGGCTCCCCAGGGAGGAGAGCCAGGTCCTGGCAAAGCTGCGCCCTTGGCTGGCAGCTGCGGGCAGCTTGTCCGTCCCTGCAGGGGTTACCTCCTCCCTGGAGGGACAGCCCGGGCTCCCACAGGACGGACACCAGAGTGTGGCCCCTCTCCCGCCCTGTGCCTGGGTGGGCTCCCCAGCCAATGGCTACCAGGGCCTACAGCCAAAATGGCAGCAGGGCAGAGGAGGGCTGGAGAGTCCCTTCCCTCTCCGCCGCTGCCCTTCCACCGACTTCGGCTGACTCCCACTTCCCAAGTAAGATGTGGGTGGACGGGGAGGGCCGGTTCAGCCCCACACAGCCCAGAGTGCAGGCTCACGCAGAGCCCAGGGACAGCATTTGCAGCTCTCCACTGTCACATCTGCCACCAGTGCCATCATTCCAGGAGGCAGCAGCTTTCTCCACCCTTCCCTTGCTCAGCACAACAGCTCACTTCTTGCTGAAAACAGACCCAACAGCGTGGTGTCAGCAAGTCTTGCGCCTCACTCTCAGCACAGCTGCAGCCGAGGCCCAGCGTTGGCCATGCAGCCCCCACCGACCGACACGCTCCGCTCCGCAGAGGCTGCGAGCCCCACGCGCACAACGCCGGTCCCTGCAGCCCGGACCGGTGAGCACGGGGGCGGTCAGTGATGGCTTTGGACCTTACGGCCCCGCTGTTGTACATCCATCCTGCTTTGGTCACCCTGGGACTGCTGGATGGGTGCCCCCCAGATTAGATTTAGCTTACAAGGAAAAGGGCTCCCCCCCCCGCCGGTCACCATGGCTGCCTTTATCCGGGAGGTGCTGAGCAAGATCCAGGCTGGTTTCTCTAAGAACACCAGGATGGATGAGGCATCTCTGCAAAGCAAACTTCCCCCCTGCAGCGTCACTTGTGGCAGACCCTACGGCTGCCCCTCCCCCTGCCGCTGTGCTGATCTTCCCCTCCCCGTGCCCCCCTGCACTCCTCCGTTGTCTGCAGGCCAGGATCAAACGGAGAGGAGCTGCAAGGAGGGATGGGTGCTGAGCCAAGGAGCAGCAGGACAGGGATTAGGGGGTGCAAAGGGTCCTGGGCAGATCATGGCCAGACCGTGCACCAAGAGCGACCTGCCCATCTGTGCCTGTGCCCCCAAACCCGAAGGTCCACGTGCAAACCCAGGAAGCCATTTTCCCTCCCGCCCAAGGGGAAGCAGAGGTTTGGGGCAACACCACCTTGGCCACTTCCCCACGCCTCTCTTCCTCACTCAGCACAATCCTGTTCAGGAGGGAAAAGTGTGTGTTTCGATCCAGATGCTGGTGGTTTGGACTTTTCCTTTCACAGCCTGAGTCTCGTGGCATCTGCTGTAAAGTGTGACAAGGGTTTGCGAGCTAGCCAGGAGCATGTGCCGAGATAAACGGATGCCTACAAGCGCTGGGGAGGAGCCGGCAGGATGTCTTTGCCTATCACTTGCCAAACCAGCCCCGGGGATTTGGAGTCGATGATGCGTGCGTTGAGTTTTCCAAGCGTCTTTTCTCAACCAGTTCCCCCCACACCACCTCCGAGGAGCCGCCGCAGCGCAGACAAGCACGCTGCACGGTGAGGAGTGCAGGCACATGTAAAACTCATCAGGGACGCTGTGTTTAGACAAGAAAGACCTGCAAGATCATTGGGTTCATCTGCTGGCAAGAAGCTTCGTGGTGCTGATACCAGAAATCCCACAGACAAGAAGAACCTGCATTCCTCTGACACGGCTGGATTACCTGGCCAGGAGGGCTGCTCCGGGTTTACAGCGCGATCAGACAGTAGGAAAGATGATATGGTGAGAGAGGGTGGTCGAACTCCAAACCTTTCCAGATGCAGCCGTAACTAAATACTGTTCCCACAGCGCTGGTGGTGCTTAGGCAAGGCAGAGGAGCAGCGTTAAGTCATTACCAAACAGACAAAAGGTGTTAATTTCTAATGCCTAATTGGATACATCCAATTATGTTGGGCAGAGCTGCATAAACTATGTTGAAAATTCTGTGGAATCTCTCTTTGGATCAGTTGTAATTTTGGCTTGTTAAATTACTATTTAGAATATTAAAGATAATCTAAATGCTAAAATGAAAGGAAAATAAGGATAAAAATTACCTATTCCAGCCAGCGCTGACAGCTTTCAGTGGGCACATACCACATTATTTACTGATAGTGGAAACACCGAGGGAAACTGCGTGAGCTCAGACAACTAAATCAAGAGAGTTCTAGATCAAATCCATCAAGATTTAACTAAGTCCGTCATCCTCCTACAGTATCTGGACTCAGCCCCAATCAGGTCTTCAAGACATTAGCTATAGGTTCGGGTAATCACTGCTGATTTTTGTCATCTTAATATCCTGAATTCTGGTTATATTGGAAAACAAAAAGCATTTCTGTAGAAGGCAGACAGCACTCCCATGAAGACGCTGCCTCCCATAGCAGTACTTTTTCCTGGTGTGTAAGTGATTAACAACTGACTCGCATCCTGTTTCAGTACCACAGACCATAGCGCAAATGCTTTTAAAGTATCCAGGGAAAAGCCGGAGCTTGGAAAAGCCGACTAATGCTCCAGCGCATCCCCTCCAGAGCAGTGGCATGGTGAGCAGCAGGAACGCGGGTGCTGCATAGGGTGGCCATAAAACCTGCCAGTGACACAGAGCACAGCCGCTGGCTCGGCAGGCTGAGCCTGCATCACAAGAAAAACCCATCAAGCCACGACAGAGCAACCAAAATGCAATTTTAGCATCCCCAAGGGTGGGTTTTAAATGGCAGTGATGGCCACAGTCTGTTTCAACGGTGCTCTAAGCAATGCGGCTAATGTCTGGCTCATGGCGCTTTTTCCCTCCACCTCTGCCGGTGGAGCAGCACGTGCAAGGGAGGGCTGCATTCCCAGAGGTTGGGTCTGGCCTGGGATTTTTAGGAAAAGCACCGTTGGAGTGAGGTGGAGAAGTGGATCCTTCCTGAATCTTTGTTTGTATGATGCCTATGCTCTTTCCTTCGGAGAAGTTGGTTCCGAGGCTTGCTGTGGCACTCGGGAAGGGTGGAACAGTGTCCAGGACGCCCCTGTGCTCCTGTGTAGAGGAATGAAGCTGGGTTAGTCAGCATTGACAATATACAACTGTGGGCTGGCTTCAGGGGCGGCGGGTTGGCCGATGTAGATAAGGTGCAGCTGTGGCTGGTTAAGTTAGGTGGTTGAGAGCCGATGAAGAGAGAGCAGCCGAGGAAGAGAAGGTGAGAGAGGAAGAAGCAGAGAGAGAACACACACCCTGGATGAGGCGAGGAGAAGGCAGCAGAGGGGCTGTATGAAGAGTGTGCTGGTATGAAATGGTAAAAGACCTTGTTGCAGCTGCCTAGTTTGGAGAGTGCTGTGACACTCCTGGGCATCCCCTGGCTCACAGGGCAGAGGAGGGTCTGTGTCCTGCAGGGACGTGCTGTGCCCATCCACGCTGCCAGCGGTGCCCATTGTTTAATTCAGGCTGGAAGCTTTTGGCTGCCAGGAATCCATAGCCCAGGCTGTTACCCACCTTGAAAAGAAGGACTAAGGCTTTGATCTTGATCCAATGGGATATTGTGGCTGGTGTTGTAAAAACACAGATGCTGAGGGCATGAATCTGGCCTCACTCTCTTGGAAAAGTGCCGAGAACTCAGTCCCGTAACTTGCTTCCCACACTTAGCAGGTGGCTCCCATGGGAAACAGCCTCTCTCAGGACAAGGCTGAAAGGTGCAGAAAGACACAAGTCCCAGGATCTCCTTCCAAAGGAAAGATTCAGACTGTGAAACCTCTCTACATCTTTTGTCCGTTTTTTGTTTGCTTGGGTTTTTTTTTTATAAAATACACGAGGATTTTGCCAACCGTATTAGAGAAACATATTTCCCGTCACTTAACTTCCTCAGCAACCGATTCATTTCAGTAAAGCTATTAAAAATCAATGGGGAAAAAAAAAAAAAACCACAGAAGATATAATTTTGAATCCTTTTGTGACCTTTTGACCCTGTTACTCTTCACCTGCAGGACAGTGAGCATGGCAGGGAGCACAGGAGGGGTCAGGTGGCAACTGGCAAAGCATCTTCCCATGGATGCAGGTAAGATGGAGCCCAGGATCAGCTCCTCTGGCCGGGTGCCAGGTGACAGGGCATGGCATGCATCAGCCCTTACCCTGAGAAGGCAACAACCAGCCCAGAGACAAATCCCTTCAGAGCTCCCAGTCGAAGCCCCAGCAGCTGCTTGCTGAGGAGTAACCGCTGCAGGGGTTGACCCTGCTGAGAGGCAGAGAGGAGAACAAGCCTGGTGGCTGCTCGCTGCAGCCCTCCCTGAAGAAATTGCACCACACAATTAACAGCCACGTGGGGCTTCTTAGACAGACTGTTCTGTCATTAAAAAACAAAGCATGAGTGTTCACAGCACTTACTTTCCCACCTCTTGTGAATAGCAGCTCGCTCCTTCAAAACATAAACAAGTTCACATGCTCATGAAACCCTAAGGGACTGAATGGCTTATGAAACCTTAAGAGACTGGATTACTTGAGCCTTTCTTCCTTTTTTTTTTTTTAATCATGAACACACCCCTCCTTCAAAAACATTCCCATTTGCAAGATTTAATGAACTGGTACAATGGGCTGCTCAATGATTCCCAAATTAGCGCAGGCAAACCTTGCCACCAAGAGCTGGGGAAGCCGGCAGCCAAGCCCATTTGAGACCTGCAAAGCTCCTGCTACTGTTTAAAAGAGCTGCTGCTCAGAGCATCCCAAAACCTTGAGTCTGAGGAGGCTCCGCCAGACCCAGGACCAGCCACTGCCTGGGAAAAATCCAAGGCTGAGTGCTGCGCATCCCACAGCTCAACACCTGCTTCCCAGAGATGCTCTAGAGAAGCTGATGTTTGTAACAAGAAACGCAAAGATTCAAGCTGAAAGAATCACTAAACGGAACACAGAGAAAGTAAATCTGATGGCAATGGGAGACAGAACCCAAAAAGCCACACCATGGCTGGGCACAACGCACCTCTTTTGTTCGCAGCTCTTTATTCCAAGCGAGCCATCAGGGTGCCCCAGATGGGGTGAGGACGTGTCTCAGTACCCGTGGGTGGCCAGAGGCTGTTGTACGTGACACTGGGCAGACGGTGGCTGCGCAGCCGGAGCCGCGAGTGCCAGCAGCGGGGAGGAACCCAGCCCTCCCCTGCTCCACACGCCCCAGAGCGCTGCTGGTGTTGGGTGCAGGGGCCTGGTGCCTCGGTTTACCTTCGTCTCTTCTCTTCAAGGAAGAGATTTGGCTGTGGAAAAGGCAGCTTTCCTTTCAGCACAGGCTCTGCTGGAGGGATGCGCCAGCTCAGGAGCAGCCTTTGCTCCGGGTTCCACAGGCACCCCGTGATCTGCTCCGGCCGAAGGGCCCGGCACCGCTTTGCCCATTGCCCGCCCGGCCAAGACACTCATCTGGCAAAGTCAAAGCGCCTGGTCCCCCGCTCCCCTGCTCCTCCAACATGGAATCGACAGCTCGCCTTGGTGGAAGAATTACAGAAAAAAAGCAAGCTTTTCTTCTGAGCATGATGTGTTCGGAAATTAAAAATAAAACCTTCAAAGGGCTGCTTCAAAGGAAAAACGGAAGAAAAGAAAACACAAAATTTTTGACTGTGGAAAAAAAACAGTCAAGAGATACAAACGCATCTCTCTATTTGCACTGGCCTGTGCCAAGGAAAAGATGAAACTGCAATTCTTTAAATCATTCAGATGAGGAAAGCTGTTTCTACTTCAGCCCAAGACCTGTCTGCAGATAAAAAATGGGGCCACCCAGCCAGGGGCTGCCCCGCCACCCCACTCGCCGGGGCTGGGGCCGTCTCTGGCACGCGGCAGCCCGGCCGCCCCGCTCACGCTGCTGGGTGCAAGGGAAGCCGTTCCCGCGCTGACACATCTCGCACGAGCGTGCCGGAGCCAAGCAACAACCGCCTGCGCAGTGGATCCATAAACAGGCAGCGGGAACGTTTTACAGCTTGTTCTCCTCCTCCAGAGGGAAAACGTCTCCCCGGAGTGGGCACTCGCCCCCATCCATCTTCTCCTCTTGTTGGCACACATGGCAGCTGCTGTTCATGGAGCCTTTCCAGCAAGTACCAAGAATAAACCTCCAAAAATATACACCCCTCATGCTTCTCCAGAAGGGAAAGTTGCTGTTTCCGATCCTCCCGGAGACTTTTGGCTTGTGCAAGCAGCGGCTCCGCAGTGCAGCTGAGCAGCTCTTGGAGGGAAGGGCAGTGGCTGCCTCCCACAGGCAGGGGCACGGGCAGGGCTGGCAGCACCCACCCCTGGGGCCCAGGTGGGCACTAAGCGCAGGGACCCACAACCTCTGAGCTGTGGCCACCAGGGATGCACAGCCGTGCTGCCATCCCCAGCACAGTGGGGCAGAACTTGGCCCCCTAAGTTTGGTGCCTAAAGGTGCGAGAGGGCATTGGGGCAGGAGGTAGCGCTGTGCTGGGGGTGAGGGCATGCCGGGGGCACAGGCAGGGTGGGTTTCGGGGGTGAAGGAGCTCAGAAAGACAGAGGGAAACCCTGACCCACGGAGACAAAAGGGACATCCCTTGGAGAAGAGGCAGGAAAGCTCCTGCGATGGAAATGGGGAAAGGGGCCAGGATAAGACATTTCCTGACATGATTAACAGCCCCATGCAGCTGGCAGGAAGCACCCACACTTGGAAACCAGATCAAAGCACAGGGACACCAAAGCCTTCGCTGGAGCAGAGCGCTGCAGAGCGGCCAGGCAAGGTCCTGGTCCCCTACAGCCTCCTAAGCCCTCAGAGCACGTCACGAGCGGGCAGGCCCGCCACAGCAGCCTTCCTGTTGCCATCCCGGGGCCTGTTGAGGCCCTACAGCCACCTGCTGTCTCAGTCAGGAAGGAGTTGAGGGTAAAACAACATTTTGCTGCCAGCAGCTCTGGACTGTGGGCACGGGTGGGAGGGGACACATGCTGCCACCTCCTTCCCCTTCACCAGCACACTGCTGGCCCTGAGCCACCCTTGCTCCGAGCACCTCCGCGATTGTTTCCACCTGACACCCAGAACAGTTTCGAATACAACAGATCTGAGATCCTTTCTAGGAGCTGGGCCATGTTGAGCCATGGCTTTTGGAGGACACCCATCACATCCCCTCGCTGCTCCCCAAAACTGCTCTGTGCCGCTTGCTGGGGTTTCAGTGCTGCATCCCGTTACATACCTGCGTTGCTGCTATCTTTTAATCTATCATCTGACATTTTCTTATCTCTGTAATTAAGGCTGGAGCATCCAACAGCGCACAGCCTCTGACACGGGTGGCCCTCAGCAGGGTTTGGAGGTGCAGAGCTGCAGCAGAGCAAGAGCATCCCCCCACAGCCCCCAGCTGCTTCAGGGGCGGGCGGGGGGCACGGACTCACGAGCAGCACTCATGCTCAGTGGACAGCCTTGTTACCTTCAGACCAGATTTAAAGCTCCCAGTTCCAGCCCAGTAAAGAAGTTTGGTGTCTGCCCAGCTGCAGGACTGTGCTGGGCAGCCCCCACAGCTGAGCCAGGCAAGAACAAACACCTGAACCCCGCTGCCGCACCGCAGACCTGGCACAGCCTCCACGGAAACACAGCCGGACTCACCGAGGACGGGAAGGCGAGCTGTTCCTCCGCATCCAAGTGCTCCCTGCACACGCTGGTCTCTGCCAGCCATCCTGGCTTTGCAAGTTTTCCCACCAGGCCCCCATCAACCTCCTTCCCACAACCCCGACAGTCCGGCTGTCACTTCCCACTCGGGTCTTCTCCATCTCACAGCTGCTCAGGGGAAAAAAAAAAAAAAAAAAAGCTTCTGGAAGCGGTGAGGAGCAGAGGCAAATGAAGAACAGGCATCTGGGGATAAAAATCGTGCTGCAGCAGAGGAGGGTGGCAGCAAGTCCAGCAAAAGCTCAGCCCTGCACGCCCAGTCCTGCACTGCTGAGAAGCCCCAGACAGGGTGGCGCGTCCAGCCTAAACACCCCAACTCCGCCACGGGCATCCACCTGCTGCTCGCCCTCCTGCCACCTCCTTCGGTTATGCTTCCCATCGATTAATTAGACTGAAGTACATTTTTACCCAATTAAGCTCATCAACACAGCTCTGACCTCGACAGCCACCCAGGCTGAGCAGAGCTGGACTCGAGAGGAGGTGACATGGCAGTGCTGGCACAGGGCAAGCCAGGAGGGACCCCGCGCCGGCACCCACGGTGATGGCACCAGCCCCAGCAGTGTTGGGCGGCAGCTGCCTCCCTGGGGCAACAGAGGAGGCGGAGAACTGCTCTCCCGTGGGAAAAGCAGAGCCCGGGAGCCACCAACACCAGACCTGCCTGCTCAGTCACAGCTCGGGGACAACAGCCTGGCCCACTTCAACATCTCTTTGGATGAGAGTTTTAAAAGGAATCTCACAAAAATAACACTCAGTTCTCCGCTGAGCGCTTTTCCCCTCTGATCCTCTCAACAAAGGGTGCCCACGGCTGTGCCCACACAGGCAAACCCGCTGCCGCGCAGAGGGCGAATGGCCACACAAGCAGGACAGGGACGCAGCTGGCAGAGAACAGCGTCACCCCCAGCGCGGGGGCGCGAACCCCTCGGTGCCCTTCGCCTCAGCTCCAAACGCAAACCCTTCCCAGCTGCTGGCCACCACGGTCAGCAGCGGCGCGGGGGGCCCCGCTCCCCAGGAGCGCCAGGTACCAGCACAGGGCAGAGACCCCCGTGATGCAACTGGGGCCACCCCAGCCCGCGCTGGCTGGAGCCCAGTGCGTCTCCTTCCCAGCACCAGTACGGGGCTGTTCGGGACCTGTGCTGGGAACAGCGCTGTTAGCACAGGGGTGTCTTCCTTAGCGCTGAGCAGCGCTCACACAGAGCCAAAGCTGCTTCTGCTCCCCACAGCCACCCCAGCAGCGAGTGGGGGGGGGGGGGGGGGGGCAGCAGGAGCTGGGAGGGGGCACAGCCGGGACAGCTGACCCAAGGACTATTCCACACCGTATGGCATCATGGTCAGCATATAAAGTTGGGGGAAGGAGGAGGAACGGGGGGGAAATGGAATGATGGTATTTGTCTTCCCAAGCGACCTACGTGTGATGGAGCCCTGCTGGCCTGGGGATGGCTGAGCACCTGTTCATGGCTCCCCCTCAGCAGGCAAACTCCTTATTTTTTTTTTTTAAATGAACAAACATGAACTAACAAACTTTGCCTTATCTATTAAGCTGTCTTTATCTCAACCCACACGTTTTCTCACTTTTACTATTCTGATTCTCTCCCCCATCCCGCTGTGGGGGCAGCGAGCGAGCGGCTGTGTGGGGCTTAGCTGCTGCCTGGGGTTCAACCATGCCACCACCACGTGGTCAGTGGCCAGGGCCACCTCACACTGCACCAGGTGAGAACACTCCATGGCCCCTCCATAACCAGGGCCAGACCCCAGAGCAGACGTCCCTGCCCGCTCGCTCGGCCTGTCAAGCATCACTCGCATCACACCCAGCACCGCAGATCGCTCCCAACCCTCGGTGAAAGTCAAAAGGGCCCCAGCGCACCAGAATGGTGGGAGCCCCGGCCGAGGAGCCCACGGCTTCACAGGGAAGTGCTCTGGAAGGAATTAACAGATGACTTAAATAGGCTACAACTGCAAGGAAAAAACCCAACAAAACAACAAAACCCAAAGGCCACCCAGGTGAGATGGAATTTTAAAGTTTGACCTCAAAGTTTATACCGCAGATTTTAGCAGACGTATCACAGGGCTGTCATGGCTTATTTGGATAATGATGTTCAGCAAGACATTCACATCCCCTTTGAGCAGTTCAGCGAGGCTTCACTTCTCCCAGTGCACTTCCAGCACAAATGACAGATTTTACTTGCTTTCCTCTCACTGAAGTGCAGCTCCATCTGAGCAGCAGCAGCGTTGCTTTGAAAATTATTATCCAGTGTCAGAGAGGGCCACGAAGAATGAAAAGGAACCTACACTAGACATTTTGAAGACCGAATTTGCTAATACTCGGCCAGAACTTTGTTCATATCCTCAGCACAGGGTCCATAGCACCTTTACAAACATTTCTGGTTAGTGCTGCCAACATAGACCTCACAAAAAAATAACGCTTTCCAGAGAAGGTTGCTGGAGAGCCCCATGGTGGGCACACAAAGCCGGCTCCACCACTGAGAGGCCGAAGCACGTGATGTAACAAGGCATTTTCACCCCCTGCCGCGCTTGTACCTGACCCCGAGAAGCCCGCAGGACCCTGGCCGGTCCCCCTGCGCCGACGGCATGAGCAGCAGCAGAGAGTCTGCACCATCAGGCACGGCTGGTCTGAACTTTCAGAAACAAAACAGGAGCAACTCGTGAACCCCCCAGGACAGCAGCTTCTCAAATTGTTTAAAAGTGAACTGAACTTACAAATAAAACTAGACGGAAGACCAGGGGTTAGAGGCAAAGACAAGAACTTTCCATCATTCGTTCTCACTAGCCACTGCACATTAGCAAAAGAAAACCCAAGAAAAAGCCTTTCCTGAGGCAGAGCTAGCACAGCACAGCCCCTTCCCTGCGCGGGGCTCTGGGCATGAGCACAGGCTGCTTTCGCGACCAGGGAAACAGGTAGTATTTTAAAAATTCTATCTGCATTCTTGACAAAGTAAGAAAAACACTATTCTTGTGACATTTCTGCTGACCTGTGGCACGGAAGTGCTGCAGCCAAGTGCCTCCGAGACGGGTGAGCCCCATTTCTCCCGTCCTGCCGACACACGTGCTGCAGTGCGGAGATGGGCAAAGCAGCACCGGGAACCACCGGCCCCGCCAAGGCGGGGAGCTGCGCCACTGCAGATGCCTTTTGGGCTCGGAGGGCTCTGGCCCGGTAGCCACACGCCGTACGCTGGGTGCTGAAAAGCGGCTGGGGAAAGGCACCCAGTAGCCGCAGGCAGCCAACACGGCCCGCAGGGTAACGAACACTTACCGACACCCGCTCCACATCAGCATGGCTGCGGCTCAGCTTGCGTTAACTAATGCGTAATACCAACGCCTGGTTAGATGACATTACTTATCTATTTATTTGACAAATTAAGTTCAAACTTTTTTTTTATTAAGCACATTCCACAGTACAAAGCTTTAGATCATGAACGATATCTGTACAATTTAACAGTTTCAAGAAGCTGTTCATACACCAACTTTCCAAACAGATAATTGGCAAACATAATTACAAGTTAGAATTAGACTATCCCAGTGCTTTGAAACATTAATATAGCAGTAATGTACAGTTGCTCAGTTATGGTTAGCAAAACAAAGTCCAGAGTGCAGCCAGGATCACTACCATTAATCCCAGGAGTCAAGTTCCTTGGGTGCCAATCACAAAAGTCCACTGCTATGTTACACAAAGCACAAAGAAGTTTAGACTGCATGTTCAAATACCATTATCTCCCAAGGAAAAACAGGAGTTTAAATCTTACACATGCATTTAAAAAAAGGACTCTTCTTCAGAAACAAATACCTTTTTCTTCAGGGCTGCGACAGATTTTTTTCCTTTTTAAACATTTTAATATTAAAGCTATTAGATGAGAAGGGTAAAGTAAGACACTTTCACGAACTACTGTCAAGCTTACCAAAAAGTGATCTTATGGACGCTTAGGAGCATGTATTTCATCTTCTGTACTTCATCGTGTTCGGTCATCTCGATGAAATAAATATCGTTGTAGTTAATACGTAAACAGGAGTTAACTTAAACACTGACCCCAACACCTCTCCCGGTGTGAAGGGTGAAGAGGACAAAACCTTAAGTCGCACTTGTGTAACGGCTCGGTAACACCTTGACACACGCTCTCTCGGAATTCGCTTGACAGAAACGATGCATCTGACCAGGGCTGTCCCGCCGGCAGCGATCCCGCGGCAGTCCGACATCCCCTAACCTTGCTGACTGTAAAAGGGAAAGATGCAAACCCAAGAAACTGCTGCCAGAGGACAAAAAATATACAATGTACAAACGACTGAAGGAATGACAACACATTTCTGTGGCGGCACACGCATCTTCCCCAGGAAAACAGGTGGATTTCACGCTGAGCTTGACTGAAGCACAAAAGAAAAGCCACCAACAGGCGTAGTCACACACCGCTAACGCAGATAAAATATTCATGTTTGCATTTATCTATGTCTTACTCCGACATAAGAAAAATGCAGTAGCATTTATATGACCACATAAATTAAGAGGGGAGTCTATGACAATGTAAGAAGACAAGCATGCTAACGAAGAGGAACCGTGACCAGGACATCGCAACATGGTCACAGGTGATCGGTACAGGAAAGGAAACTAGCACGGTAATCAGCGTCGTAACCAGAGCATTGACTTGAAGGGACCTCCACTCCACCATAAGGAAGTGTTACAAATCAAACATAAATAAATTTAACTTTGGCCCATGGCATCTTCTCCACTGAGCAGCCAAACTAATGCTAAAAGAAGGACATCAGCAGGCGTCTGTGAGGACCTACTGGTGTTCAAAGAAAGACACCTGTAAATACTGCGGCACAAAAATATAAGATACAGAACATAAATTAAACATTTTTTTTAATTTTTAAAAAGTTTAGAAATTACATTTTAAAATATGTAGTTCCCATTAAAAAAAAAAATCCTAATGAATACTGAAAACCTCCTTTTGCAGAGAAAATGTCTAGGTAACTCATATTAACCCCTACAGTGCCAGTAGTTAGAACATCCTGCTGCCAAGTGCTACCACATTTTGTATTAGTGTGTAGTGTCAGGAAATCCTGACTCCTAGCACCCGGAGGTTACACTGTTATGTACATTATATCTACATGCTTATACAGTATTTGAAATGAGGCAAGCACACATGGAAAGGTTTTACTATACCAAACATTAGGAAGCGTGGGACGGCTGTAGTACAGAGCACAGTTAAAAGGAAAAGACAGTGCTAGACAACTAGTTTAGATAACCTAGCCTGAATTACAGGTAATCTTTAATTTAAAAGAAATTATTGGTGCAGAAACAAGTAAACTGTAATCCAAAAATATTACTGAGCAATTCAGAAATATTTCTAAGAGTCCAACGTACACTCCTATCAAACAAAACAGGCTCTGAATCTGTCATGAAGTCTAAAGGACAATGGTGACTTTGAAAGCAAAGCTCTGTACATTCTGGGTATGTGTTTGGCACCCAAATTTCATTGGAGAAGGTTTTTTCTTTAAAGTCAGACAAAAGTGCAAAGCAATATAAATTAGGCCAAGTCCTTTCTTGACTTCTGATTTATTTCTGAAAAACAAGCCATCAGAGTTCAGTTTCTACGGACAATTTACATGTGAAGCTTTGGATTTCTCATTGCAGGGAAGGATGGGCTTCTGAAATTCATCTACTCGAAGTCAGTGAATTTGTAGCAAATTCAAAGACGACCACTGAGAGCAGGAAAGATTAAGAAATTTAGATATAGAATTGTGCTGCTTTGCATCTACACAGCATCTAGAACCCATTCTGACTTTAGCTGTCAATCAACATCTTCAGGCATGTAGTAGCCAAAAATCCAGTAGTTCAAGACTGTGAAACCCTGAAAAAGACAAAAGACAAGCTGAACTGTCGGAAGATACAAATCAAAAAGCAACATCTGGAGGAGGTTAGGCTCACACCACCTTGTGCACTCCAGGCTGACACTAAAAGGACAACACACCCGCGAGGAGCGCACTGCTTACGCAACACGTTCACGGGGGTGCTCGCCCTCACTTACTTCCCTCAGTGCTAGCAGCCCTTCCTTTGAGGAGATGCACCTCCACAGGACACTGTCTTCGCTGTAGAGTATGCTCGGAGTTCAGATTCTCAGCGGTGCTAGTCCTTGGGGGTGGCTGTTTTCTCACACGCAGTAAGAATCAACAGCCCTCCTGGGGACCAGCGGGTGAACCACCAGCGTCTCGCTACACACTGAACGCTCTTTCCTGCAACAGTGACCTGCCTACAACTGCGAGAAAATTCTCCTTTCTTCTCCACCCTTCAGAGGAGCAAGTTTTGCACAAGATGCGAGTTCAGGTGCTTTAATACAGGGGCTTTAACAAGGCAGACAAAGAACTCAAGCGGTTTTGTCTTCTGGTTACTTTTTCCAGCCACGTGACTCCATAATTAGCCTGGAGACAGCGCAAGCTCTTAGTGTAATTGAATTTGAACTTTGATTTTACCTGCCACTTCCCCAAGCCATTATTGCGGACTACGGAGAGCCACCCTCTTCTGATACGAAATTCCCATGAAAGGTTAAAACACCTTCAGGTACTTCCCCTTGACTTCCCTTCCCCCAGCCCAAGGCCTAGTGCTTAATATAAGAATATTAGACCATCATATGGTAACAATTTTTATCATGTTACAATAAACAACAGGAATTCAACAGAAAGCAATAAAACTCTCGCAGCCAACTGCCAGGACTGTCAAAAATGATCCGCTTTGAAGAGGCATAACATTGCAAGCCTTGTAAAAAAAAGAGTGTACAGGGCTGCTTCAAAATTCAGAAAACTATAACATTTGAAAGCATATAAAACTGTTTCATTAAATGTCATAATGAAATATTAGCTGTCTGACCATAATTTCATGTAGATGTATGGTTTTTGGACCCTGAAGTCAGACAAACCTGTCAAAAAGTGACATCGCAGCATCTCCCCTACGTAGGAAACAATTAAGGGACTGTCATTACCAACCCCGACAGCTCCCAGGATGTGGAGATCTGCATGGTTTCCGTTGTGCGTCACGGGACAAGTCAGTCATAAGCTGTGCAAAACTGTCCAAGTGTGCAGAATTTGAACGCAAGAACACTGCCAAAGGCATTTCATATTTCACTGACAAATCTCAGTGACAGCGGGTCTTGTGGGCCACATGTGGCAAGCAAAAAAAAAGTGACACTGCTGCTCAAGCGAACCGATACAAATTTCATTCAACTCCTAATTTCTTTTGCGCTTAAGACACACTATGTATAGCTTTTCCATGAATCAAAACTAATAAAAGAAGCCTGCCAAACATATTTCTGTATTTAAAAAAACCCACCAAATCAAAAAAAGAATGTCAATCTCAAATTATAAGTTAACAGAAGAAAGCACTGGTACATGGACTGGAAGGTAGATGGAGACTGTTCCTAAAACTACTGTTGTTTTCACACAGATCCTATTCTATCTGTTTGAGAAGGCAAGGAAAGAAAAAGGAAAGAATTACTCGGAAAGGAGGAAAAAAATGCTTTCCATAGAGATGGAAAACCATTCAACTTCAATAAGCCTTGGAGTTCCCACAGCTAAAGTTCATTTAGGCATGGACCCAGGTGGCACAGAAGCCAACGGCAGTGTTCTCCGTCTTAAAAGGAGCAGGAAATCCCTAGGGACGTTACCGTCAGTGACAGCATCAAGTCCCCAAAACGAGCATGCAAGCACATCATCCTGGATCAAAGTAATTTTGAAGTGGGAAGCACAGGTAAGCAGTGCTGTAGGACCTGGCTCTTTGGGGAATTTCAGGATTTACCTCCCAGCAAGTTGTGTCTTTCAGTCACTTCCCCACCCTGCACAAACACCAAGTCCCACCTCCTCAGATTTCCGTTGTCCCGCTGCAGGCAGGACAAGGAAGTCCATCAGTTTTACTACCGCCCCTTGCAGCATTCTTAAAATGCAGGTTTAAGGGAAAGTCCCATTAACTGCTCATTCTGCATGCTACCTCATCAGCATAGCGTAAGGCTTCTTTCCTTAACCGTGGGCCTGATTATATTAAATAAATACAGGTTCAGGAGGACGGACAGGCCACTCAGCCTAGCGATGACCAGCTTTCTGCTGTGACCCTCTGCGAAACAGAACAAGCCAAGTGTCATATCCCGAGAGGACGCTATCCTGGCTTTTTTTTTTTTTTTTTTTTTAAATGAGTAGTTCAGTTAGTAGGAAAGGCAGCCAACACCTTCCTGAGGAACGCTTACAGGTGCGAGAAAACTAATTTTTAAGAACCAGCATCTCAAAGAAGCAAAGTGTGTCTTCACAAGGAAAGGTTATTTCCCAGCCAGGAACGAGCCTACAGAAGGGGTAGAAAAACCTGAGGAACTCATTGCCACAGCAGGGATAAACACAGAGAGAGAGATAATGGAAATCCATGCTCACGTGAAGACACAGAAAACTTTTCCCACAATGTTTAAGCAAACTATTAATTTTCTACTTCAAATAAAATAAATCCTTCCTGTTGGGGCAATGTTGTTTTTTAACGCCTCTTTTTAACGCTGCGGTGTCTCCACTTCCTTGGACGCATCCAGTCTCAGCACCAGCAGAGAGGGGGCACTGGAGAAAGGGGCGACTGCCCTGGTAAGGCCGTTTCCCGGCATTCACAGCTATTTATAGTTTGAAGTGCAATTGTTGGCAGTAATATAGATGACACAAGGAAAAGAATCCCCCGTCCTAACAAACAGATCTACAGCAGAGCTTTTACCCATAGCGCTTCAAGAATTAAATGAAGCTGACTTGCAGAAAAAGGGAAACAAAATAGGCAAAGTTCACATGCACCGCTTCCGACAGCTCTGAGTTGTCACGTTGCCTAACACAACGTAATCTTTAGCTCTGAAAGCTTTCCCAACTCTTGTGATTATCACAAAACTGCTCATTTCAGATAAGCATTTGCCCAAAGATCACATGCGCGTTCAGTTTACTAGGGATGCAATACAATGCTCGTCACAAAGCTTCACATAGTGAGCAGATGCACCAAGGGCTCTAAAAGGCTTCGATTTCACACGATATCTGGACTACCTGTGCAACACACCAAGTCTCCTCAATTTCCAAGAAAGTTGTGAATAGCTAGTCACTTTCCATAAAATACCTGAAGTACCCAATTACAAACAGGAGGAGTTACAGAAGGGGGTAAGATAACACGACAAGTTTTATAAGCTGAAGCATGACCATACCAAGGTTAGATGGTAAAAGAAGTGGCATAAATAGGTTTTACTTTAAGAAAAACATCCCCTTGCTGTTTTGACTGAGCCAACCTGCAGGCAGAATGATAATTTCAGACATTTGTAATACATTCGGTAAGAGGGAGACTTACCTTCTGAGGGTAGTAAAGTGCAGACTGTTATCTGGAGATGTAAGTGTATGTTCTAGATGGAGAGCGGGTCTCGTTCTGGGCACTGGGTGGCACGTTTAAGAAATCCCAAATCAGAATTGTATCGTCATGGGAACTACTAATGATCTGAAATTCGTCAAACTGAAGTCTAAAGACACGTCCTGAATGTTCCTGTGAGCAACACAGAATTGGTTAGCAAGGTAAGAAGAGAGCAACATTTCATCACCTCTGCACTCACACGTGTATCTGGGCACAGGCTGATGTGTTCCAGCTCTGCAGTGCTGGTTAAGAAACCCTCAGTTACAATCACACTCGAGCTCAAGAAAAGCTGGTTTTGTAGATAGGCTTTTTCAGCAAAACACACTGCTTCCAAACCCAGTGCTTGTGAACCCTGCGCCTCCCCCAGAGCGGCCAGCCGTGGAGGCTGGGATTATTCCAGCCAAAAGCAGCCTATCAATCGAGAAGCAGCAATGTAGAAGATGGGCTGGCACAGGCAATCTGCCAGGGCTCCGTCTCTTTTTTTTTTTTTTTTTTTTTTCAAAAATTACATTTGCATTCAAGGCTGCCGCTACCTCCACCTCGGTACAGCCCCGGCGCACATCCCACATCCCAGCCCCGGCCTGGGACTCGCTGCCGCACGGACCGGCACGGCTCCGGCTGGCTCACCAGGCAAGGCAACTGTTCAAACGCTGCCGTAGGAAAGGGAGGCGGAGTGCACACCCTGGCAACTCCAAGAAATCTCAAAATGGCACTTAGAGGCCCAGAAAGGGTTCTTCCTGCTTGCCCTGCTTATCCATTTTTACTACGTTTAAACTGAGTAGGCTGCCTTCGTTAGAGAACTAACCAAAACTTCAGGCTGATCTCCCAGCCGTGGCCGGAGCTGCAGTATGCCCACGGCAGGGAAAGAGCCCGCTTCTACTGGGAAACTGAATACACCGAATTCACATGGAAAAGGACAGTTAAATCTCATCTCATTGCAAAGACTACCGAACAGAAAGGAAAATAAGAAGCATTTCTAGCCACGTAAGCACTTCTTTAGGTGTTGGAAAGGCCAAGCACATGCTGAATACACCAGTTTCCATCACAACAGTCCATAACTTTAGGTTGCTACTACTTTGCCAAACTGACTCCTGAAGCAGAATTTCACACACGTTTCAGTGAAAAGAACAATGAACTCACTTCCCCAATCTATTTTTAATAAGCCCTACTGTCATAAACCAAAATCCTTATTACAAAAAAAGCCCCCAACTTAAGCAACAGCCTTAAATCTGAGAGTTCTCTGAAGCGATTAGAGTTCTTGTGGTAATCAGTCTCAACCTCCCTTCCCTCTTCACATCTCTTCCTTCCAAACTGAAGGGTTAGGAGAAGAGTTTGGGAAAGGCTCACAAGATTCCTCCCCTCTTTTTAATAAGGGGAAATTTAAAGCCAGCCCTACATTAGGGGAACACACCAATAACTGAAATAATTTGATACAGTGTCATTCTGATACTTTTTTTTTTTTTTTTAGAGTATCCAAGAATCTCAAACTAGAAAAACCTCAGTCTTTCTTTTAAGCTCAGATCCAAATAATTCAGGATATACCAACATATAAATTCTTCTTTATTCTTATAATAAGCAGCAGCCTAGGCTTTATAAAACATCCCGAGTTTCTCACCTATCCCACTCTAATAATGCCTCTCACCTGCAAATAAAAATTTCAGATAACCCCAAATGAATTAATTTTACATACCACTAACGTACGCAAGCATAATGTACTTGCTGGGGCACGAGGGTCAAGAGCAGCTTGCAAGTCCCAAACTTTAATTTTGCTACAAAGTAAAATAAGAAGCTCATTAGGAAAGCATTTTTTCAAGTATAGGCATAGGAAAAGCATCTAAAGCAATAGAAAGCACGCCAGATCTTCCCTACAGGTAGCTCATCAGGATCAAGCAAAATGTTAGAATTTATTTTCACTAAAATACTACCGCTAAATCTCGTGAAGACACAGATAGTTTTGTATTTCTTTTTTAGCAGCAAATACGGTGATGTCTTTGAGCTGGACCAAGTGGGCTGGTTCTATGAAAGACAAACTGACCACGCCATGTGCAAGCCAGCTGGAACTGCAGAACATCTCAAAAACTCACAGCACTACTGGCAAGGTGCAAAATTCCCGTGGGAATTGGGCTGGGACTGCCAACCCCCGTGTGACACTGAACCCTAACAAAAGGCCTGAGACAAACACAGCTCCAAAATTGTTTTCAGTCACTCTACTGCTCACCACAGGTATAAATCAGGCAGACAAAGAAACGGAGAATTTGGACATTGTAAGCTGTCATGGATCCACTACACACTGAAAAGACCAAGCAAGTCAGAAGCGCTAATGGTGGGGCCTCCTGCCCTCAACCCAACCGAAATGGGCACCAAAGACTTCTCAGAGCCCCACAAGATACATTTACACTCACAATAAACATTTTCAGGGTGCTGTCTTATAAAAATAGAAAGCCTGAACTACTAAGTACACAGGATGGGGCAAGGAGCAATTCCTGAGTGAAGAAACAAAGGGATGTCACTTCAGCCAAACAAAAGTTTACTTTCTATGGAAAGTCAAACTTGAGTGATAACACAGTTTAGGAGTGTGCTAAAGAGCACCAGAAAAGCAGTTTCTTGGCAACTTAAAACTGCAGCCTGCTGCGCTGAAATGCTCGAAGCAGAAGCTGCTCAGGTAAATATTGATCCATCAGAAGAGAACCCTCACACAAAGCTCAATGGCTTTCGCATGATGCTTTGTTAAGAAAGGCAAAAGGTTTTTTTTAAATTACTTCCAAAAACATACCCATCGTAGGCTCCACTAACAATCCTCTTATTGTCGAACCTGATGCATCGAACAAGTTCTTCATGGCCTTCTAATACTCTTAAACAGGCACCGCATTCAATGTCCCATAGTCTTAAGAGAACAGAGGAGAAAGTCTTTTGAGTACTTCAGGTTCAGCACTGCCCCTTAGCCTCACGCACGGCAATTTAAGCATGCTAGAGTGGTTTTCTGTGGGAGATACCACATAATTTGCTTCAAAAGGCCTGAGAACCACGAGATGTTCCTTGCATGCAATTCAGAGATAAATCTGGGTTGCAGCTGCAGTATAGCAAAATTAATTTTGATACTACATGCATGTAAAGGCTGGATATGTGTTATCTTGGGAAACTTCAGCAGGCTTTTTTCTATTCTGCATAAATCCATGATTAGAGGTTCAGAAAGCAGTTAAGAAAACCAGTGACCAATGTCTTCCCCATCTCTTCAAGCAGAAGACAAGGTGATAAACCACAGCAATAGAGAAGTTTTGTTTATCTCTGTCATAAACCTCAGTGCCCTACTTTTGCACAGCGATGTGATACACTCTCACACTGAGTTAAGTTCCATTCATACATCATCTGCTCCAATAGCAAGGTGTACCAAGCATGTTTTCACACGCAATAGTGCAGGACAGCATCAAAGGTTGGGGAAACCCTATTTTCCACACGAAATGTACAGTGTTACACACCAACAGCAGTTTGTGGGCACCCACCGGATGGTATTGTCTGAAGATCCACTGACAACTAGTCGATCCCTGTACTGGAGGCACGCAATGCCACGCTTGTGCCCGTTCAGAGTACGAACAAATTCACATGTACTTGTACTCCAGACCTGTGAAACACAAGATAAATGCTCTTTTGAGAATTACGCCCAAACAAGGTTTTTGTATTTCAGTAGAAGCCATTATGAATCCATAAACAGAAGAGGTCTGAGGCTGACCTTTGCTGGACAGTGGAACAGAAACTGGGAGGGTATTTTTGTGGGCAAAGAGCAGTTACCCGGCATTAACGGAAGGCGGGCGCTGTGGGGACCTTGCGGTGACAAGAACCACGGGCACTGCTGCCGCACTTCGAATCAATGAGAAAAGTTGGGGGCGGTTGTATATAAAATTTGCAGGTGGTAGAGATGGCCCTAAATGATTTCAGAATCTTGATTACGCTTGCATATCAGTAAGTAATCATTTTTAAAATCGGAAGTTATCACATACGCAAGAACACCACATTACCAAAGAAATCGGTAGCAATCCACTAGTACAAGGCGGCCAGAACTGTGGCCCATAAAAGTTTGGTTGCTGCTTCTTTCTTAATATTAAATGATTCAATCAACTTTGCCCATTTTTAATGAACTGTAATTGAAGTTGTAACGTGGAATATCCAGTGGCTCATTTTCCAACACGGAGTGCAGCGGGATCTCTGGCAGGTATTTGGACATTAAACTGCCAAGAGCTTTTTGGCACAGTCCAAGGTAGCTCTGGTTCTAGAGAGGGAAGGGTGGAAACACCTTTATTATATTAATAAGCTCTGGGTAACTCAAATCTTCTGGTATGTAATAATCTTCAAATAGAGGCTCTTAATTCTTCAAACATGGCAAAGCCTGGTGGAGCTGCTGGGAAGGCATGGCAAGGAAAGGCAACTGCTGATAAATTTCATGTCTGGAACAGGACTGCCAATTGAAATAGAAAATACCACTTGGAAAAAGGCACAAAATGTTGCCATATTTAACAAACCAACCCATACCTTGAGACTAGAGCTCAAACAGCGAATGGGCTTTACTTTTTTGCAATTGTACGACAGAAGCCACAAAAATGTTACAAGCCTAGTTATGCACATAAAGACATTAACAGCTAGCAAGAGGAAGCAGCCAGCTGAATGCTGAAGAAAGACACAGAACTGCTCAGAAGCTTTTCTGGCTCGGTAGGCATGCAGCCCTAGGGTAGCGCTCTGCCAACGTACTTTAATGGTCCTGTCACCTGACGCTGACACAATATACTTGTCATCGAAGTCTACCACGTTAACAGCAGCACGATGGCCAACTAAGACACGGCGCAGGGTGATGTCAGTAGGTGATGCCATATCCCAAACAGCAATTGATCTGTCCTTCGAGCATGTCACCATTAAGCCGTTGCTGAACCTTAAATGAAGCACTGCCTCATTGTGATGAATCAACGTGTTCAGAACTTCACCTGTATTTACATCCCAAACTCTGCAAAAGAAAAGAATTTTATTCCAAATGAAGGATGATGGCTACGCATGGTGTAAAGCGTAAACATGCACAAGTCTGTCACTATCTCTAATGACAACCCCTCTAGGTGCCTAACATCTCTTAGGGCTTGGGGAAGGCAGGCGTTGGGGTAGTATCCTAGTTCACGTCTCAGACTGACAAGCAAAAATTAACAGCAGCAACAATTAGACCAGGAAATGCCTACGCTGGGACCACTGCTAAAAGAAAGAGCCGCTTAACAACTCTACAACTCTTCCAGGATGACTGAAGCTTGTATGATGTACAAATTGATGGAACAGGCCAAAACAAATACTATCCGGTTTGGGGTTTGGGTTTTTTTCAGATTTACATCATTCATTCAGATTTCACACACACCAGTAGCAACTGGGATACAGCACCCTCCAGGGCTACCTACTAGCTTACATGAAGTGAAAAGTCACTACTTAATTTATAGTACCTGAAGGGTGTCAAGATGAGCTCTTAACTTTTGAAAAGTTTTATAGACACTGACGTTGGCATAGCAGTGCAAGATACCAGGAAGCGACAAGGCCCTTCCACTGATCTGTACCAGAGTGCCTTTACATTGGCATCTACTGACTACTGAATTCACACAAGAATTTAAACTCAGTATCATCAAAATTCCAGTCAGACAAATGCTCAATATATACCAAATAACCTTTCATAAGGGCCATAATTAAGAGATGTCAGAAGGCAGTACAAGAAACCCTAAATGAAGAAATTATTGCCTAGTTGGCCATCAGCCATTCTACAACTTCAGGATACGCCTTGAATCACTCGGATCATACTCCTTCAAAATTCTTAACACTAACAAAATGAGACAGATTTGGAAAAAAAATTTATTGAATGTGATGCTTTGCCAAGTATGAGTATCTTCATTTTGGAATAGCAGTATCACATTCACATTAGAGATGTTTTCTGATATTTAGAGATCATTGTAAATATTCCCAGCTCTGATACTCAAATTGTTTTTGTGCAAAAACTTACCTCACTGTAGAATCTGAAGATCCAGTTACAATGACTCTTTCATCATACTGCAGACAAAGAACCGAGCCAGTATGTCCTGTTAATACTTTCAAACATTCCAAGCTTGTTTTGTCCCAAATCTGTTAAAAGCAAGAAGAAAAAACAGTTTATCAAGATCAAAAACACGGATCCAAGAAGGAAGAAAACTAGAAAGAGCAGGAGGAATCAGTGGGCAGTTAGCCTGGCCGATCAGTTGGCCCGTCCTCCCTTCCAGCTTCAGGAAGTCTTAACAGAAGTTTTTGACAGAACAGCAAAATAATTAATGGTCATGAAAAGATAAAAGCCTGGTTTGCAAATTAAAAAATGGCACGGATAATTAGCATGAAAGCAACGTGCTAGCATGAAAGCACACTACCAGCAACGACACGGCTAGGGGCAGTGGCACACGCAGTCTTCATTCACGTTATGTGCACTCCGATTTCCCAAGCATTTCTTTGTGGTCAATAGCATTGATCTCTGGCTGGGAGTTGGGAATCCCCAAAGTTTCCAGGGCAAAGTGCAGGTGAGAACTTTGCCAGGCTACAGAAGACACTGACCCTGCACAGATAAATACTGTCCCATGATGAGACAAGAGAAATCAAGGAAACACAAGCAGCTAGCTTTCCGAGGCAGAATTACCCACTTATCTCTAGGAAAAGACTTAAAAAAAAAAAAAAGCGTTTACCTTAATGGAGTTGTCTCGTAGGCCACTGATAATCTTTTCATCATCATACTGTAAACAGTAGACACCTTTGCTGTTTTCAGAGCGGCACTGAATCCTTTGCAAATTATGCCGCCCACATCGCCAGTTAGATTCTATAGTCTAACAAGAGGGGAAACAAGCAGGGGTTAGGCATGAGGCTGCATGCTTGACAACTCCAACACACACAGAGCAATCTTTCCACTTCTACATATGTCGTCCTTAAATTTGAAGTATATAAGACTTAAACGTATCTTTTCTCCCCCCCCCCCCAATAAAAATACACAAAACACGATGAATCGGGACTTCTGTAATTTGTCATGGCAAAGGTTGTGTTTGCTGGTGAAAATTATGGCCAGCTAACCTCACTGAGAATTTCCCAAGGAGCCGTTAGAGGCACACATTTCATAACAATCCAGTTCCCCACCCCCACACCCCAATTTACACGATCATCTGACACAAGCAGCAAAGATTAAACCAGGAGCTCATATGGTGCCAACATTCAGCCTCACCCGACTAACGAACATTACAGAACTGCTGAGTCCAACAGGGAGGTTAAGGGGTTCCTGGACCTTCCCTTCCCCTACCCAGCCACTTCACCTGTTAACCGTCACACCTCTTAGAAAGGGATTTTGAGATACAAAAGCCTCCTCTAAGCACCCTGATCAAAATAAAACCAAACAGGGACTGTAAGGTTCCAAATAATCAAAACTTATTTCCCCTGCCCCCTGCCTCAAACTCTGTGGAAGTGTAATTCTCAATATTTTCATTCTGAGAGGTACATTTAAGAAAAGAGACCTAACACACCTTAAAAAGCTGCAAACGATTGTGTAGCAGAATCAGGATGATTACCATGCTTTAATCAGCTTAATTACTTTTAAGACAACCAACATCAGTCTCAAAGAAATACAGGATTTTGGACAAGAAGTTTGTAACAACAATCATAACAAAATCTATGCACAGAACCCCCGGCCAGCACCTGCAGTACCTACACAAGCTGGGACGCTCTCCATCCTCCAGGGCAGGCACCAGAACAGGCCGTTAATTTAGCGGTTTCCCTGGGATCCCCCCAAAATACCATGTGGAAACCTGGGGAGAGGCTGGCTGACTGCCAGCTCACTTGGAAAACCCTATTTATAACCAAAGCCTAACTTTCAAAGCAATAGCAGGCACCTCTGCAGCTCCTCCAAGACTGGAAAACAACCGAAACACTTATTAAAGGCAAAAGTGCAGTGTCACTATGACGTCCCAATTCTAGGAAAACACCTCCAAGGGAAAACTAACCCTACCGCTTTGTTTTCCATGCATTTGCTCCTTCATTTGTCTCCCATTAGGCAATTTGGAGAGAACTATACATAGTCATAATACAAACCTGATGTGCCACAGGAATTTGTCTAGATCATAAGTACTAAGAGATGCTTCTAGAGGAGCCTGCTGACAAGCTATTCATCCTCCCTCAATCTCTTCCAGTTTGGTGGGGAAGCTAATGAAATTAAGATAGCAAGTCATCCATCAGTCTGGGATCAACTTTCCCGGCCAGCTAGCGCACTGCTGGTTGTCAGACTGGGAACTGGGCTTAAAACGGTCCAATCTGACACCGTCCTGGTTCAGCCCTGGACTCCTGCCTTGAAGGTAGCAGACTGCTCGCTGTGGTACTTGCTCAGCACGGGATGGAGGTTTTCAGGAAGAAGGACAGGCAGTTCTCAAGCTTTATCCAAGATTTATCATCTGTGCTAGAAGGGCAGAACTGCAACTCGTTAACTCCTTCGTCACTGCAGAGATGACCCTCAGAAACAGGGGAGGACTGTAGACATTCATGAACCAATGTAACAGCTGATCGGAAGGCAAGGTGTTTAAAAATGCAATACTAACGCTGAAGACACAGGACAAACATCACAGATTTGAGTTAGCAAATTTAAATAGTTTTAGAAGCCATATATGTTCAGATATTCATTTCTAAGAAGTCTTACAGGAGAGTTTTCCTAAAGCAACGTTTTTGGAAAGGTCTGAAATCAGCAGTGGTACAGAACACATGCCAGATTAGCTGCTGACTGCTCAAACACCACTTGAGCACCTTCATGCTTTGGCTTCCCGCGACAGTGACTACCAATAGTTACAGAATACATTAAGACCATCACAGATCAGAAGTTTTGCTTGTAACAGTCTCCCAAACCAAACAGCAGTCAGTGAAGTATGGCCACCAGCCACTGGGGACACTAGCTGGGCTTAATTCTTGGAGGTTCACTATAGGAAGCTACTTAAGTTCCCCATAAGAAAACGCTGGCTTCAAATAAAAGAAACAAAATTATCATGTATATCTATGTGATGGCACTCTAAAGTGTAAAGTCATATGCAGGTGCACATTTTAATTCTGTGAATAGATGTCATTTCGTTTAGACATTATACGGCATGGCTACTGTGGGAAAATACTTCATGTTTTTCGAGAACTTGTAAAATCCCCTTACACTGCGTAAATTTTGAATACGCTGGGAAGGTAGCCACAATACACAGAGAATATACAGCAGCATTTCAATTGGCAATAGAGTGAAAACAGATGTGGACATATAGAGAAATAACATTATTTTAGATGACTAAATACGGCTGAGTGGGTGGGCAACCTGGAGGACCCTCTGAAAAGGAACATGTTTAATACAATACTGGAAACCACATTAAAGCTTCTTGCTATAGGAAACTTCTGGTAGTTACTGAATAGGGCAGTTAGTAAAAGTCTTCAACTGCAACCACCTTCCAGGAGATATCTCCATAGACTGTGTACACGTTGGGTAGGTATGCATGCACGTAACGTAGAAGGGGCAAGGAAGAAATCGCTGTGTTACAGACTGTTACAGGCATCAAGGGGTAATGATGAAGTGACCCACAGGTGATTCGCATGTTTATGACGCCAAACCTAATACCAATACACGCAAAAACCCACTCCTGTATTTTCTACAGATCCCCTCCAAGTCTCTGATAACGGCCTCTAAACATGGGTTTCACAATGAAAAGCAGGATGTTGCAGAACACTCTTGCGTTAGTTCACACACAAAGAGAAAAAGTTTCTCACACTTTCCTGAAAGCTCACTAGAGCAACAGCAGCAAGTAGCTGACAAATGCTGTATAACCAACAAAATCTGGACATACAAGGAATAAAGACCAAGTATGAAGCCAAAGCATCTGCCACAGTAGGAGAGCCATTTGGCAGCTGAAGAAATGCATAAATGGATAAAAAAAGGCATTTAGAGAGAAAAGTACACAGAAAATAGTCCAAGATACAGAGGTATAGCCAAGCCTTGATCATGCCAGAATACATTTGCTGGTACAAAGATGCACAGTTAAAAAAGATGCATTTCATCTGGATTAACAGTTGGAACATTAACTATACATTGGAAGCATTAAGGATAATCTACTAGGAACAGGGTTTTTTCCCCCATTCGATAATGTACACTGTGTTCAGCAATTTGGCTAAAAATTGCATTTTTATCCTTGTGAATGTTATTACAGAGTAAATGGGTTTATCTTAATCCCATAAACCAAGGAGTTTGTTCCCTCTGAATACACAGTTCTTCAGGATAAATGAGGCAGAAAAAAAGGAAAAGGAACATACACATTTGTTACGTACGTAGGGATTTCTGCTGAAGCATTAGGCATTTACACCAGGGGCAGTTAAAATCCAAGCCCTTGTTCTTCACATGCTTTCTTCAAAGAAAAAAAGAAAATCCCTCCTGACTGTGGCAGAGGAAAGGCAGAAGCAAAGGAACTTATGTCACCAGGGTAGTGAAGGCTTAATATTTCATTCATTATGAAGTTAAGAGAGTTTGATAAGCAAAGACAAAATGACAGCTTGGTCATGGCACCAGGCTCCCTGCATTTCTGAGGTATTTCACCTCTCAGACTCTCTGAAGATGCTGCAACTGTGGGGTTTTTTTTAGGGGGGTAAAAACAGCATTAAGCTCTTGAAGAAGGATTCCCTAGATCCTGGCTTGAGACTAGAATTCACTGCTGGGTCTCCTCGCTGCTGTTAGTGAGGGCCAAAGAGCTTTTGTAGTCTCTATACCAGCCTAAAGAAGAAAGGCTACATGATACTTATTACCTAGAAGGCTTGAACTGGTCCTCAAAAGGAATCTGCAGAGCGCTAGCTGTCCTGTCGTTACCACAACAGCATGAACCGCAAGATTTCTGACACACAGGGATGACTGGCTCACAGCAACAGATGACAAAACGTGCCAGCAGCAAAGCCTCCTTCTAAAGCAGCCCTGAGGACTAAAAACCCTGCAAGCAAAGAGCATCACCATCTTTCCTGCAAGTCTCATCACTTCTACAAACCACTGTTGTTAAGGAACTAAGCACTGGTGGTAGGCATGTAGCAGCAAAGACAGCTAAAAGCTCACAGACCACAGGGACAAGAGAGGCACTGGGCAAGTATTGTACATGAACAGCAATAGGAGCGCCAAAGCAGTATGGCAGAAAAAGCACTTGCACTGTATCCAACATCCCCTTCGTAAAACAACTCCTCAGACCAGCTGCATAATTAAAGTGATGAACAAGAAAATTACGTGGTCAGTAAGACATCTCAGTGGAGTAGCTGATGAGTTTTGGCTGCAGACATGGTATACCTAATTATACATTCACTAAGACTTGAGCATATTGTCAAATGATTCAACAATGTTCAAACCTGAACCAGTAAATATGTCTTGGAAGTGAGCAGCAGGGTATACAATGTCCGTACCAACATCCTGAACGTAAATTGGCACTGCTATTAGAAGAGAGAACACCAAGTGCTGCAAACCATCCACCACCACATCTTGCCAATTATTATCCCACTTTTATCATTAAGCATATTGCCTTTCCCTATTAATTTTCTTACCTTGTTCCATGAAAAAACCATACCAACATGACTCATGCTACACCAGAGGACTCAGCAGAGTGACTAGATTTGGATTTTACTCCCAAAATGCTTTGAAATGTAGAAGGCAGCAGCTATACAACTGGGAGCTACATGACACCATCTCCCTCCTATGACAGCTCTTTACTGTTTAAGTTAAAATTTATACACTACTGCTCATCAAAAGAATCTGCTTTCCGCTACCAAGATTTCTTCATATTTTAGATTATTCACAATTAAAGCTAAGTGAAAGCCCAGAGGAAACAAAAAGTTACATGGAAGAAGTTGTTGCCATATTACATGGCAAGAGGTAGGAAACAGTAACATAGTAAATAAATGCAAGGAAGTAAACCTAAGAAAAGATTAATTCCAAACAGCAATCACCTGGGTTTTGGTATTTACCTAATTTCTTGCCAACAGAAGAGTCAGGCAGAATAAAACTCATGAAAAAGAACATAATGAAAAAATAAAAAAATAACATAATGAAAAAAAAGAAGCAAGTCTAACAAATAGAGAAATGGAGATTCATTACACCCCACTAACATATAACATATGCTTATTTTTATTCTTACGTATGTATATATGTAAATTGCAGCATGCATTTGTTTAATACAAGCAGGAAGGACCACTTTAACACACATACAAAAAAAAAAGGGGGGGGGGGGGGGCGGGGACAGAAAGACTACAGGAATGGGTGGGGAAACTTTCAGTAAGTGAAAAGTGGTTTTCTGGCTTGATTTATAAAAATCACAGGATACCCAGGCTACGTTTTGAAGAACAGTCTGAAATTAAAGTGAGACCAAAAAGCCAGGAGTGTACTACTGAGAGCCACCACACATCTGAACACTACATGGGCTTTCAGATCAGTTTGGGGTAAAATACCACTTTTAGTATGAACTCCAAGACCAGAAGAAAAGCCATGAAGAGTGAAGTCCAAAAAACCTAAACAACTCTAGAGAAAAAGGAATAGGAAGCTTTTCCTATTAAGTGTTACAATTAAATCATGATTTCTTGGCAGAATCCGAGACCTAAAAACGAAGTTCCTAATATTTACAGCTGCTTAGATAAGATCCAAATGTGGACAATATAAATTGATGAAGTGTTGTCTCTTTCTGCATGCAGCTGATCCAGCATGTGAGAAGATGCTCAAAGGTCCACCAAGTAAAACTATGCCCAAGTCCCGCTGCAGCTTTGCTGAACCCTTTTTAAAGCCACATTTAAAAAGAACAGATCAACCTTATAATGCTGAGCAAGATAAATCTGGACAGTGGAATATGCTAATGTCTTTACAGAGGAAGAGAAGACTACCTGTAGAAACTGGGTTAAAGGCCACTGACATACAGGGCCCATAGGGAACCACTTTGGGAGAAAGCTGACGGTACAATACAGACCATTTCATTAAGCACGAAGACAAGACAGCATGTTCCCTCAGTGCCAGAACGGTGGCGTACACCAGAGAGAGCTTAGACAAATCAGATTAAAAAAAAGACAACCAACTGAAGTTTCAGGCCTCCAGAGCAGCAGTTCAACATCAGGACCACCTTACTGCCCAGGATGGTGGGAATGCCTGACCTGCTGAGGGAGGCAGAACACACGCAGAGGAGGGGCGTGACAGACTTCGATTACCCCCACGGAACTGAAGCATAGCTGCATCATGTCCCCACGGTCTCTGCCCCACACATCTGCTGCTGGATGCTGTGCTAGCCACTCTTCGATCTGACCAGTACAGTTGTTCTGTTTCCCCAGGGAGGGAGTAAAGAATCCTCCTAACTCAGGAGAACCTGTAACAGGAGGATGCAGATGCACAAAGCAGTTCCTCCTCCCCCAAAGTCTGCCTTCTCTATCAAGCACCTCTGCAAACCCAGCCCGCAAAGCACAAGATCCCAAAAGAGATTCAAGGGCAGCTTCTGATGAAGAGAACTTTTTCATCTCTGCAGCTGCAATGATCACAGTACCACCCGCTGATGGGTCTCGCTGGTTTTCTGTTAAAGGATCCCTATTTCCACCAACTTCCACCAACCTGTTCTAACACACTCAAGACTAAAATGTCACGCTTTGAGGTTACAGATGCAACATCAACATACATTAACTTTAAATGGACTCCTGCTTACACCAAAGCGATAGAGGAGAAGTACTGATGTTACTGCCAGATCTGGAAAAGACACCTTAAAAACACAAGCCAACAGCAACGAACACAGAGAGCGGTCCTTGGAGGCACCTCAATGACACACACATCTGGACTACACACAACACCTGACAGTGAACAATGCTGCTGAAAAAACAAAATTATTGCACCTCTTAGGTTCCATTGAAGACAATAACAAAGTTTATGCACAACACCATAAAAATACAAAGTTCTATCTAAACAGATAGTTATCAGCCCCCATCAGAGCACAGGGGAATTCAAGTACTCAAACAGGAATAATAAATCCCTCTTTCAAACTGCAACAGAAAAGCTGCA
The DNA here is from genome assembly GCF_023638135.1 of Falco biarmicus. NCBI lineage: Eukaryota > Metazoa > Chordata > Aves > Falconiformes > Falconidae > Falco > Falco biarmicus. Next base: position 47,258,040 of record NC_079295.1, on the reverse strand, counting down.
GTCTTGGTTTGCCCATTTGTGGAAAAGAGTAGGAGTGACATTGGCAAAGTCAACAAAAACCAACCCAGGGATCTGTCCCACGCTAGAGGCATCTAAACGGCATCTTCTGCCCTGCTCAGACACAAGAGCCAAAATCTGGTGTCATGCACCACAAGAACTTTGTCCCTGCCACTCAAAAGCCTCTCCTTTCCTTGGCCAATTTCATTTTTAAGAAATGCCTTTTGGACAGTGCCTGTGAAGTAGAGATTTCAAAGGCTGGCTGAAAAGATTTCAAGGCATATAATGCTGACCAGATTCTTCACACACACGCACACAGAAGTTTCTCCAGCATCAGAATTAGAACAGTACCCAATTCCCTCAGAAATTATAAACTGCAACTTTCATAAACAGAGATCTCCCAATGCTGGCGGTGACTTAAGGTGAGCGCTGACATTCTCCCCTTTTCAAATTTTCCCAAGGCTTTGAAATTTCAGTTCCAGTCCTAAAATCTGAACTTTTTCAAAATTCAGAAGAACACATGGTGTTAATCTGATGGCCTGGTGCCATTTTCCTAACATCTTCAGCAAAATAACATTCTAATTCTTGTCTTAATTAGGTGGACCTAAGTCTCCATGGAAACAAGATGAGGGCACTTGCCATGTGTTTGAAGATAAGGGGAACATTTACAAAATAAGTCTTTGAGACTCATCACAAGAAATAGATACTTGGGCTAATCCTGAGGGGAAAACAGAATAGTTGGCCAAATTTCACAAATAATATGGAAAAAATCCAGGGACTCGGGGTTCTGGAATCAGCAGTATTAAACTTCCCATCCTGGCAACATGCCGATTAAACACAGTCCCATTAAACCAGCTGACCTTCCCCAGCAGGCTTGGGGCCTGCGCCCAGGCACAGGACACCCAGCACCACCCAGACCACCTCCGCAAGCATGGTCTTGCAAACCCATGGTCAGTCTTCCAGGATAAGCCCCAAAACAGGTTTTTCCTTTATTAAAGCTCCTAGGGAAGCTTGGCAATTCAACATCTGACTCTGAGACATTGATGTTTACTGGACCACCTCTTGTGAAATGAAACCTAATTAAATATTTGGCTTCACAGGAGGTGGAGAGTAACTACCTCTCTTTCCAAGAACTTGGTTTCAGATCTCTAGATGTCCTCTTATTTTCAAATCCAATGATTTCAAAAGTGACATTATGTTCCTAGAATGTGTTTGGCATGAAACAAACACTAACAAATCTTCAGAGAGGCAAGGGGACCTCACTTTGCCAAATCATTGCCTGTATTACCTTGCAGCTAACGACACTTGGTGGTTGCACGGACTTTTGACCCAAAATGCAAATAGAGCCCAAGGGAAAGAATTCAAATTTGCTATTTATAATTCCTCATCTTTCCTTCCAATTGCTAATTCAGGTTTTGGATTATTTTTCAAATTCTGTCAGTCAACCCAAAGGAGAGAGCACACTCTCCTTTAAGCTTATCTCTATCCACAATCCAATTTAGTACCAGCTGCAGTAAATTAATAATTCTTATCATTAGAAACAGTCTAGCAAAATTTGGTTAATCTTTGTGCTCCGCAGGTAAAATACTGAATGACAAAATTTTTTGTACTACATCAAATACGTTTTACTGTATTAAATCAAGCCCTTTGGACACAAGATAAATGTCTTATAAAAATATTTATATAATTATATAAATGCTAATATGGTAGCCTTTGGCTCATTGATAGCTCCCTAAACTCTGACACTCTGACAGAAACAGAAAGATCTTATTAAAGGTCCAGGCAAATATTTGAAGAAAAAACATTTTGGTATTCAGAGATACAAAATTCATCATCACAGTTAAGATGAAAGTCTCATTTAAGAGCTTCTGCACATTGCTTTGAAAAATGAGGGAATGGGGAAAGTATGAAACTGAGGGAAAGCATGACTTACGGCTTAAAAACAGTATAAGGGGAGGAAAAATCTAAGAAATGCTCCTAATCTTATAGCTAAAGTTTTGTTGTTATTGTTACTCACCATCTACATTTTTAAACAGTGTTAAAAGCTTCTTTTGACAGTTCTTTAGGGAAGCAATTTGTGAAAAGTGCTTTAAAGGGTGATTTATTAGAAAAATTATAACAGACTTTTGGAAGTGGAAGAACTATCGGACCCTTGACTATTAACAAACACTAACCTCACTCCAGGTTGGAAATGTGGAAAACAGCAATATTTCAGAAGGCTTGAATGAAATATGTAAACAGGGAAAAATTTGACGTGGCATACTACTCCCGTCCTTCTGCCTCCCCCTCCAGTTCAGCAATTTCGAGGAACCAGGAGTGGGAAATGCGCTGCCTGTATAAACTGAGCAGTGATGATTCTGGAAGTAGCCATTAGTTTTCAAAGAGAAACTTCACCGCTCTAGGAGACTGGACAAGGACACGTTTGTTGCCTGAATTTGGGCAAACAGAGGCTGACACTTACTTTTGCTAAAGTGAGGTTCAGAGGCAAGAGCCCACAGCTGACAGGTCCTGGCTCCTTTCAGCTTTACTGCTCTACCAAAGCATCCACGGGCCATGGACAGCATCAAGGTTGGTTGCCAATACCTGAATTTCTACCCCAAGTGATTGACAACCACTAACGATTAAAAGTTTCTCACAGGTTTATAGACACAAGCACGGAATTACAGGAAATTTTCCCCAAACAGCCCCAATTCTGCTTCTCTGTTCTTGCCTCCCTCCACCTGAGTGAGCCACACTGGAGTTCCCTGCATGCCCCAGTGATATTTAATGTTGTTAGGGATATAAGCATCAGATAGGAACTATGGGAATCATATGTAAAAGTAGCTGGATTGCCAGGCAGTTTGGAATGGGCAGAAGCTATGGTAACAGCTCACAGTTTACTCCTTGTACGCTACAGAAAAGACAACTTTTCCCACGCTCATTACTCATGTTACTATTTTTAAATACTAGTGGCATGGCACGTTTTACATATAGCACACTCCACTGTCCCAGCTCCATCTCAAAGCTTGTCATGAAATAACCCGTTACTCTGCATATTCTACATTGATCACATCATCCATCTCAGCATTATATAATGAAAATTAAAAATCTGTAAGTTGAAACTCTGAAAGAAAATCAGGGTTCAAAAAGAGTACTATAAACCCCTGTTTCTTGACCTCCAAACACCAATGCATTTTATATCCATTTTGAATAGATGAGCCCTTCCTTTTCAAGCCATGCAGTGCAAGTTTTTCTGTTGTCTTGGTTTAATATATTTATTGTTAATTTAATGAAATTTAGGTTTTTTTAAGAAACATGTTCATTACTACAATACATTTTTAGTGGCACACCCTTTCCCCACCCCCAGATATTTAAAGACTGAAAATTTTTTACATTTAGTATTGACATTGGTGATGACAGAAGAATGAGGGATTTGGTTTTGTCCTACTTATTTCATACTACCAAGAACTGTCCAGTTCTGCAGCTTCATTTCTGTGCTAGCAAATGTACAGCATCTAAAGCAAGTACAAAATGGCAGGTTATGACAGTTCAAAAGGCCTCAGGAAGTCCTTAGAACATCTCTAAGGAATACTCCCATCTCTAATTCTAAGAATTCCTAATCAAACATTCCACTTACACCTAAAAAATGAGTTTCAGAAGAGTAACTTTAAAAATGTGAGTTATAATAATGCTGAACTTTTTCAGTGTTCTACACAAAGGTTTTCACACTGCTTTTTGCACATTTTCTTTACTGAACTATACCAGGATTTTGCAGAAAGCAGGAAAATATCACATTAAGAATTCTCCTTAATCCCCTGGGCTTCTTTTCATTGCAATATCACTCCGTCATTCCTTACAGGGAGAAGACATCTCCCTTCAAATAATATAATGTGTAACATTCAGCTTACAAGCCTAGACTATATTTCATACCTAGTTCTTTTAATATTTATAAATTGTGTAGCAAGGGTTATAAAAAAATACTTGAAGATTGGGTTATGTTTTCCAGCAGATACATTTTACAGATAGGTTAAGCGTTCTGAATAATTCTGTTTACTGAGTGCCAAGCAACACAAATTCACATTTGCCATAGCAGAATGATTCCATTAGTTCACATCTGTCTTAAACACCAAAACATGTGTTTCCCCACTAATGAATTTCAGACCAATAATTTCACATCCATCACGTGGTTAAAATAAATCCATCACAATCTGTGGTACAACTTAAGTGTTTTGTGGTGGTTACACAGCAAACTGAGCAAGACAGATTTTCTGCTGGTAGGCAGAACACTAAGGTGATCCTGATTTATCAGAAACATTTTAAAATGAGGGAGCAAGCCCAACTTTGTAAATCTTAAGCAAGATAAGCAAAATATCAAAGAAAAGAATAGTAATTTTTGCAGTTTCTTTACTACTGATAGTCCTGCACAGTCTATCACTGTAGGACTAATTAATGTTCTCATCAAAGCACAGGATGGGGAAAAGAAAACCCCATGCAGTGAAGAAAGCTGTATTTGCAACAGTCACCCCTTTAGATATACTGTTACTAGATAAGCAGTGTTTTAAATTATTTAAATAAATTAATCAAACAAATAAATTAAATTTAAATTAATTAATGATTTTAAATGTTTAAGGCATTAACCTTCAGATCACCTTCTAAGCGAGTGTAACCAATGTATCAGAACATTCAGCAATAGGTGGAACTGTCTTGGAGTAATGTGTCCTAAAATAGCTATTTGATCAAAATCCATAGTCCCAGAAGAGTTCCAAAAATCTTCAAATGCAAAAAGTTAACACTTGATGCACATACTGTGGCTGTAAGTGGCTGAGAGTGCTTTTGACATTGTCTGAAGAGCCAGAGCTCAAAAAGTAGTAGTGATACATATGTAGTGATACAGATACATATGATACACTTCATTGCCCCAACATGCAGCACCTTTGAAACACTATCAATATTCAACATTATTTCTCCCGCGGGTATTATGTATCAGAAAACATACCTCTATATCCTGTATTATCTTTGGGTATAAGGACCTGTAAAATGAATTTGGGGGGCCATCTGTTGGTCTGTTTTTAAACAGGTACTGATCCCTAGAAAGAACCAGAAACATATTTTTCAGTGTACCACAAAGAATTCAAACCTTGAAGGAATTAAAAATCTGCACAGAACAAAGCCTTATGACATTCTTATAAAGTACTTGTAAAGTCACAAGAGTTGTAATGGCAATACTCAGAATTCTTACCATTTGACAGCTGTATTGAAAATATCAAAGACTTAAAAAGAAAATGAGTGTTTTCCTTATAGTTTTCCAAATCAGGGTTCACTGCTTCATAAGGCTTTAGCCAGCAGGGTGGCGTTCTCCTGCTCCTTACAATATGCCTTGCGTTTTCGTAGGCACACCACCAGAGAGCACAGAAAAACAGGTTTCTAAAGCAGAACACCACCTCATCTCTTCAGGTATTCCCAAAGGACAGAAAAACTCCGTTGCCACAAACTTAAATGGTTTCTCTTCGAGAGAGGCTTCTGCAGCCCTATCAGCTATTTTAAACTTTAAAAAAAAAAAAAGTTTAATTGGAAATACTTTACTTCAGAAAAAGCCCTGCAAAACATTGTTGCTAGTTTCTGTAAGCTGACTCTAATTGTTTGTTCTCCCTGCAAAACGGAAATTAAAAATTTGCAGACAGACTTACCGTAAGAAAGCAAGTGTTAAAAGACATCAGGGCACACAAGGACGGGACAAAGCCGAAGTGCAAGCAGGAGCTGACAGCTCTCCTGTAGCTACCCCAACCAGTCCACAGAAGAGATAAGCATCTCTGCGATAAGAATTTACTATAAACTTACTTTTGGCAGAGCTCACCATTAGGGAAATTTGTAAAGGAGAACACTGTACAAGGTGAATTTAATTATTGTCAAGGTACTTACCAACCCCTTCTTTCTGACAGTCCCTTCCATAGCGGGTCTGTGCGTACCATTCTTTCAATCAATTTTTTCCATAGCATTCCCTCAGAGATGACTCTCTGCCATTCCTTACATACCAGCTCTGCTGCACAGAGTGATCTGGCATCAAGATAGGAAAGGATGTTTTCTGCTATGTGATCTAAGCCTTGCTCTACAAAGAAATAAAGGCAATCAAAACATCAATCACTTCAGAGTAAACTACAAAACAAGCTTTGCAATATACATTCAGAGAAAGCCAACACAGCTTTAAGGCACTAGAGCAACACGATGATTAAGTCACCATACGTAAAAGCACCAGTTACAAATGAATCCAAACAGATACACCGAAATATCTCTAATGCTTTACTCCTTTCCCAGCAGTCTGCCTAATGGACTGTCCCATCTTCCATTGAGTCAGAACAAGCACAAGCCAAAATTCACCACAGTATGCAAGTAGCAGAAAGCATTTTGCTTTTTCTGGGCACACAGAACCTGGACTTTTTGAGCACATAATGTACTGCGCTACATGATCCAAAAAAGATGATCATCTTCAAGCAGATATTTTATTAAGCAGCAGTAATAAAAAATTAAAATATAGATTATTTTACTGTACCCCTACATATAACAATAGGTAGTTCAACTCAGCAGAAGAGGAGACTCCACAGGAACAAATACAGACATATCCAGCAGAAGCATAAGCAAGGATTCTGCAAAAACTTTCTTGCATCAAATGCAAGGACATATTTTCTATTTAAGCCCTGCCTATAATCTGCAGATGCCAAGTCCACTCCTGAATTTTGTTCAGGACTGGTGGTAGAGCATACGCCAGAGACACCATGCCCTGCAGCCCAGTGTAGGAAGGAGAAATCAATGAGTTTGACAGTAATTTGTCAATCACAAATGCTGCTTTAACATTTAAGGCAGTTAGCCTCACTCATGGTTTGCCGCACTTGGGAGACAGCAGGACAAACCTACCAGAAGCTGGTGGGTTTGAGGCTTCCCTTCAGCTAGAGAAAACTTCAAGAGGGACAAATTTCTTGAAACATCTTCAAGTTGAGTAAATCAGACTATAACATTCAATACAGCATTTGTTTTGGGACCGATGGCTGCAATTGCTTCTAGTATGAGAATCAGCTAAGAAAAGCCCAGGATCAGCAGGAGTCAAGTAACCTTCAAATAATGAGAGGTGGTGACAGCTCAGCTTCTGCACTGTAAATTCCAGTGCAAAGTAAATTTAGTTCAGCTTCACAAAAGATTTCCCAACGTATTTACAACAGGCATATGAACAGATATTATCTTAGCATCTTTCCTGTGTCTGCTGCTCTCCTACACTCAGGGCGCACTACCTTTTACAGCAAGGGAGTGATGTGTGTCCATGTCCTGCTAATGTGACAATGCCAGCTTTACCAGGCCAAAGAATGAGCTCTACAATGTACTACAAGAGAACTCCCAAGGAAAACAACATTACTGCAAATGAAAGCCCTTTGGCAGTACTCAGACATTGCAGAAACAGCATCACCATGGTGACTGCCATACTCTTTAACTTCACCTGCAGGACAAGGTGTGCTGGTCACCAAGCAATAGTTACGAGTGGACTGGGGTAACGCTGACTTTCATCGTGAAGAACCTAGCTACCAGAAGCAGCTTATTAACCCCTGTGATCCTTTGATATCATGGCAAGGTTAGTTTTGCATATTAAACGCACTCAACATGCCAGCAGAAGTTCAAATACAGCAGAATTGGGGTCCTGCCCATTGATCCAGGTCTACGTAAGGCCATGTGCTGCAATGTATCATTTCATAAATGTCACGTAATACTTATCCAAAAGCACCAGGTACTGAAGCCGAAGCTGGTAGAAAGCATAAGTACATCAATAAAGATGATGAATACAGTAAGCTGCCACCACAGATCTATCAAGACATAGAACAGGTGGAATGCTGCATGTGTTCCCTTAAGGTCTTTGCCTAGATCTTGTCTCCCACTGAGGGTGTTAGATTTAAAAATGTGATTGTAGTTGATTAAAGATACCTACACAGAAACCACTCAGATAACATACTTGCACTAAATTTAAAATAGCAACTACACTTTTCTTGTTTATGTTCCGACTACAGTGTCATCGGTCCCACAAAAAAATCACTGGTAATCTGTTAACTTATCTCAAAGGACCTGCAATTTTGCTTTCCCAAAAGCTCCACTAAACCAGAGATCTAGAATAACTTTATTTTTGTGAATAATGTATGCCAGTTGGCCAAGCATGAAAAAAAGAGATACTCTTTCAATCTAGGAGACTATGACCTTTTTAATTTTCCACTTTATCTCATAACAGCCTACTTTAGGCTTGAAATAGTCCTCAAAAATCAAAGAAACTACTGTTAATTTTTTTAAGAATTAAGAAAGTGTGCTCATATAGACCCCTACTGCAAGCTAAATTTGGCATGGCCTTCCTAAAAATGAACAGCAGTAGAAAGGAGAAACCAATACATGTAGTTGAAGAGCATTTGTTCATTTCTTCTACATAATCTAGAGAACTATAAAAAGGCTTTAAAAAATGGTGAAAGCTCCTACAATGTAAATTGGGTTAACGCAAATTTTTCAATACCAGTCATAATAACAGATTCAAATAACTGAAATGAAGGTCCAAATAACTGGTGGGTCTCAAATCCAGCCACTTCCAAACCAGCACATTCTCTCCCAGCTACACCATGTCTCAGAGCAGCTTTGAACTGCACCATCTCCTACATCACTGCTTTGAAGAAAGCACCAGGGCATTTAAATACATTGTTAAGAGGTCTTCCAGTCTGCCCCATCCCAACCTTTCCAGTAAATAACTCTCAGATTCTAAATACTGTTTACTTAGGATATATTTATCTTACTGCGATGTGATTCGAAACAGTTCTCAAGGTTTTTCCAGAAAATCCAATCATTGCAAGGTCATTTTCAAGAGTTTGTTTAAAATCATGAATCCTTGGGTATCATGGAGACAAACTAATTCATTGTGCAAAACGGAGGACAGCCAGATAAAAATAAAGAAAATAAATGAGTCTGGTCAGTAAGCACTTCTTGGATTTTGAAGGTTACAGGTGTGAACAAGGCACATGCCATGTTTTAAACAGGAACAGATCTAACAGTTATTTTACAGTTCAGTACAAAATAGTCACATTCAACAATGTAAGATCAGTCTATACAGAGCAAGTGACTGTCTAGTACATCTACAATGCTGTAATTACACAATAGTCCTCCTCGTATTTTGCCAGCACAGAGCACATTACGTTTTGAAGAGGAAGAACTTTCTACATAAATCATTGCAGTTCCCAAAGCAAACAGCACAGATGATATGGCAATTAACCATCATAATTACAAACTCTGTATTAGTAGAGCAGCACGCTGAGGTTCCTGTATAAAAGGTGTTTAAGGCTCCCACTTCACTGTGTCATTTTTCTTTCAACAGCCGTCATACAACACCTGAGGTTAGATTGCCCTCCGCTCCCTCTCCAGAGCAGCGCCTGCACTATCCTCCGAGCATGTGCACCATAGGTCAGGGCTAAAGGTGTATTAATGTTTACCCCACACAGGGATATTTAGTCAAATCACTGGCTAACAAAAGCAACGATACTGCTAGGAAATGACAAAATTGATAATTCAGGTCAACCAGCATCTGGCTACTATGTTTCAAAGTTACTAATTAAATACAAAAATGAATGACTGCAAAGTTTGGAAGACGTTAGAAGAAACTGGGAATAAAAACCAAAGTAGGTTACAGTTAAACCAGCAGACCCAGAAATTATTAAAAAGAGAGGAAAACACCCTGATGCCAACAGTATTTCTGCAAAATGTGGCTGAATGACAAGTGCACCAGCTTCCAGCTCTCCCAGAGATACAAAGATGATGTGAAAGGAGTTTTTAATGGGCAGTGGCATGGCAGAAGAGCTGGGGCACACATCAAACTAAACTTTTCAGCTGACCTTAGTTCCCCTTTGTTAGAAGAAAAAACACATTCCAGCCTGGGCTCCAAACAAGCCGGTAGTACAAGATACACTGATGACAGGCAAATCTTTCAGTGTCTGCACTTTTAAGGTGTAGAATTCTTTACTCATGCATCTGAAAGGTTGTAGGTGAATGAGCAAATGAATGATGCATAGTTCATCCAATAAACTGCCTGTACAGTCACAGAACAGCTGCCCTTAAGCACATTTTTGGTCAAAACTGCTACTGCTCTCCAGTAAAGATGGGACAACAGGATCCATGCTGAACAGGTACCCACCTGCTGGATACTTTTCTCATTCCAAAGATGGGAGGCATAATTTTGCCCAACTGGCATAAGTAAAATAATCATCACATGTATACAAACCTTCTTAGACGAGGAATGCTTAAGTGCTTTTAGCCATAAAGCACTAAGCAAACCATAACCCTGGACTTACTTCAACCATGTATTTAAAGAAAGGTTATGGGACAAAGTAGCCATGCTGGCTTGCAAAACACCTCACTTATAGTTCTGAGCAGTTTCTGAAATGTAAAAATTATGAACAATTCCCAAGGGAGAAACTGACAAACAGAAGATCTTCAAACTATATTCACGCACAAAATAATATTTTAAAAGTTTATCTGTTACTGCCATCTCCTGGCAGCAAACTAAATCAGCCTCTCCCGAAAGAGGGATGAGAGCTCCCAGGAGCTGTAAAGTTACCAATAACCAACCTAATAAAAAGGCTACATTGCAAGGCATCCTTTGAAGGCAGCCAGTGCATGGTTCTGTGGTTGGCTCTTGGTGGGTTTGAGGTTTTCCCACCTATTCCACCGTACCTCTAGTATCTTTCAGAAGACACTGAACGGGTCAGCTTGAGAGCGGAACTTGCAACGCTTTTCAGAGTTAGGACTACTGTATCACTTGTTTTTCGATAGTTTTTGAATCAAGCACAAACACTTTAGGAGTTTAATATACAGCATATTCCATTACTAGAAATCCACATCGTATTTTAAATCCTTTGTGCGAGTAAGAATGTACATGTCATTTAAGTAGCATTGAAGAATTTGATTTGTATTACAATTTTGAAACCATAAAAAGGTATTTGGATCACAAGACAACATACACCAGGGCTTGCTTTCCCCATCTTAAGACCTTTTAGCACAAGGCAAACACAGGATTGTTGAAGTCCATGGTTTTAATGATTTCCTATACAGAAATGAATGCGTCCATGTAATACAATGTGTGTACTCAGCAACTTGCATTCAACTGCTTTGTTTTCTTTTCCTTATGAATTATTATTTTTCAAAAAGATAGTACTCCATATTAAGAAAAATGAGACACAACAAAGCAGGAACATTTTGCAATTGTTCAATCTTTCACAAAACTGCCTTTGAAAAAGCAGTAACAACCCTCTGACAAACAGTTGTGAAAACCTGGCTCCAAAGCCTCCTCTCAAGCTTCAAGTCTAGAAATGCAACCTGAATGACCAAGGTGCCACCACCAATTCATCCAAAAGCTAAGCCTTTCTTGGAGAGATCACTGTTGCCATTTCTGGCTGTCAACAAGCTGATGTGAAGCAGAGGTGAAGAGCTGGCAGAGGCACCGGGGCATTAATGCCATTTCCTCAGACAGAGGAGGTACAAAAGTCACCCCCCGCAGCAAAGCCTCTGCTCCGCCTGGGGGAACGGTGTGACGGAGACTGCTCCAGAGTGCAAACAGGACAGGGTATTGCAATGTGTTTGGTGCCTTTCTGTGGCATGTGCAGAATTCAGAAGTACCAGGCTAACACCCAGGTCCCTCTCAAAATCCAGTTTTAAAAAAATCATTTCACTGTAACATCAGACCAAACATTTAGAGACAGGGCTAGAACATGTTCCCAAGGACAGTAACTCTCCAAATAAAGTACCAGGAAAATCTTCCTTCCTAAGGTCAGTTTTGTTTTCTACAGGTCAGGAATGTTCCTGAGAAGATCTAGACTTGACTGCCTATCTACAGAACTATCAGACTCAGTGTCTGGAGAGACAAAATCCAAGTGACAAGTGCTCCGCTTGTTTTTATTCACTTCACTAACCCAAGGCTTTTTCAGGCTCCTGCCTGTGGTGTAATCCTAGTACCAAATGCTCATTAACCTTTACCTGAACTAAATCCAGGTTTTCCATAAAAGTTAACTGCAATGAGCTACCACATCTCCACAACAGCCAGAGCATATACACGTATGCGCATCGGTCTGGGACTGCACACTTTACACACACAGCTTGTTCATTATGAAACCATTGAGTTTTAAGGATCAACTGCAAATTACCAGGCAGAAGCCCTTTATTAAGATGCATAATTTTCACAGTTCTGTATTACACTGGCCACAGTTAAAACCAGATTTTTACAAAGTCAGAAACTCAAGTGTTTCCTGATGTTAAAATACGGCAATCTCTTCTGTGACCACACGGAGCCTTGAAAGTTGCATACTGAGCACAAATACACAAATGCTTTGCCACCAAGTCTATTTTAAGATTTTTACTGCTTGCAAAAGTGCACAGATTTAAATTGTTTGCATTAGAAAAAAAAAAACATCAAGTAAAATATTTATCCTACTTAACACAGCAGAAACAGGTCCAAAGCACAGGTAATTACAGTGGGCCTATCTAAGCATTTCAGACAACATACAGGACTAAGTTTAAGACGCATTAAGATCTGAAATAGCTGCACATACCTATTTTACATTAAAAGATATAAGCATTCAGTTTCATAAACAGTTTCTCCAACAGGTACTAAAACCTATCAATTTTCTACAGTAAAATGCATCTAGCATTTATTGGTTCATTTTCCAAAGAAAAATATGCTCAATTCTTATGCCTCTACAAGAGCTTTTGCAGTTTTATAGAAAATGCTGAAAAGTTACATCTGTTATTGATTATAGGTACCAGATGAAGGTTTGGTTGAATTTCAATAAGAAATTAAAACAATTAAAATCCACAGGGATTTCAAAGCTCAATGTGTAAATATCACTTTGTATGAAAATGAAACCCAAATGTGGGATGTCAACTCTATAAAACTGACTAACATCAGATACGAAACAGTCACTTAGATCATCCAACTGCACAGGCTTTCATTATTTTAGAAACACATTTCAGAAGAAGCCTGGCAGGGTTTTACTTGCCTGACACAGTGTATAGCGCTCCTATAGTTCTAACACACAAAACAGATATGGAAGGGACTTTCTTTCCTAATAAAAGGTGATGAGGTAGTGCTCAAGGGTCAGAGTTGCAATTTGATTAAGGAAGAAGCAGAAGTTGCATGAGACCATGCAAGGAGTGTTAAGATCAACATCTTAAAGATAATTAAGAGAATCAAAAGCACAGTAGTGACTTAAGTCACTCTCGCAATTACGCTGTCCACCACGTACCACTGTCTTTTGACAGTTGTTTTTCACATGCTAGAGGAAACACTGTTGACAGATGTGGAAAAACAATGAGCATAGGCTCATCGATGAGGCTTCTGAGTCACTCTCATCAACGGGACTTGCAACAGCTGATACAGTATTAGCCATACTCCACAATTGTGATGTGCAGTAAAAAGCCCAACCACTGCCCAACTTGTAAGGACAGATCCTGCAAACTAAACGTTTTGCCACCCACTTACGGAACAGCACAGCAGAATTATCACTTTTTTCCACTGAAGCGAAAAAAAGCCAGATACCACAAACATTTTCCATTTTTCCTGCATCCTCACAGGTGTAAAATCAGTAAGGATAGTAGCAAGCAAAGACTATTTCCATGTACAACAAAAGAATTTTGCTTAAAAGAAGTGAGACTATCTTTTTAAAAGGTAGTACTGCGCTGTTATCTTTTAATGTGACATTAGTTCAAGAGGAGATTGATTTCAATCAGCTCAGATTAAGTTCCTGGGTCAATTTATACAGATATTCCTCACACACCACATCACCTTCAAAAAGGGCTGGGCATGGGAACAGTTCCCAGTATTTACATTGTAAAAAACAACAAAAGTTGTTCCGAGCAACTGAAAGAAGGAATCATGGCTGGACTACAGAATAAAAATCCACAAGTGCTTTTGCTCTCGAGTCAGTAACAAGACCAGACAAACCAGATTCACTCATCTAAGCAGGCAGCTTTTTATTTAAGATTTAGGAAACTCAGAACAAAACTAAAATGTAATGAATGAATGAAAACACCTTTATAGTATTTTTCTACACCTATGGTGTCCATATGAAAATGGAATTTAGACCAGAGCTTGCAGAGATACAACTTTAGCAACAACTCAAGTTTCAAATTACACACAAACTAGTCTTCCGGATATGCTACTCAAACTACTTTTACATGGAACAACACTGGCATCCAGTGGCCAATTCAATTAATCACAGAAGGGAATGATTTCAGCTACCCTCCTGCCCTTCTTTTAATTAGGAAGCTTCACTTTATTTATACAAGACAATCTCAATCTGAAGGACATTCTGAAAAGCTGCATACACCCAAAGAATTAAAAAAAAATATTTATAAAAGCACCTCTTGTAAAATAAGGATTAGTTTACCTGGTAACGCAGTGATGAAGTCCCGTTGTAACATGGGCTTCAAGTAAGAGTTAATATGTCCATGCTGATAGTGACACATTCGTGAAATAAGATGTTCCACAAATTCAACTTGATCTGATTCAGACCACTGGTCAAAATATTTAATACACAAGTCTTTTTCCTTTTCGTAGTTTCCTTCCGATGGTCTTTTTCTTGAGACAATCACAGATGAAGTTCCATTACTTATCTGTGTTTAGAAAAGGAGTATTAGTATTTAAACATAAAAAACAGAAACAGCTTTATAAAGAACTCTCTCAAGGAAGAGTATGTGAGAAGATGCAAGCAAATAATCAAAACATTCTCAAAGCTACAAGTTACACCATATAAACTTCATCTTCCATAGATAAAAGATCAATGAAAGGACTTTGCTGGTAATTGTAACTCACTTCTTACACTGAAAGACTTGAATTCTCTTACACCTCTTACCATTTAAACAGCAAGGAACTTAACTCTTTTCAGAAGAAACTTTTCCAGATTAAACCAGTGATTTCTGCTGCATATTGCAGTCTCCCTCTTCAAATTATTTACTCGGGTTCCAGCAGTTAAATTAATGCACATTTACAGACATGCTGACATTGGATATTAATATTCTAATTAACACAAAAATTCAAGACCTTTATGTCAGTGTCAAACTGCCTGGCCATAAATGAAAACGGACAATTACACAATATCAAGGGCTTGCTTTGTTTTGGAAACACAGCTCATGTCAATGTTTGGGACACACACATAAAAACACCATTAAAATCCTGGGAGCTTTACCTACAGATAAGGATGCTACAAGAACACCACTCCAGGACTCATTACTAATTAGTAAATAGAACCAACGATTTATGCCAGGCTCTTCTGAGCCCTTCAGGAGACCAAGAGAGCTGTTGGGGAACAACTGTCAGCTCTGAAATATTCCCAAACTTCTTCAAAGCAAATGGGTTGCAAGTGCTTGCCATGTGAAGGTGCTGAAATTTCCCTTTTAAAGGACAGTCACATGCTCAGAAAGGTTGAACTGTATCTCAAGTATCCTTTGATGCAGAATTGGCCTTCCAAGGTCAGCACAAACTACAAAATCTGAGAAGATCTAGTAATTTCTCAAGTATTATTCATTGGCATTATCCTTCACTTGAAGGCTGAGATAATTTTAGGATGATACAATCAACTACATACAAGGACGATCATGCAGATGCAAGATTTGGAAGTTTCTCAAAAGCAGGAATGTACAAAATCATGCCAACTCTCTTTCCACGCAACTGTTAGCCCTACCTGCCATAGGGTATTTTTCTTTGGAGACTCATCTTCATTCTGATCCTCCATTACTGACGTGTTCTAGGGGAAAAAAAACCAAACGAACTTCAATTTCTTTATTCTATGGTAATTCCTTGCTCTACAAGCATTATGAAAAAGCAAATCAACTTAACAGATAAAATTCACTTTCCCAGTGAATAGAATTATCAAAGATTTCTGGCCAAAAAAACCTGGGTATTTTGAATAAATTCCCCTTTTAACTGACATGTTTATCAATTCCATTTACTGTAAAGATAACTCCCCAACCCCTCTTCAGTTTCCCTTGACAGGTTTTCATGCAGCCTTTCAACGCTTTTCTCACTGGGAAATAAATTCACTTTCATCCTACTCAAGCCAAAGTAATTAAACCTGTCAAAGTAATCAACCAGCACTTTCTGCCAAAGTTAAATTGCATACATCTAGTTAAAAAAAAAAAAAAAAAGAAAAAGAAAAAGAAAAAAAATCACTATACACTACTTCATGCAACAGAATATGTTGGTTTTGTTTCCTAGCTCTAGCTTACCACAAGGAGGAGGGACGGTTCTTGCAGAACGTCTTTGTAATACCCTGCCACAGTCTGTGTCCTATAACCCTTGGCAGTCACCATCTTTCTTTACCCTGACTTAATTACAGTGTTCTCCCCACATTATAACTGCTCCTCCCTACTGTTTTCTTCCCTTTTGTTCGAGAACAAGAGATGTAAGAATTTCTACAAACATTCAGCTGCAAATGTTTCTTTTACAGCTTACCTCAGTTTTTCAAACTCTTAACTTAATTCTTCCCTTTTCCTTTTCTTAACTCTCTGCTCCCTTTTGCTGTCCATAACACAATTACCATCTATTTCCACCTACTCATTGGTACCCCACACCTAGGCAATTACCGCTCATTTAGCTTCCCACCAACCCTGTCCTCCCTATCATTCGCCCCCAGGAGACACCAACAAACTGGCAGAGGGCTATTGTGAAAAGCCCTTAAATGTCTTAAAACATTGCATTTATTTCAGCCTTCTCCCCTCTTACCAGCTGTCTCAGTAGAAAGAGGAACAACGCACTCAAGTGAAACACATGATGGAATAAGTCACACAATTCCTTTACTCTTGCCGTCACAGATTATGGATTAACTCCTTAACAACTACATCCATCCCCATTCAAAAAACACAATTCCACTCAAAAGCATTCACTGCTTCCTCTCCTCCTTGTGTAAGGGATGTACCACACCAAACCCAGAAAACCCCCAAGATTACCAGTATTACCCCTCCAGGCAAGCCTTCCTCCACCACTTGACTACACTGCTTTGTCTGAAGTTTACCTTGAAACCTTTTCTGCCTTGCAGTAAGGTATGAAAAACCACGTATCACGTGGACAAAAGATTACATTATAAAAACTATGTCCACTGGGTGATGGAAGAACTTAAGTATATCTAGTTACAACACACATGACAATGACAAAACACAAGCCCAGGAGATGGCCAGAGGCAGCAAAGGTTTTGTGTTACTCCACAGATACATGTATTTTAGTGTTTCTGGACATACACAGAACAGTAACACTGGAAAAGTAAATGCCACATTCCACATTTTCAAAATCATACTTCCTCAATTGCCATTCTAGTTATTCATAACTACAGACTGTTCACAACCAGCGCTACCACTTATGTGCACATGGTGGGCGAACGATGCTCTCCTGCCACACGGTGCCACGAGAAGGAGCACACATCAGCCACAGACTCACTGGTACCCAACTGGCCCACACCAGTTACATTATTCTGGAAAGCAAACATGACTCCAGAGAATTATGCAGGGCTTTTCTTCATTTTATTTTAAATTTGAATGTGTAGAAATACTCATTACAGTGATTATATGTTGTTAACTGTTTTCAATTAGTATGTCCTTAAATGAGTAAGAGCATGTCATCCCTTTTGCAGCTGAAGGCTAAATATATGCATCAATCCTGTGAGCTAAGAGCAAGGAACAGGACCTCTCATTGAGAATATCAAACGTTGATGGCTTGGGTCAGCATATTCACAGAAATCTCACATGATACCAACTTAGCTCCAATCTAACTTCCCTTCGGTAGGTCATGGCAGGACTCTACCACTGTTTTCTTCTGCTCCTTGGTTGGGAAGTACCTTCAGAGATCATCGCTAGCTTTCCCTGGGATGCAGGATAAGAACTAACTCCTAAATGTCACATTTTTTCGTTCTAGGAATCCATAATAAAACTTGCAGAGCAGCACTGTAACGCAAAACGGGCAATAACACAAACTTCACCAAACTGAGCAAACTTCCACGCTAAGCAGATTACA
The DNA here is from genome assembly GCF_023638135.1 of Falco biarmicus. NCBI lineage: Eukaryota > Metazoa > Chordata > Aves > Falconiformes > Falconidae > Falco > Falco biarmicus. The sequence goes on along the minus strand of NC_079295.1, from coordinate 47,240,009 downwards.
GAGCAAAGTTTTGTCTTTGGTGCACACCTATTCAGTTCTACCGTGGCTCTGTTGCTGCCTAGGTAAAGAAGACTGGGTGGCAGGCTTTAGGGACATGCTCCATCCATGGCATGTCCACTGATACAAGGGAGAAGTAGGAGGGACTGCACTTCTCCTACCCCTTGCCGCTTGTCCCTCTTCTTTCAGAGCATCAGAGCCCACTCCTGGCTAAGATGACAGTGTCTTAGATCCACAAATGGGTGACCTGGCACAGGCAGTACTGTTGCTGATATTTCCATACCCTCTCAACATCTGGGCTGTGAACATGAGGGCAGACTACACAGACTGACTTTTAGGCTGGAAATTTAACTCTGTATTTATGCATTTAACCAGGAAGTAGGCAGTTGTGTTAGTTTAATGGTATCTACTACCACCTCATTTATGGTGTTTTCCCTCTTTTCCCATCCTAAACTCAGTCCAATTTTCTTACCATATTTTAGAGCTTGAGATTTTAATCCTTCCTTCGTTCTTTCCCCTTCTGCTCCCAAATATATAGTTTGTTTTCCCTATTATATCTTCTCTTCCAAATAAATTTGCTCTATTTCTGTCTTAAACAATTTTTGGGTCATTCCCCTGATTACATACATCCTAGGCTATAATGTGTCTCTAAAGCACTTAAGCCTACTAGCTGAAGACTAAAAGATGGCCAGGTGAGGATCATGTCCTGGAAAAAGCAATTAGACAACTCTAATCTGTCCTGTACATCCACAGCACTTGGCAAAAGAATAATTTCAAAATTCCTAACAGCTGGTGTCACTAGTCCTTGCTCAGGAAGGCCTCCAGCTCTTGTGCAAGAAGATAGATAGGCATCCCCAAGTCCAACTCTTCCTTTCGTCCTGCTGGTCCCTTCTCTCCATGTGTACCTTGTTGTTAACCTCACCCACCCTCTATATAAAACTACCGTGCTGCCCACCCCACCTCTGCAGGTTTCCCAAGTAGCTTTTTGGTGGCGTTAACATGGACTTGACTTCATTTCCCTGCAGCTCTGCTGCTGAACAGCATCAAGACCTGCAAACTGTGACCTCTCATTCCAGTTACCCTAGCAGGGCCGTCAGCCCCGGCAATACAAGCGACCTGCGCTCGCAGGCTCTGAAAGAACATGGCTGATTTTTCACCCCCACAACACAAGAGCCTAGCAGCTTCTCACAGTGGAAGCACAGCCTCTAAATATGGTCAATTAATCCTGTTTATAAGTTCATTTTTTCCAGAAATTCTTGTTAAGTTGCTCACAGCTCTTGCGAGAGTAGAATGATTATTTCCAACCAGCTGTCATTCCTTAATTAGTCAGCCTGGAGTAAGCGCTCTCCATCCCCTACTGAGAATGGCAGCAACAGCGAAGTGATAACAATGGGTCTAAGCAGAGATGTTTTCCATTGCCTTATAGTTGTTATAACCCAACTGAATAAAGTTACACCAAGAAAAGCCTCTGTCTTTTATTTTCACTAACAGTAAAACCAGCAATGGCAGTAAAATTTACAAATTGCTCTACAAGTTGTAGTTTTAGTTTTAAAAGCTTGTTTCCTGAAGATTTGCATCTCATATTCCTTGCCTAGTTCTGCAGTAACTTCAAGCCTTCTTTAGTCTTTCTGCTCCACAATACCGCAAGTCTTTGGGATTTCTGAGATGCAGATGAACATGGCAAACAGGTTCAACAGTTACTTGGGGAGAAAGAGGAACTGACAAGCATAATTACAAAAAGCTCATTTCCTTTGGAGATTATGAAAAGCTTCCAAATTAATAAAAAAGAACAACCATGAATGATCCTCAAAGGCAAAATATTTTGTAGGTATTATAAAACTTCATGAATCGGTTTCAGTGAAGATCCTTAGCTACTTGGTAGCAACCAAAACCGGCATCTCAAGCGTAATAGTTCCATGTATATAGGATTGTACAACATTTGGTGCAAAAGCACCTAAGTTTTTCTGTAGATGAACGGCACTCAGCCTGCAAGGCTCATCTCACTCATGACAGATATGAAAAAAAGCTGCGTCTTTTCTAGCAGAAATCTATCCTCCACGGGCTAACCAGATTCCTACCAAATTTGTCTTAGCTATAAAGCAGGTAACACTTGGGTTTGCACCATGCTTCAGGACTTGGGAGTGCCTTCAGTCACTTAATTGACTCTGAAGAGAAACTGCATGGTGCAGCTTTGTTCTTTAACCCAGTTTTAGTGCCAGTATCTAGAGAGCAATTACAGAGGTGATAGCAGTAATCCTGGGAACTGGGACAAGACACACGAGTTGCAGGAATAGTACCTAGCAAGGCAGAGAACATTGCTAAGTTTCTTTGATGAGAAACTTTTCCCTATCCAAGAATGGACTCCCAGGATACAAAGAATGGATGGACAAAACTAGACAGTAGCTGTGTTACCTTGGGGGAAAAAAAAAAAAGGCAGTCTTCAATTATTGTATTTTTGGCTAAAACGAAAGGGAAAGTGATAGAAAACAAGAACTACTATTTTCCCACTACCCTTGAGACTACACCAGTAATTCTGATCTGAGTTAAAGACTGAGCTATGTCTTTAAAATCTGATTTTTGACAAAATTCCCTACTCACTGAAAAGCATACCAGGAAATTTCACTTAAAATTACAAAACAAGCAAAACTAATCAAAACAGTTCAGCTAAACAGACTCTGATCTCCTTTAACAAATCACATCTACATCTGACCTTAGAGAAGCTGAAGAAACAATTTTAAAAAATAATTAACACATACTTGGATATCTTGAAGTCAAACCAAGCAGATTATGCTTGAGCTCCGTGAACTCACATTGCCTTCTGAAGCCAGCTCTGCCAGCACAAGGATTGCTGAAGGCATTAATTACACATTCACCCAGAGGAGGAGAGGAATCCACCATCCTGGGTGGCGACTGGACCACATCAGTAAGGAAAAAGCTGGGGAACCACCTTTACCATCTGAAAGCGATGAGCGTGTGTCCCTCATGGCTTCCTGCTTTTAGTACAGACAAAAAACCCCGGGTGGTTTAAAGCATTTCAAAATGAATGCAAGCCTCTCCTTAGGATGTCATGGTCACTATTTTCCAATCCAGGAACCTGTTAAATAGCGTTTAATAACAACAACTTGACACTTGATCAGGAATATGAGAGGATTTTCTTCTTTTAACTACCGAGAGCCTTAATATACTGTAGCACAAGAGCTAAATGAAGTTGGAAAATCACTACTTAAACTGCACAAGATGCACCAAACCCCTTACATATCACACCCCTCAAAATCTGTAGATACACATCTGCAAAGAAATACAAAAAATACTACAGTGCTTCCAAATGCCGGGTCAGAAATAGGTGGTCACTGACAAAGCATCCTAACCACTGCAAAGACTCATCACTTCAAAAATATTTCTTCAGAAGCATAGCCATAGGCTATATACAGAGGAACAACATAAAAGATTCCATGTCAAAGGAATCTGTGTAAGAAGGTATGGACGGTTATTCAAATCGGACGTCTGGCTCCACAGAGAAGACAGCACCAGCAACAACCAGCTCCAGCTTATGGGTTTAACCTCACTCAGATTGCCTGTACGAAATGGTTCCTTGCAATATTTCTCCATTAATTATGTACTAAGATAAAACACATCTTTTTTTTTAATTTAGAGAGATAATCAAGTGATACCTTTATGCAAAAAAAAAAAAAAAAAAAAAAAAGAAAAAGAAAAAAATCCCTTCAGAAAAGTAGAAAAGAGAGCCCACGGCCGAATGATTTTCCAAATAAAGACTCTGAAAATATCTGATGGTAGATAAACTCGATCCGCTGTCCACAGTCACTATAAAGCATTGGAAAAGAAAGCTCTAAGGTTCATCCAGTTAAACTTGGTTTAGTTTTAGGTAGTCCTACAAGCTTCCTACGAGCAAGGAACCACACTCAATGATTCTTACAGATCCCTTCCAACTTGAGATATTCTATGATTCTAACTTGAAAGTTAACTCTGCTGACCACGGACTTGTCTATATTTGACATCTGTGTTAGTAACTGCTAGTTTCAGCTTAAATTAGCTGATTTATATAAGCACTTGGGATCTGCACAAATTAAACTCAATATGCTCCATTTCTTACCTAGCTAGCTACTCTGCCAATTGCCAGATTTTATTTTAGTGCAGTTATTGCTGAAAGTTCAAACAAAAATAGACTTGAAATACTAAAAGAGTCTACCAAGATCCAACAGCTGAAGGCAAAATTAGAAAAGAAACCCTTAGGCTGAAAATAAGGCATCATTTTTAATTGGCCTTTGACTAACCACCAAAAAGCGTACAGGAAGATGGGGTAAATTCAGTACCAGCACACAGTTACCTAGTTTGTGTTTCAAGTCTCTAAAAAGAAATGCTGTAGTTTGACCACAAGCTGTAGATACGAACTTTTTTAAAAGATACCCAATGCTTTCACATACCCAGTCTGACACCTCTCAAGGGCCCATCAGGAAGTTTTGTCCAGAGCAGTAAATCCCCCAAAACCAACATTCTCCTGCTCCTGTCACTGCTCAGAGAAACAAAATCTTCACCTAAATGTTCCAGAACAGTTATTTCTATGGGTTCAGAAGACTACAAGCAGGTACTAAACAAGTTATCTTGTTTAATCACTAATGCTTTGATGACTGGCAATTAGTACCACTGATTTCACTTTGTTTCTGAAGTATGTCTTCACCTTAACCTCATTACAAAATTTATTTGCTGATCTGTAAATAAGTAACTGCATACCTTTTAATATTCAGTATGTCTGGCTTAACAGGAAATTAATCTCAGAAGTCAGATCAGTATGGGCTGTGTCCAGATAGGACTACACTACGTAACTTGTTTGTACGTAATTTCATTTAAAAACATGATCAACAGTTTAGAATTACTCTTCTGATCCAATTCCATGAAACACTAAGCAAGGGCTCTGACTCCACCACAGAGCTTTTGGTGATGACACATCCTTTTAATAGGCATAAAACTGCATTCCGAAGCCTGGCAGAGCAGTTAATTTCTTAATTCATACCCCAACCTGCAAAGCATAATTGCCAACGAAGTAAGAACCGTAACAGCAAAATCACTCTGCTGGCTTTTAGAACTTCAGAAATAGTGTAATACAGGTTCTCATAAATTTAAAAAAAAAAAAATTAAATATATATATAATTTACTGATTAAACCTTAAAAAAAAAAGTAGGTTGCAGTAAAAAAACAAACAAAAAAGTGCTACTTTTGTCCAAGTTACCAGCTATTTTCCAGCATGTCTGTATTTCCACTGAGCAAACTGGCATCACTAGAAAAAAAATATAACTATTGCAATCCCAAGAGACATCCAGTGTTTTCAGCAGCAGGTGTAGTTTCTAAAATCAGATGGGGAAGATGCTTTTGATCTTTCAGCCAATTCAAGTCGTCCATGTCTTGGGGTTTTTGTAAGTACATAATAGCTTATTACTTCTTAGGGGCAGGCTTACCTCAACAGGTACTGCGGGATCACGTCTAACATATTCCTTGCGTAACCATTTCAAAGACACCCTAACTCTCATTTAATATTCTGAACGTCTGGAATAAAGAGTCAGTAATCCAAAACTGCCTGTATCCATCCTATATTAATATGTTGTATTTACAAGGACAATGAGTACCGAATTGTGTAATTGTAGCAGTTTGATGACTCATCCCTGCACCATTCCGAGTACCCAACCATGAAGGCTTGCTAAACTTGCGCATCATGCAAGTTATTTTGCTGAATATAAATATGTTGAGTCCCAAATATATACATATTTAATCACTTTCTCTACACCTGCCCCTCAAAAGTACCATTTTATGCAGAATCAGCTTACTAAAAAAATGGCAAATGCAGTTTTAAATACAGCTAGGCGAGGTCTGGGGGCTACATTAAGCCTTGCTGTAACATTTTCCACAGTGACTACTTGTTCAGCTTATGCTGGTAGTTGAAAAAATACAAATCAATAATAATAACAACAACAAAATCTTAGGATGTGGAAGAGCAGCCAGCAGTTAAGGGGTAATCCAGCAAGTCTTACTGCAATGCTCCACCTGAGGCTTACTGATCACGTTTTACTTCAGATGAAAACTGGCTTTATTTTCCAACCGGCTGGACTCTGCAGCCCTTTCCCAGCCTAACAGGAGGTTTAATTATACCTTCAGCTTACAAGTGTTGCTTTTCAGCTGTCTCAGTTCATGCCTTGAACTATATGGTCACTCAGCCTTTCTTGGCAGATACTGGATGTGTGCAGTAGATTAGCAGTCCACATTCTTGCTTAGAGCAGAAAAATCTCAATACTTAAATAGTATATTAAAGCAGTCATCAGGCTTATCGTTCCTAGCACTGCAAATGGTTGCAATCACTTTCCTAAAACACTTCCGAATTAGCTTTCACAACTCTAGAGTATGAATACCCCAAGACAAACCCTTTCTGCCTGCAAATGATAATTTTAACAGTAAAACGTTTACATCAGAAATATAGCTATGACGAACTGGCTGTAGAAAGATACACAGACACTAGGAGCAAGGTACTGGGTTTGGTTTGGTCTGTTTTAATTAAGAGAAATTACCTCAAGTTCTCAGCTACAATTCCTATTATTGCTTTTGCACTGACAATAGCACTAATGGTTCACCTAATTGATCCTCCAAATAAACCTATTCAGGCAGAACCTATGTGCACTCTAATCTTAATCCATCACGAAGTAAAACAGTTTTTCTGTATGTTTAAAACTCAAGGGAAACTTCCAATTGCATGATCTATACAGTGAAGTCACTGAAACTACTGAAGTAAACGCAACATGTTTTCAGAGCTTCCACTGCATCACGGGCACTTGCCCCACACTACGTATTTGTTCAGACCATGTGCATCTACAACTACACCAAAAGCTACCTTAAATAACTGGATGTTGTTACGCAGTTAGCAGGACTAGACGTCAAGCTTTTATTATTATTATTATTATTATTATTATTACGAAAACATTAAGTAGCATTTACTACCTTAGAAACTGTCTCAATACCTAGTAAAGAGCCCCTTTAGTTTTTATTTCCTATATAAACAAAAAAATCCCAAATAAAAACTTGAGGGGAAAATACTGGCTCAAGATTATAGCAACTTTTATGCCAGAGCAGATGCAAAGAAACCTCTTCAGATCCACTCATCTATTCATTTATAGGACTTATAAAAGGAAAACAATTTAGAATGTTGCATTTCACTGCTGACTGCTCAGATTAGCACCTCCATCATAACCACTTTAATCGAGGAATTTAAGCACGCCAACAGCAGCTGATTTCAAGGACTCCATAAGCAGCCAAGACTTTTTCAAGCTGACTGATGCATCCCCGCAACACACTATTTCTACATTAGCATTCATGTTTCAAAGTCCTGAACCAGCTTACACACACCTCCTACCAGCCAAGTAGTTCAAATGGAGTACCATTTCCAAAAGCATTTGCAGTGTGTGGACACCCCGAGTCAGGTGCAAGGCAAAATTCAAATTACGCTTCACACTGTACAACGCTGCATACAAAAGCTGTAAGTTGTACATTTTTTTTCTGCATTATGTTCATGTGTAAATAAGGCAGAAAACACATTACCCTCCCCTACACAATTAATAAGCCTGTTAAGTATTTCAGATTAAAGGTAGGATAAGTAACATCTCACAAGCAAATTTCAGACTAAGCTAGTAATTAGATGACTTCAGATTCATCAAAAATAAATTAGCCTATGTTGAGATTAACTACATCTGCAACTTGGCTGCCTGGTGTAAAGGTAAAATAATTCAAGGGTTATTCCTAGATTCCCAGAGGGAATTTAGGTTCAGATCTCTGCTACTAGCTCCATGTGAAACCAGCTCTGTCCAAATGTAGTTACCTTGACATGCCAGCCAGAAGACTGGCACAACCCTCACCCAACACAAAGGTGGCTAAAAAGCTGTATGAGACAGGACATTGATAGGCATCAGAAATACAGACACTGCAGCCAGTTAAAGACCCAGATCAATAAGCCATTCTTTCCAAAGCCTTATTTTTTTTTTCCTGATATCCACTAATGCTTAACACATGCATTGGTGCTTATTACCTGATTCTTTCCCTAAGATCTAGAAAAGATCTGCAGTCTTAAACTCTCCAGTAAAACAATAAAATGGGTCAGAAGGAATGGAAGCAGCAGACGTACTTCCAGCTTGAGAGAACTGGCTGAGCAACAAACACAAATACCACATATTCTTCAGTTATGTGTGCTTTGATAATTAAAAGTAAGTAACTCTAAACAACTACAAATCCACAGCTATGAACTCACTTGCATTAAATAATATGACAAGATGACTGGAGAACCAAAATAAGCTGCAAGCTTCAGTTACATGTTCAATACTTTCATCCAAGCACATCTTATGTATTTTTTTCCCTAATTTTTTGAAGGCCAGGTTCTGGCACTAGTTTCTCTACATCCCTTCTTGCTTTCCCTGGCCACCAGAACTACATCAGAATTTATTCTCATTCTGTGGCTTTTTTTGCTCTTCCCCAAGGATCAGCAAAACTTTAAAATATTCTGAAAGAGGTTTCTATACAAACTTTTTCTGTAAAGGTTTTCAAAAGGTTACTCAAAAACACTGAGGAGTCTGAAATAATAAAATTGCAATAGCCCTCAATTATTTGTCTTTTGCAAAATTGAAAGCATTTGCACACAAAAGAAATACAGAATAACGTAGCCACCACAACAAAATATTCAACAAAACTAAAGCCTTAAACCAGTCAGCTACTCCAAGAAGAATCCCATGCTGTTGTGAGTCTGGTTTTTTTTTTTTTCCTCCAAAGACGTACGGTAACATATTCCAGATTTGGCAACTCATGAAACTGTTATCAGTCCATCGTAACTATTCAGGAAATCCTAATCACTCATTAATTGCCTGAAACACAATCTTTTGCTTACACACAATTTCAGTGTGTTTTTGTAATTGCCGATATCCAAGCAACCAAAAACCTGGAGAAAACCTTATCTCAAAAAAGGCTGCAGACTAACCTCAGCTAAAGAAAGAAGCCTTCAGTAATAAGAGATGTTAAAAAAACCATGCGCAAATCATTTTTTTCAAATACTCACTCAGCCTTGCCTGGGGTTAGGCAGACATTCTGCATTTGAGTGCTGATTTTATCTAGGTATTAAAAGGAATGTGCAATTGCATAATTTAGATTTCACATGATTTATATAATGGATGTCTAAATGCTTCTGACCCATCAGGTCAGCACTACTTCTCCCCCTGTGACTTCAAGCTACAGTTGATTAACACAAAAAGTACATCATTATAAGACTCTACAGAAAAGGATTTGAGAACAGGAGGAACAGCTGCCCGATGTCCCAGGTTCCTCTTTTTGGAAGATTATTTTTATTCTGTATCACATCAGTGACTTACTTTACGTTACAGCACACCATCTTGTAGCAGCATAACTGAGAGGTGGTAAGCTGTTGCATGGGGGCAGCAGATCGAGAAGGCAGTGGACAGCTGAAACCAACATATTGTGCAAGGAAGATTTAAAACCAAAGCTGTGACCACCGCAGCATGCCAGCAACCATCTCCTTACTTCCTGAAGACAGCTGGGTTTGATGTCACTTCAACGGGAAAACTGCTGTATGTTTCTTTTACTTCTGAACAAAAGGACAGAATTATACGAAGTTCCAGCTATGGTTTCTGTGGCTTGATCTGGAATCTGAAAGGGCTTTTGCTTCTGACAAACTGCACTGAAGGATAACTTTGAAGTTTGCTGGGCTCAAAAAGAACTGAAGAGATAATGCAGGACAAGATAAAAGTCTCTACTGTAGAGTGATGACAATCACTTAGCAGCAAGCATCCTGAATTTTTACTATTCAGGTACTGAATTTAAAGGCATTTGACCTAATTCTTATCATTTTTCCCAAAACATGTACTCAGATATAAGCATGAGACTTTCAGATGACATTTGCTCCAACAACCTGAGCTCAACTGTACAGAACTGTACATGGATTCCTGTAGCATTACTGTAAATATTTTTTCAGTATTATATGCCTTGAATAAATTCTCTAGTTCAAGTATGTTCAAATGCAGACAGAAGTACTATGATTTTAAAAGTTCAAGTGTGCATTCAAAAGATGTTTGCATTCATATGCTTTATAGTAAATATTTAGCAGTTTGTTTATTCAAAAATAATATAAAAAAGTAGAATGGATGCAAAAAAACCTCAACAGGTTAGAAGCGTAGCTTGGATCATCCCTAAAGCCTAGCTTAATAATTGCATCAAAATCACAAGTGAATTGAGGAATGCAAAAAACATTTAACAATTAAAATGTGAAGAGTTTGGCTTCAACAGCTGAGAGTTTCTAAAAACACCAATGCAATGCCACTGAACAGAATTCAATACTTGCAAAGTAAGTGGAAAGGCTGGGATGGAGACAACCTGTATTATTTCTCTACGGCAACAATGTCAACTCTAACTTTTGAAGTATATGTAAAATACACCTGTCCAAAGCACTGGGAGGCCATCCTGTGCCACAAAGTAACGCCTTTCCCTAGTGGGGCTTTGCAAGTACGGCTACTTTGCCATAGAAATATTATGCAAAGTAGTACAAGGGTTTGGTCATAGTTCCTTCTTTCTCTGCTGTACCACTCTTCCATACCTGACAGATGGATTTGGTAAAATTTGCTCAGTTCTGGTGTTGAGTTTGTAGACAGCCATCCCACCCTCGATGCCGACTCCTCTGATTGATTTGGATTCTACCACCATTTCAAAGGATCACAAAACCCAAACCACATTTGTGAAGACTCTCATATGCCACAGCCTTGAAGACTCACATAACTTATCAGATGCAAATACGGGAGGCCCAGGGAAACCTAGGAATGGCCTGCCTGCTAAGCACCCCAGGAACTTTTCACACTGAAAGAATAAATGCCCTTATGATGATGACTCCTACAGTGGAACCACTAGGACCAGCAAAATCACTACTAACACTGGTATCAAAAATGCTCCTTAATTCCCCACAAGCAAGAGATCCAATCCTCCTGCCAGCGTTGTTTCTGATAAGAAGTTTAACAGTGCTATGTAAAGACACCACACAAATGTAATTTCAACATTAGTGAGAAATTTTTCATTATGTTTTTCTGTTTCCTGGAAAATTCTTCCATGGGAAACAGACCAAACACCTGCAAGGAAGAGGACTATATCAAATATACCAGGAATAGACTGCCTTGCATTTTCTTCCCTCTCCAAAGAAAGACTTCACTCCCTCCCAGCACAAGCATGGCACTACCAGAAGGCAGGCAGAGCGCCAGGCACATTACCTAGCAAATTCCTTTGCACCATAACAGGATCACATAGCAAACCCCCCCTCTTCTCCAAAAGAGGTTGAAAAAACATAAATACAAAGCAGTGGCTAACAACATCTCTCCACTCAAAGACATACTCTCCTGCAGATACATCATAAGAGGTATCAGGAATAACAGCTCCTGCCCACTACTTGCGAAATGTATTAAGCTTGATGTGATTGTGTTAGCTTTTATGAGGAACAGAAATCCATGTTCGAAATTATGCTCATCTGTTGCAGCTATAAGCAACGGGCTGTGGATTTACTGAGGCAAGGTCTAGTATCTTGTGTTGATAAATGAGTCCATCGTGAAGAAACATACTTGCATCCTTTGGGACATACCCTTCCCAGTCTGAGAGACAATAGACTGTGATCTCTACATGGTACAAGAGAGAGACACTAGCGAAAGCCAGAATAACTAGGAGTACACCCAGGGGAGTAAGGACTGGATCTCTAAGCTCACATTACTTTTTCTGCATTCACAAGTGCCTTCTACAGCAGACAGCAGCTTAGCAAAATATCCAAGAGGGAGTCGTATCACCACTCCCACCTAATCTCTGTCATAAAGATTACTGAGTAAATTACTAACTTTTGAACACCAACAACTTCTGAAGAGAAGACAAAGGTGAGAGAATCGCACACCAACTAACAGCCACAAGTGAAATAACTTGAAAAAGCTGTTTAGAAAGAGAACCGCTTCTGTTCAGGCTTCTGTTCAAGCAAACTTGCAGCCCGGGGATGAAGCATATGATCCTTAGTGCTCTCTAAAAACTGCTGAAAACAAGAATCCAAAAAAAGCACTCATAGATACAAAGCTGTTTCTACTAGCAAACCCCTCTACCCACAAGCAGGAAAGTTAGCGCTGGCAGCACTCACACAGCCCCAGCCCAGAGAGGCCACTGCAGTGACCCCAACATGTGCAGTGGTTTTCACAGCCTGCGTGCACCTCCCGGCCCGCAGCTGCCACGTGCTGCGTGCTTACCACAGACCAGAAGGAATACAGACGGACTTGCTCGGCAGAAGTCATAGGCAGCTACAAATGACTGATGTACATCGTGTCTGGGGATAATTAGGAACCAAAACTTACAGGTATTTACCCCATTTGCTAGTCTTCTGACATCAGGGAACATGCTTCTGCTCCTCAGCTAAGGAAACTGAAGAGGAAGAGCTCTGGTTCGTAGCTCAATACTAGCTCACTGGCTGAACATCTGAAGTAATCTACTAAGTAATCACTCTCTTCTACTTAAAAATAAACAATATGAATTGACCATAAAGAAAAGGTCTCTCTTCGTGCCCCTGAGAAAGAACAGGCTTAGTTAATAATTAAAGTCATAAAAACGAAAGCACACAGATATACAATGGATGACTGAAAAAAGTGCTTATCATAACACTTTCCTTCAGATAATAAATCATGCTTAGAAAAAAAACAATCCCTCCATATTATATTTACTTCTCCTACTGATGTCTAGCCCTAGCAAAAAGCCATGGGCACACCATCAGGAAGCAGCACCCCAAGCCACAAGCAGAGCCATACTGGGTGCTCAGGAGCCCACAGCCAGAGCAGCGAGCCCAGCTTCGGGCCCCCCAGTACAAGAACTGCAGTGGGATACTGGAGTGTGATCTGCTGAAGGTGACCAGGATGGCTGAGCACTGGAGCACCAAGAAAGGTAAAATGCAATGTTACTCTTTGCAAAATATTTGCAATATATGCAACTAACACCAAATCCAGCTGTCACATCAGTCCGCAGTCTGCCACACACACACGCCAAGAACTGGGGAAAAAAAAGATATTATGAAAACCTGCTGAAAACAAAATCAACTTCATTAATTATGAGAGGAGCCTCCAGCTTTGGCCAGAAGAAGCAACAACACTGGAAGCACTGCTACCGATTAACGGAGGGAAAACTGGACAGTTTCGCATCAGATCTAGAGATTAGGTAATTCAGGGCATCTCACTGCACAAAAAGGCAACAGGCCTACTGCATGGATCTCTTTCATTGCTTCTACAATGCTATGCTCAGCTTTAAAGCTGTCTTAGAAAGAAGTCTGTTTAAAACAGAGGGGCAAGCACAAATATTTCAGGTCTTTGAGAGAACATTCTGTTCCCTTAAAGAAAAGGAATCAAATATCCATTTCTTTTTAATGGACCTGTTGGACTGCTTCCAAAAAGAAATGGTAACAGCGCCACTGTTTTGAGGCAAAAAAACAGACAACATGTCAACGAAGTATTTGTAAATTACTTCAAACCTAACAGAAGAAGCAAAGCAGTTGTCTGGCTATGACAACTCATTTTAACAGCTGCATAGAAGAATAACATTTTCAAAAGGATGCAGACTACACACAGCGACAGGCTATTCATCATTTCCCGACTTGTGATTTCATGCACCATAAGAAAAGGTTTTAGCAGAATGCATCTACTGCGCTCATTGTCATTTTAATACAGAATCTGTACTGTGAAAAAAGGATGATGAAGTTTTCATGTCAATGAATCAGAATTCTTAGTTTTCAAATACAATTTTTTCCAACTATAGTTTCCATTGTTGTACTTCCTTCTGGTATGCAAATAGAAATATCAACCAACAGAAGCTCAAAGTTAGTAAAGAATAACAAATAGAAGCTTAAGAAAGTTAATGCTAAATTGTATCTTATCAATAAATAGAAAGATAAACTTCCTTCTCTGTGCCTCAGCCCAGATGTGACAGCACTGAGATTCCTCACCACTAACAAATCATTTCCTTTGCAGGGAATGCTATTGTAAGAAATAAATATTAAAAACTTAATGCACTAGAACTCCACTTGCCACTGGCAAATAATAAGTTCTTCTGAATGGTAATAAATTATGAATTAGCCAATGTAAAAGGCTTTTAAGACCACGTTTTTGTGAAGATAGCTTCCAGTTATGGAGAGTAAATCAATACACTCCTGTCTTAATCTACAAGCAGGAATGATACTGGCAGGAACCAAGTCAATGTCACCTTCCTGCTGCTTGTCCATCACCGGGACATGTGGTGTAAGAATGAAAATGCAGATCAAGGAAAACCTATAGAGCTGGGCATCCCACCGGGCAGAAGTCAAGAATAAAGGACAGGCAAAGTGAAGTGCACTATCACAAGCCTACAGACCGCTGAGCAAACGGGCTAGGAGGAGGCAGCATAGCTTCAACTGAGAAAGCCACTGCGTGAATTGTAAGATCTGGCCTCTGCTTCTCACGCTGGAAGCTCTGTAAGTGAGAAGTTCATTGTTCCTCCAGCAAACCAGCGTTCTGTTAAGCTTCCAAGCTACATACCCTACGTGTGAACATAAAAGGAAGAGCAGGACAAACATTTAAGAGCTACATACAATTAAGCTGAAAATTTTAAGGACAAGTAAATGGGAAGATGTAGGAAAAAAAATCCCACGACATATTGGGGAGGTCTAAATAAGCAAGAAAAAAATAAGCAGAATTTTAAAGAGGGATAAAACTATCTCTTAAAAAAAAAAAGGTCAAGGAAAAGTGTGACTGAATAGAGGGAAGAAAGTTAGTCAAGTAGTATTTGGTTACTAGCTTAATTTCATTACACTGAACTAATAATTTATTCCCCAAGTGTTATTTCATCACACCATACATTATGCAATCATTCAAAGCAATGTTTGAGCACTTATCTTCTGTTGCTTAATGATTAGCCTTCAATTCACACTGGGGATGTTTAATTACAGAACTGAGAACACTGGACATTTCTCCTTGTGTGACAGCACTGTTGGAGCCATCTCTCAAATCAGTATGACAAAATACATTTGAAACCACTGCAATGCTTCACGAGGATGAAGCTATGGAAGGTGATGTATCCATATGGTTACATTACACAACTAATTACAGAACCAGTTTCTCTAAACACCTAAATAAGAGACCAGTATGCTTTTAATTTTGCAGTCAAATCCATATCAAAGAGGATGAAAAACAGTAGCTATCTGAATCCAGGTGTGTTCATAATGGTAAACTCTTTGGTACAAAAGCATTATTGAAGATAATTAAGTAGGTAAAAAAGGTCTCAATCTGTAGTAGTTTCAAGTACTATGAACGGGCATTTAACTTATGCTTTTCAGTACAATAATAACAAGTGATAAGTGTCAAGGACTTTATTTCCAAATAATATTAATTACACTGAAAATCAGAATAGATGATAGCAAACATCAAGTACCACAAATGGGAACAAATATTTTTTAATAATTTCTCTTCTCCATTTGCTAACAGCTCACAGAATGCAGAAAGTAAAAACTTCTCCAGTAAACTACAGGAACTATGAAGATATTTTACTGTGTGAGAAAAAGCACAGACTGGTTTTGGAGAATTGGAACACTACCTCCAATCCACTGGCACCATAGGATATTTGCTTAAATGTTACAGCTTGATTTTAAAAAAAGCCTAGTCAGGTTTTCTGATTGCTAATAGCATTATGGAAAGGCAAGAGTAAACCTAACCTCTGCTTTCTTCTTTTAGACTGATGGTAGATTACTCTCGAAGCCTAAATGTTTGATGAAGTACCAAGACTAAGAGCTTTCTGAAGAAATTCTACAAGGCTCCAAATTTAAGACTAGAGATTTTTCCCCTCTTTCTGGTCACATACAACACGCACAGTTAACAGATACAACTGCCAGATAACTTCTGTGAATCACCACAGGGCTTCTATATTTCCCTTAAACATCCTTTCTTAAACATCCTATCAATCATCATTACACTAATCGAATGTGTGCTAAAAACGAAGACCTTCTGGTGTAAATGCCCCACCTGTTTTTACACAGGGGCTTACAGCTCAGGAAACAATGAAGGGCAAGTCATGGTACCAAAAATAAAAAATGGGAAAGGCAGCTGGTGCCACTTTCACTTCCAAGTTCCCCTTTGGGCATCACTGAGTCACCAGCCTGAAAGGAGAACCTTACTTATTTTAAATAATAAAAAAAAAAAAAAACACCACCCAAAAAAAAACCCCACACCCTCCCACAGATGCTTCTAAAAGATTCAAAACCTCTTACACCTGGTTGCAGTTCTACAATAACCACTTAAAAAAACAACACTAAAAGCACCTTTATTTTGGAATAAAATTTAAATGAACAAGGTGCTCTCCACACCTCATCAAGCAGCACCCCCCCACAGGTATCTGCTTAGGACAGTTAAACCTCTTATTCTCTAAACAACCCACCAGGAGGGCGACAGCCAGCAGAAAAGCACAAGCAGCCCTGCAACACAGAGGGGCCAAACACCCTGGTGAAATCCCTTCTCAGTCACTCCTGGAGTACAACTGCCTGGATTGTTACTTTCCACACACCGAGCTCCCCACAGCTTCAGAGCAATCCCACCAGCTTGACCACCACGGTTGCCCTTGCAGTGAGGTACTTTATTACTAAAATTTGTTAACCCTGTTACCTGTTATTATATAGTTAAAAATGTTCTGGGATTGTTAAAATTCCTACAGGTACAGGGAGCAAAAAGCCTACACAAACTAACTAGTACTTCAAATGTGGTCTTTGTGAAAGCTGACAGATCTGTAACAATTCCTGAAAACAACATAGGGTTGAGAAATCTCTCAAAGTGACGCATCCTGACATCACAGCTACATTAGCTATGGTTTTTAATTATACATGACACCACATCTGTGTGGTAACAGGTTTCCAAAAATCTTGTGTATAAAGCAGAACATTCATGAACACGCTGCTTTGTATTTTATGCTGTAATCAATATTATCAACAGAATTTTGCCATGCAATGCACTCTGCATCGATTAACCTACCATGCTGGTCTGAGCTTTCACTTGTTCCATTTACAGTTAAACTACTATGCACCTACTGACAGATACTGTAACAGAAAGAAAAAACAGTGTTCATAACAAAAGGCTTTATTATTTCAATAGAATACATAGATTTTTCTCTTCGAAATACTGTTTCCTCTGTTGGGGAAAGAACCACTTCATTTGCTGTGATGTGCTAACTGATGAGAAATTTCCAAAGAGCTCATTTAAAGAAACTTGGGGCAGTCAAAGTTCTCAGATTCATCATCAAGGAGTCCCTGCAATTCTCAAACCAGGTATTTGCAGAAACGCATGCCTTGCTTGCAGTAGGGAACCTGAGCTTGTTATGGAGCCCCACAGCCTGAAATTCCCTGTGTGTGGCTCCAGCAGCTAGCCCTCCCCAAGGCTGGCAGGCCATGAAATCAAGATCTACATCTACCACTTAAAAGGCAGTTATTAACAGAAAAACTGCTCCTGTCCTGAAATAGTTCTCAAACTGTTCAATACAGTTAGACATAAGTCACAAATTCAAAAGTTGGGTAGAGAAGGTAAAAAAAATTAAGCAATAAAGTACGGACTGCAGCCCTAGATCTGCACTGAAGAACAGCCTCATAACAGCACACTTGAAATTCACATCCCTCACAGGGTTCATTAATAAGCCTTGAAATGATTACTGGCCCATCCCACAAGACTCTATCCAACCTAGTCCCAACATCACTGTCCATCTTTAAAGCAACTATGATACCTTGCTGAAACATTCAGAGATGGTCTTTGGACACTCACAAGTTAAGTCCCAGGAGAAAAAAAAAAATTCAGAATTCCCACTGAAAAAAGTTTTATTTTCCTTTTCCAGTGAGGGGGCGAATGCTGAGGATCAGGGAAAGAGAGCAGGAAAATCTTATACTAGAAGTAGCTTGTAAATATTCCCAAGGCAGACACCAAACCTCCATGACTTTGCCCTATCACGACTATAAGCATCTACTATAACCATTATTTGGCCATGAGGCAATGCCAATTACTATAAAACTGTATTATCCATCTATACATTTATCTTGGTCATGGGTTCTTTTCCCCATTGAATAGTATTTCAAGATTGGAAACACAAAGCATTCAAACAGAATAACATGTTTGTATGTGAACAGAAATTTTGAAGAAATTTTTAATTCTGAAAGTCAAAATTTGCTGGAACTCAAGTGGCCACATTTTGCAGGCAAGAGCTTTCTTAAGGCAAGACATTCATGTTTTCTGAGTGTCTGAACCCAAACGGACTGACAGCAAACAAAACTCAATTTGTTTAAGTTTTCATTCAGAAAATCAGTTTAAGTATTCAGTTTGCACATGTGAAAGACTGAACCACTAAATAATGCTATTGTGTTATAAAAGACACTAATATTAAAGAATAGTTATGTTGTACTAAAATTGTTACATGCAGAAACACCTTAGGAAGTGCCACAGTTACAACACGTTCTGTATTTTCCTTCCAAACTGAATATCCTGAGAGTTCAAAATTGTTAACCGGTATCAAAATCTCCTTTTTTAACGTTATAAGTCCCTCCCAAACCAGTGAAGAAACAGCAGCAATTCCCCCCTCTATAAATTACGCAGGCTCAGCTTCAACAGCTTACTAGAAGAAAAACAAGAGAGAACTTGACATTTAGTGCTCTTCTATGCAGAGTAAGCCCCCCATCCCTTGTTCTTCCATTTTTAACAGTTAAGAAGCTAAGTTGGCAGAGTAACCCAAAGAGCTCCAGGACTCCATGCTAACTATTCTGCATTCAAACATGCGCAACAACTGTAATGTAAGGCTATAATCAGAATGATGCTTAGCAGAAAATAAAAAGTTTATCCTTTCTAAATTAAATCACACAAATATTACAGGCTAGTCAGTTCATTGCAATTAAGAGAAATGGCAAAGCTCATTATGTTATTTTTTAAATTAAATGAGAAAGCAAAATGTAGCAGGCAACATGCACAACTATGCTACTTATATCACAACTTCAGTAAACAGGCAATAAAACACAAAAGCTCACCACCCCCCGCAAGAGCCTACTGTACAGAAAGCCCTCTTATGATTCACTCCTACAATGCAGTTAAGTAGAAGATTTCAGAAAAGGATGCACAAAAAACATTTAGCAGACTTAACAATTTGATTAAACAGAGTCCTGAGAGTTTAACACAGTTCAACAGCATACGCATAACATTTACAACAAGAAAGAAGAAAGGCACCTGGAGACATCTGACACTGGGCATGCTCTGCAGGCATCTCAGTGCGCACATGCTCTCTACCAGGTTGGAGCAGCCTAGCCACAAAGACCTTGGCACAGAACACTGCAGGGTGACAAAAAGGAAGGAAGAGAAGAAGCAGTTAGATGCCACAACAAATCACTCAAGGCAGGCAACTCATTAGTATGTTAACGTGGGTACTTATCTATGTTATTTCTACATTAGTCACAAGGTTAGCAGCCAAGGGTAAAATAACAACTGAAGATCCTTTTCAGAAAATAAGCCATCCCTCCATCCTATCAAGGATAACGAGCTGATTTTCCTCCATTTGCAACCGCCTGGCACTTTCCATGCCCAGCTGAACATTTTAACTTACTACCAGTAGTATTAGAGTTGTTACAGTTTGGGTCCACCTGTTCAGCAATGCATCCACAGGCTGCTACCGCCTGAAGTTCTGCTGCACCGGGGAAGATGCCTTACTCAGCAATCTGGCCTGGCAGTAATTGCTTGTGAGGTTTTCACCTTCGTGGTCACCCTTGGGGAGCAGAAGTGCAGGAGCTTTGAAACATTAGGGTGGCAAGTCTTTAGAATACAACCTGGCGGAGCCTCAGTAATTAAGGTTTGGCACCCCGAATTGTCTCAGCTTTCTCTATTTGTGCTTAATATGTCAACAGCAAAACCGACATTAACTTCTGATGTTACGGTCTATGTACTGAGATACTGACAACCAAAAAATGTAAGCATTTTAAAGAGGAACAACACCTAGCTAAGGCCAAACTGCAAGACCAAGTTCTGCTTAGTCAAGATGCACAGTATCCTGATTCAACAGGTTATGGGTAAAATGTTTGTATTACCAGTCAAGGGTATCCTAAAGCCAAATTATACCCTAACTCCATTTATTGCTCACAGCACCAACCAAGCCTAACTACCAGACTCCACATAGCTGACACTAGGAGTTAGGAAAAGTTTGGAAGTCTTTTTTGTTTCTTTTCTGAAGCTGAAGAAATTTGATGCAGACTACCCAAACCTTTTATAGCTCCATAATATTACTTCACAGTTCCTTTTAAGGACAGAATAGTACATACACTACATAACCATGAGATCAAGTTAGGGAAAAGGATTCAATTTCTCATTATCAAGCAGTGCACAAACCCAGCTCTAAAATTTGGCACCAACTTAGCTTTCAGAATCTTTCACACAGACTTCCAATTTAGTTATAAAACACACCAAATCTTTAAAAGAAAAATCCCACACAGACCAAAGTTGAAAGTGGAATAACCAGAGGTGAAGACTCAGGGAAAGTGGTTTGTGCCAGTAAGGAGGGGAAGGGGGGAGCCACAGCAACTGAAGAGGTTAAAAACTATTTTTTTCATTTTATATCTTATGAACAGAAGAAAGCCTAATATTTTCATCTCCATGCTAGGGAGAGAAATTAAAGCAAAAACAAGACAAGCATGACCCTAGCAACACCAAGACATACTGGAATTCTGAGTCCTCTTATCCAGCAGGAAGTTTGCCATTCCATATGGATGTTCTGTACTACACACTCGTCATGTGATGAGTGGGTGCATATACCTTATGTACAGATATAAAAATAAACATATTTATGTTATATTGTATTATTCTTCCTTCAATATCAAAATAAATCAGTTTTCTATTATTAAAATTTTCTTAAAGTTTAGAGAACTGATTTTTTATTTAGCTATCAAGTAGTTAATCCAGTATATCTAGAATCACTTTGCAATAATTTACGTTGACATGTCCTCACACAAACACTTGAAATTTAGTTCCCAGAATCGTTCTAAAATAGTCAACCAGTGACATCAGGGGAACTACCTTAATTCCAACAAGCCACCAAAAAGAAGATTTTTGTATTTTTAAAGAAAGGCAGGATGCACTATTCAAACCCACTGATCACAACACTGAATATGGAAGATCCTATACAGACCGCTTACAGCTCTGCTTCAAAAAAGCATAGGGAATTCAAGAAAACTCCTTTCTAATCTGTTTTGTTATTTAATCCTACGTGGCACAACACCTGAATGGTGTCTCCGCAACACTGAACCATCGAAGTTCAGAGCATGACTGCAGGTATTTATTAAAGCCCAAATATTTTTTTGCATTTTTAACTATACAGACCTGTTAAAATTTTTAATTCTGCTCACATGACTCAGTAAAAGTCACTGATCAAGAAACACAAACTCCTCTCCTAAGATTTTTCAGATAATGTATAAAACATTCCGTATAACATATATAATGAATCTACACCTACAGGAGCCTGCAAATTATAAGCTAAAAATCACAAGTTTAGGTTATTAGACTGTTTTCTTTCAAGAACTACTCCAACTAAATAAGCTGAATTCTAAGCACTTAAAGAGAAATATGGGTAACTTGAGAAGAATTTTTTAATTTAGTTCAAAATACATTAGACACAGAGGCCATTTCCATGCCAAGTTTAAGACACACAAAAACGTTTTCACAGTATTACAGAACCCAGAATAAAGGATTTGTAAAAATCACTGGACACTTAGCTGTAGCAATGATATTGCACAACACTACAAATTAAATATTGCATTCTACTTCACACTGAAACAGGAATGTGCAAATATTTGTGTGCTTCGTTGACATGTTATTTCTTGACCCTGCTTGCATAGGAACCATCAAATAAAAGTGTAATAGCGTACTAAAGATTTAATTCTTGCATAACAAGAGCCTGAACTTAGGCCTTCCTTCACTTTCCATTTGCCTTTCATCAGGATCCCAGGGCGATACAGCACTATTTAATAAAGTTTGGGAAAGGGAAAATGACACTGGCCAGTCGGTCTAATATTAAATGCACACATAAACCAGTGTCAATCCCACCAGCAGACAACAGAACCATACAGGTAAAGATAAGACCAATCAAAACTTAAATTTTAAGGAACAAACTAATTTACAATGCAGAGTTTTAACCTACTCAAGATAGCTGCATGTTCCTCTGAACACCCTACTTGCAGGGAAGAGCAAGCAGGTAAAAGAGGGGCTTTACAGCTTCAGGACAAGGAGCGAATGATGCTAAAGAATAAAAGACAAACAGAGAAACCCTCACCCTGCTCTTTTAGCTGCCTTATGTTTAGAAAGATTAATACATTAATTTTATTATTCTAGGATTTTATTTTAATTCTATGCAAAAAGAACTGCTTTGGTAGTCCAGCCTCAGGAATTAAATTTCAAGATATCGATTTCAATGTTCAATCTCAAATTTAAGAAACCTATGCAAATGCTTGCATTTGCGTTCACAGCTATAAATTCTCAGTAGTTTCATAAAAAAAGGAATATGCTTCCATGTCTTTAAACCTCAGATGCTAAGAACTTCTTATATTAAAGGACACAGCAGTGTTTTTCCAATAACTAACTTTGTAGGTGGTAACTTTTAGGATAGAAGGACCAAAAAACCCAAAAAAGCCCAAACAAAAAACTAACTCCAAAACCCCACCAGCCCCTGAACAATCCGAAGTTTTCATTCACTTGGGACTTCTCATAGGTGTAAAGCACTGCTATTTTGTTAACACACTGTAAAATGTCCAGAAACCTTCATTTCAGTGCCTCCGAAATTCAGAGTTACATCACACAGAAATCCTCATGCTTTCTTACCCCTTAAAAAAAAAAAAATAATACCCATTTATCCGATAAAGCCCACTGAAATGCTCAAGAAATTAATATGGACTATCACCTGTGTTCCTGGTGGACCAAATACATACAGCTTTGATACCCAGAAACAGAAATCCTGCAATGTCAAAATTAAGAACGCCAGCATTTACATAACCAAGCCTTATTGCTGGAAGTTTTATAAAGTATTAAAATTATGACCTTGTAATTTTTCACTGCATTCATTTTATTTATTCAAGATAATGTAAGGAATCAAAATTTATTGGTATGTTTACAGTTTGGGAAATTCTGCTCTTAAGGCAAAAGTATGCTTGCTTTTGAAAATCAGTCTCTTGACAGAGTCCAAAAAAGATTGGCAAGGGGAGATATTTTGTAGTTTCGAAGAAGAATACAGTAAAACGAAGGGGCTAATTTATTCCATTTTTTTCAAGGAGCATGACTAATTATATTAATTCACTCCTCCTGCACCAACTTCTTTCTTATGCAGTTTATTACAAAACAAAATTGAACATAACCTAACAAATCATCCAAGTCTACAAATTCTAAAGTCTGAAATACTTTTCCCAATTTTCTTGTGAGAACAAACCAGCTCCTCAGTAAGGTTAGTTCACGTTCTGGATGTCCACAGGGCTACACAGAGATTTGGACTGGCAAATAAAGGTACAACCAAAAACTTCAACCTTTATTCTGAATTCTCTTCAGGTTTTTAGCTACAAGAAACTCACATGCTAGTCAACACTGGTAACTTAGGGTTTAGTTTACTTCGATTTAGTTCTGGACCAACAGAACTGGTATTTCTTTATTTCCATTAACACCTAAAATTGATAGATTCATGGGGTAACTGCTGTTACTTAAAACCCTCTCTATGGCTGGGACCAACAGACATTCCCCTGTAACTCAGATTTAATGCTGTGAAAAGGGGTATTCTGAAAAGCAGACTTAAGGGCAGTATGACTGTTTATGAAAGCTATATGCTCCCAAGTCAAATTTAATATCAAGCTCAGATCTTAGTTTCTCAAACATCACCATTAATCACAACAAGATATTAAAATAAATATAAAGCAGTTACACTGTTCAAAGGCCTTCAGTATTATTTTACACTTGGCAACGAATAGTTGCCAACTACTCAAACTCCATCCCCTTTTGCTAGCTGGGATATCATCCAGATCTTACCTGGTGTTTTTACCTTAAGTGATTTATTCAATATAGCGACAAGCAGAGCAGTGATGAACCCACTAGATATCAGAAGTAGTCTGAATATTCGCAAGAGGTGGAAAAGTAAAAATTTCAAAGTATACTCTTAAGCGTGAACACTTAATCAGAAATAAAGTGTGGGGGCATGCACGTAACACAAATACGCGTGTTCCACAAGTGACAGCCTGGCTTGGCACGGTAACACATTGACTGTGCTGCACATTTTGGTACAACCTTTAAGATCTTTGCTGAGGTACTCAAAAACAAAGAAACAATTAACATCAGACCAATAGTAGTACTTTGTATTGTTCCTGTTCTCACTTCAAAACCAAGTTGTCCCTTGAGAGGTGCAGTGTATTCACATGCTTCATACAAGTTTGTTGGAACCGGTGCCATCACATCACTACCTTTTTTCCACGTCCAAAATGCAATCTCACATCCAGTCCTGAGTGTCTGATTTGGAAGGCTGTTTAAGTACTATTCATGTAACATATTTCCAAAATCCATGAAGTTTTACCTATGCATTCCAGTGTTCTACTTTGATTTAAGAATGGCCACATTCTCAGGTCAAGAAAGTTGTCTTAGATGCAATTTACTCTCACATTGCTGTCCTTTGATGAACTACAAATGCAAATGTCAATTTCTCAAAAATAAGCATCCACAGGACACCAAACTCATTTTAACTTGTGAAGTGGTTTTGATTATTCATTTATTGCTATCAGATCACTCTAAAAGAATAGGTTACCAATAGCTAAGTTGCACTTCCATTAAAAAAAAAAAAAAAACATTTACCTAAACAATTGCCATTCAACATAAAAATCACTCCATGTTACAACCTTCCAATAGCCATTCAAGATCTGCACATAAGCTTCTTGCATTTGAGGAAAAATTCTAAGTGAGGATTCAGGAAATTTTAAGCAAGGCAAGGGTAAAATAATTTATCAGATAAATTCTCCTCATTACCACACCGTTCTTCTAGATAGGACAATGAATTCACAGAAGGGTGATCGATAACGCAGTCTCACTCTGCTCCTGAAGATCAAAGTATGCGTTTGCTACAACAAAATGAATGCTACAAAAGGAATATGAGTTCAGCGGAGAAAAGATTAAATGCTTTCTTTGAATATAAAACAATCTTACTCCATTATAATTTATTAATTGGGATAAGACTCATGAAATGCTCTAGATTGTTTTCAGGAAGATACAAAGGACTAGGAAAAAAATCCTAATACATTTACATAAGTCAGTGTTAATGAAGTAATTTTTTCCGAAACACACAGTATTTAGATTAGCCCTTGCTTCCTTTATGTACATACACCCCAATTCCCACAGTTTCAAGACTCCAGAACTATGATAGTCCTTTCTGCATTAACATATCCTATGTTACATTAAAAAGGCCATTTCAAAATAAAAATGGCTTTCCTATGCTCACACAGTAGGAACTAAGGTGTTACGGACATCTACAGACAGCAGCACACCTGCTCGTAGTAAATCGTAACTGGGGGGGAAAAAAGAGAAATGCTGAAAAGAGACTTAGCACTCCCTATTGAAATAGTAGAAAATAAGTTAAACAGACGTCTAAGTTTCAGTCACATTCTAAGATGTTAAAAGTTGTCTTAGACTCTTTTCTGTATTTTCAAGGGTGAGGCCTAACACAATCTAAAAATAATATTAACCCCATCTAAAAATCTAGCATAGACAAGGCAGCGTGCACCTTAACTTTATGAGTTTAAATGCATATGAAGACTGGTCTCAGCACACAACAAAAAGCTAGCTTCGCATTCAGGGTTTGTACATCAAATGCTGCAGAGGAATATTTACGTAGCCTTTGATAGCTGACTTACATCTGACTTTTAGAAATATAAGATTCAAAACCTTGGCAAGAACTAAGCCTCCAATCTGCATACACTTGCACTCCAGTTCAACTTAGTTTTAATACCGTCTTTGATAGGACTGTTCCAGGTTTCAAGAAGTTAAGCAATATCACGTATCATAATATCAGTGATCTTAATCACCAGGAGCACACATTTATGCTTCCTCTTCCCGCCCCCCATGTACTTTAAATTATTTCCGCTTTTCAGTTTCCATCATTAAAGATGCCAAGTTCACTTCTGCCTCCCCATTCTCTTATTTTAGAAAAAGGCACAGCCTGAACGGCAAATATTCCACAGGAAGATGTTGTTTTGCAGTGTTAACTCCAAGGGGGGGCTGATGAGCACGTGGGACAAATTCAATTTGGTATTGGATGAGACTGCAAGAAATGTGTCAGACTAAGGTTAATGAGCATTTCCATTAGATTTGCCCTTTGGTGGGTTTTTTTAAGAATTATGCTAAAAAAGCATGCCCAAGACTTCTCCACCCTAACCAAATAAAACTCAAGTACTCAAAAAAATCAAACCAGGAACCAACAGTACCCTGTACACAAACAATTTATTATATGTACTCAATTAAATTCAAGTATAATTTTTGCACAAAATACCATGCTAGCAAAACAAAGACAGCTAAAACAATACATAAGATCTACAGCACTTTCTTCTACAGTAAATATTGAGGCCTTAACATTCACTTTAATAGCTGTCTACAAAAGAGAACACTCAAGCAGCTTAGTGTTATTGCTATTAATATCAAAAGAAATGGAGGTATACTGCTTTGTACTAACTTTAGAAATAAGTTGCCAAGTTCCTTAAAGCACTAACTTACAATAAAGCTGGGCATTAGGAGAGAAGTGCAGGTCTCCCGTTCACACCAGGTATTTAACTCACATTACTGTATTTTCTTACCAGCCAGGAACCCAGCTTTCCTTCCTAAGCCACACAAATACCTTCCAAACTTGTCTCTAGGGTAACATGTTACAGCCTTTTACAGCCACCTCGAAAGCTCAGATGAACATCATTCAAAATACAACCATACTCCCCTACTCTGAAATAAATCTGCTGTAACTTTAAAATGCCTCTTGAAAACTGTGCCTTACAACTGGCCCAGCTACGCTTTGAAAACAACTAGGAACAGAACTTTACGTTGAAATCTCTTGAAGGATTTCAAAGGCTGACTCCAAGTGCTTCCCACAACAGAATTTCAAATGGCATTTCAGCAGGATAAAGCTACTGGAATCTGTACTACAAACAACTAGACAAGTTCTCTCAATTTTTGATGAACTCACCAGAGGACACAGCTAGAAATCAGAGCAGATAGCTATTACTTTCCTGAATTTGACTGAGAAATTCAACAAAGTCATTGGTAAGGCTGCTTTCTCCTTTCAGAAGCAGGATTTATAAGCCATTTGCTCAGTGCCCGTGCCCCTGCCCCTGTAGATACTGCTTTCCAGCTCCACAGAAAGCAAGTTTAGCTTATGCTCCTAGGTCTGTTTTTCCCAGTACACTTGCAATTTCCTAATAAACAGCCCATGTATTTACTGAATATGCCCTTTCTTACTCTAAGCTCAGCAGCTAACTTGGTGTGTTCTAACACCTTAGGGACATTAAGCAGTTAAAGCAAGATACTGAATGTGCGGACAAACTCATCTAAGCAGAAGCAGCAAGATATAGTACAGGGTGACTTCTTACCTGAAACTTTGTTTCTGGGCTTCAGATCCACCAATCCAGAATGAAAGGGGATTCGAATGGGTTTTCCTTCTCAGACTTGTCTGTTAAAAGAGAGCAGCCAATCATCTTCAGCTTGGTGTATCTACTTCTTTCTTGAATGAAATCCCAATTACGTACTCCTAATGCTGTTAGAGAGACAAGGCAGCCTAGGCACCTTACCAGTCCGGTAACAACTACGTTAGCAGGGTCATCGGATTGGTGGATCTAAGACAAAGAAACGGATTTAAGGACAAGAACTTGCTCTTTCCCCTACCCTGAATCACCCAATGGACAACAAGAGTTTTGGGACTACAGCTTGCTTTGCAAAGATTAAGGAAGATGAGAAGAACCTACACTGCAAATTAACGAAGCGAATCCTAAAGCTTCAGCCACCAGCTTTCACCTCACAAGCCTGCTCCATTAACTGCCAGAACAGTAATACACAGGTTTTCAAAACAGTCCAAGTTCTCCTAACTTGCCATATAGGTGCTCTAGAGCATTTTATTGCAACGATTATTTCCCTGTTTCCAGATTCAAGATGACCTGACTTGCCTTACACGTCTGCAGCACAAAGATAGAGTCTTCAAGACACTTATGATCTGAATAACTGCACTGTTCAGTATCACTGTGCCTCTGGAAAAGAATTAGAAGTAAGCCAGCCAAGGCGTGCTACTCAAGAAAAAGTCACCTCTTACTGAGCAAGATGATAAAAGGCCTTTATCCAGTACTTTCAGCAGTACACGTAGAGTGACTAATTTAAAGCAGCTTTAACAATAAACCTAAGAGAAGATGGAGTCTGCAGAAAACCCACACTATGTGTGCAACAGAAAGTATACCCTAGAGAAACCAGACTGCGTGCCTTCCAGTCAGATCTTCAGAAAGCTTGAGATAAGGCCTACAAAATTTCCTCTAACAGGAGCCAGAAGCAACAGCAATGTTTTCTAGAACACAATGCTGCAACACACACAGAAGACCGTGCCACCGCTGTCTCTCACCCTTTCCTCTGCTGCGCAAGCCCTCTGGAGAGCAGAACCAAGCATTCTTCAGCCTCCACAACTGTGCCCCATGTCTCAAAGCACCAGCAGCTCAGAGAAGGGTGGGAGAAACTGCCACTGTTCCCAGCTGTGCCAAGAAACTCTTGATGAGGACAGTCATGACCCTGACTGACCAGAGCTACCCAAAGAAAGGAGCGTCTTCATTGTGGGGCGATTTTCTGTTTTTCTACCACTGGTAAAGCAATACTCAATTATAGGGTGACATTTCAAGGACAAAGCAGCACTGTCAGCTTGATACCATGTCCAATTTATGATTTTTTTAAGGCTGCCAAGTAATGCGATAAGATGTCAAGGCATATGACTCAGAATTTCAAGAGTACAATATAGCTTAGTAAGAAGCCAGCTATCAAAAGTATATAAATGTACTGATCTGCTAAGTCACAACAGAGCCAGCGGGGTGTTGGAAGGAGAGGCACTACACCATGAAGGCATTCCTTAAAAGTATTTGCGTTATAGCACAGGTCTGATTTTTGTCTCAAGAAGCGTTGGTGTGATGGAGACAGCCTGAATATCAAGTTTCCCTGGCTAGTCCTTCCCTGCCCAAATAGTATTGCCTAAAAGATTGTCTTTCAAATACAAGCTATAATTGTAACAATGAGCTTTGCAAATAGATTCTGAGTATAGATTTTCAAAGAGCTGTAAGTATTTTTGTCCGAAATCTTTAAACTGGCTTGACTGAAAAGGATGGAAGATTTGAACACATCACATTGTGCAAGCCATCCTGAAATACAAACACACGCCTCATGAAAAGGCAAACAATGGAAGTTGTCGTAACTTCTTTTGTACCAAAATTCTGTATTCAAGAACTCTTCAACAGGATGAAACTCAGAATGCAGCCCCGCAGCTCCTAACACTGAATATATGACTGTGGTTCTCCTCTGAGTCAATGTGCAAAACAAAATCTTGCAGCATTGCCACAGCTAGAAGTTGACCCGAAAAGCTTATGCGTTTACCCACAAAGCACATCAGTCCTTATTCCTAACAAGTAGGTACCTACCTACATCTTAAAAATTTCTGACTGTATTCATACAAAAAATGGGCCCAGGAAGCTGAACTACTCTTTGATCTCAAATAACAATTGTAATTCCCTGGGGTAGAAGTACAGAGATGTAAGTCCTGAGGGGACCTGGATTAACAAAGCAATGAAGAAACAACATGCCTTCAAACGCTCCCCATTGTTAATTTAGCCTGCATGAGAAGCAAATTAAGTTTCCAAAAAGAGTCAGTGCTTTTTTTTATTAAAATACAAATGGCATTGTGTTATTTTTGCATTATCTGGTCTCTGTTGTGCACTACTCGCACTGGGAAACGCGTGGAAGTAGCACAGGAAAACAGAGTAGGCTGTCAGATGTCACACCACTGAGCTCATGAATACACCAATAAACTGGGGAAGGAAGGGATTTTCCAGAAAAAGTGGATTTTCTGCAAATAATTAAGTACTAGCAGTACCATGAAAATCAAACCGAGAAATCAGATTATATAACAACATAAACAGTGGCCTTAGTATAAAGAAGACATCACCAGAGAAAAAAGCTGGAATGTAAGTATTGTTATTAATCAGCATTAATTTAAACAACTCAGTAAATATTCTCATTTCCCTTCAATTTACTTTCTCCTTTGCAACAAAAAAAAAAATTACTTGTCACAGAGCAGCCCTCTTATGACCATGGTCTCTTAACTCTCTCCCACACATCATTCTGGCACGTTTGCTGCAACATCCATTTCATTTTAAACCCATCAGCAATCTCACTTTGCACACTGCTGCACAAGCACTCAGAGCAGCACAGGAAGATGAAACTGAAAATGCCAAAGCAACAGTGACCTCTAAACTTCACAGCAATAAAATGTAACGCATCAAAAGACATACATCAAGTGGATTTAACAAGTAGCGAAGGTGTTTTAGAAAACACACATGAAATGAAAAGGTACATCATCCTTCAAAGAATGTTCCCAAGTCTCTCTAAGGGTACATCCTGTAACAAGGCAGCTTGTTTTGCTGAGATGCTGCTTGCAACACTCATCGGTGACCCAAATTTTCAGCACCGTTCAACAACTCTAAGGGATACAGTCAGCACAGTCTGAAATGCAGAAATGGCATACATGTGCTTTACAACTTTTTAAAGGAGCAACCCCACAGCACTTCAGAAAGGGCAGCTGGCACGCATACCAGCATGCCTGCGGAGATGTGATCTCATTCCACAGTGACACCTGGACGCTGGATTTACAAGCACAATTCGGGAGCCCCAGGTTCCACACCAGAGCTCACAGGCAACGCACCACCCTGAAAACTACCCGGCAGTGCTCACACACAGGAAGCTAAATTCGTGTTTCAGGCAGCAAGGGAACTTTCTGCTGCATCTTACTTGCTCAGCATTGTTGCAAAGTCTGGAAAATATAGCAGTGGTAGAAAATTTAACTGCATTGTGAAGCAAAAAAACCCATCTCTGAATCTCAAGTGAGATTTAAAAAGCCTTTGGTGAAACACCAGTTTTTAGCCTCCCCATGAAACCATAACATCTTTCTATTAAGAGCTAAAAGCAATTCAGCTTCTGAATTTTCTCTACATATAAAGCATCTGCAGTTTTCCTTTACTTGTAAAAACTGATGGCTGCTGCTATAATTATCACAAACTTCAGATAACTTTTTCTTTACAACCTCTCTTCTGCAACTTCATATTCTCCTTCTTCCCTTTGCCACCCCATTTCCCCAGTCTATTGTTTCATCCAACCCTTCCCAAAAGATACCACTTTCCACACTTCTTTGTCCGCCTCTCTCATTTCATCATCACTCTGCTGGCTCTAAATGCAGTTGCCTTGCTTGAACTAATTTTCTTAAGCTCTTCCTTCCCGTTTTCTGCACTGCTGCCGAAGTCCAGCAATCTATTCTCTTTATTTTTGCATCCTTCCTCTTAACAAGCACTCTCTGAAATGTGACTGTCACTCTGATAGCCTATGTAGCAGCACAGATCTTGCATTCCCTGCCCCGAAGGTTCATCTGTGCCTTCCCAACAGCCATCTAACCACCACCTCTTCAGATATCTGCTCTAGCCATTTCCCCGCCTCCCCGCCTCCCGCCCCACATATGCAACTGTCCAGCATGCCATCAACTGCATGCTTTAATGTCTGACACACAGCTCTCAAACCTGCTAATTTAGCTACTGAAGATTAAAAGGATAATTGCAGATAGATTGTTATCTGGTCAAATAAAGCACAACTAGTTTACACACAGGTTTACAAATGTCTTACTAACTCTCATCTACTCACAGCCTTTAAGAACCAATCACATTTTAGCTAGAACAATCCCTCCTTTGTTTCAGATGCAGAGATGATCACCGACTAGTCCATCTGTATCTCTATTGCTACAGAAGTAAACTCTTTGAAGGATTCCTCTAAGAACATGCAGAAAAAAATGCACAAAAATGTAACTGCCTACTTGGCTTGCAATGACTGAGACAGGGAAGAAAAAAAGCCAGAACAGCCTTACTGAGATATATATACAGCAGCTGTATTTTAGTTTCCAAACAGAATCCTAAGATTTATTTTGCACTGTAAAGCTTTAAATAGTTTGGGGGCACAGCCATCTCCAGTTGCAGTAACCCAAGGAACTTCAGGTACTGCTGGCATGATTTACAGAAGAAGTTGCTGCTGGCAAGGCATGCCTGCATGAAATACTTTATTCTGAGACTATTACCTTTTTAATTTGAAGACCTTCATCTCACATCAAAGTTCTGCCAGGAGAAACTGAAAGACTTTTGGCAAGATGTTAAATTATAGTTCTTCATTTATTATTTACAGAAGCACTTAAACACTGGACACTTTTATGAGAGAGACATTCTAGATGGTGAAGGTGGTGTATTAGGAAGAATATTTCCATATATATATAAATATGACTTTAAGATACAAATGATGATACAGTGTAAACAAGTG
Source organism: Falco biarmicus (assembly GCF_023638135.1). Lineage (NCBI taxonomy): Eukaryota > Metazoa > Chordata > Aves > Falconiformes > Falconidae > Falco > Falco biarmicus. Next base: position 47,207,295 of record NC_079295.1, on the reverse strand, counting down.
CTTCTCAGTTTTATTCCTACGCATGGTCTTTCCATAACCCTTTCATGCTACTACCATGGAGAAGTGTTACACTGAATTTAAACTGCCAACTCTGCAGCAGGGGGATCTGTGTTTGGAGAACAGCACGTGCATCAAAGACACAGTGGAAAGGCTGATGATTGTAAGCTCAGTAAGCGTGAGAATTTACACACAGTTGGCTTCCTGCTTCAGTAACCATGTCCCATAGGTGTCTGGTGGGCACAACAGTCTGGGAGCAACACTTTTTTTTTTTTTTTTACTATCCACATCTTATGCTGCATGGAGTTCACTCCACAAATGTGTAACTTTTTAACCGGTACAAAAACCATTATTTGCCATACTTATGTTTACTTTCACAACCACTTTAATACAAACTAAGCAGCTAACTACCCCCTACTTTGAAAGCCTGCTGGTAAAACAAAAGTATGGTTCAATGAAGCTTCCTGAAAAAATGAGAAACACAAGGTATCGAAGGCAAACGCACAGAACCATTTTGATGTGGCTGAACACCACAGATTTTATATGCAACGCAGAATCTCTAGGTAAAAAAAAAAAAAACCTACTTCACAAGGCATTGTTGTTGGTACTTCACCTTAAGAAAGAAAAAAGTTTGGTTCTTTAAAAAGGTTACAGTTATCTAATTTCACAGAGAAAATCAAAACCAGGGGAAGAAAGAGCCCTTTCAATCATTTTGGCTAGCCCTCCATCTGTTCTGGATTACTTCCTTACTACTCATTTTCTAATAGTTTGCCCACTCACGCAAAGCATTTAACTGAGACAGCATAAGTATGAAGGTATCTGAACTAAAAACAACCCTGTCAGATCTGCTGTTAGCCTAAATCCGGACCTCCCGCAGTCAACACAAGTTAAACTCTGAGGCCTCACACCTCTTGAAATCACCTCTATAGGAAACAGGTACCTTGCCTGTAGAGTTAAGAGACCGTCTGCAAATGAAAGCCATGAACAGTCAGCACCAAATCAACTGCTCATCAAATGGCTAGACAATACGATTTGCAAAACTAGAATAAGACATGTAAAGCCTTAAGCTGTCCTAAAAGATACAGTGACTTCAGAACACTCGCTAAAACTTCATACAGCAAATGAAAGTTCACTCTGAAACCTTGAAATATTTCTCTTAGATTCCAGCTTTAAAAATAGAACAGCATTATTTCAGTGACTGTTTTTTCTTTAAATAAATGCAAACCATCTAGACAGTGAAGGCACAGTTGAAGGCTAGAACATGGTGTTCTGAAACTTCCGTGCAATTAACATGTTGATACATTATCTCTTGTTTATCAGCCACTTCAGAATTACATTGTATTTGCTCCTCAGAACTTTTGCATCACAAATTTGCTCCTGTGTTTACTACAGATTCATCCTTGGCATGGGAGGGAAGTGATCGAGTACCCAAAGCGCATCAAACACAGTCTCCTGTATCAAAGAGAGGCATAAAACATCCTGGGTTTAGTAAACAATAACATTCTTAAAAAGAAAAGTATCCCACCAAGCCTGACACGCCAAGATGATCCCTGGTTTAGGCATGTTTGCCACCAGCATTAACAACCGATACAAGAGTTTGCATGGAATACTGAAATTGCTGACTGAAACCCGGTCAATACAGCTTCTGCTTTGTGTATTTAAACCAATCTGAAGAATCTTATCTTCTACAACACACGAGAAGGCAAATCTCCAAGTCATGTCTTCATCTAGGAATGACTTTCAATTATTTTAGTGAAACATTTAAACACAAGTGCTTCTATGCAAGCCTTTATAAGCTTAAAACTAAATTCAACTACCAACTACATTTTAAAGAGTATCATTTCCTACTGGAAACTACAGAATTAATAGTTTATTGATAAATATAAACATTTAGTAAGATATGTCATACAAGTGGAAGAAATTTGTTTCTTAAACCTCCTACTAGGTAATAAAAAAACTTAATAACCCATCGATATTTGCACTGATTAGCACATTTCCAAGGGTACAACAGTTACCAGCAAAAGTTACATTTGCATCCACTTGCTAATGATTTGGCCTCAAATAGAAGTCACTTCTAAACAGAAGAGCATTTACAAAAAGACAAGCAAGAAAGTGGAGCGAGGTAAACATACCTTCCAGCCTCAAATGCTATTTTAGCACTTCGCATAACCCTAGGCTGAGGAGTATTAGTAATCCTCTGTTCCAGGTAGGAAAAAAAGTCACTAGAACTCACTTTACACTTTGGAAATTCAGCAGACATCTTTTCTGTAGATGACTCGTCCTGTAACAGATACCTGCACAGCTGCCCCCAGCCTTTATCCTCGATGCTGCAGTCCACTAACGCGGAAAGAGTTCTGATGTCACCCACGGTTAAGTGCAAGATCACTGAATCGATAGGGATCAGGAAAGGAGTCTCGCTAAGAACAGCTTTTAAGCTACTGGCCTCAGTGATCAGAAACAAATACAGGCAGAATCAAAGGTTTTCTGGGCTTCCCCCACTTTTCCTTTTTTTCATTTTTCCTTTTGAAAGCAGACAACACTCCAAGAAAGTTCGTATTTTCCAAATCCAGTAGCTTAGCAAGAACTCTACTGGCTAAAAAACCCCATTTAATGTCTTCACTGAACCCAGCTCACCTTTGAAGACCCTTAAATGCATATTTTTTCATTTTATTGCTCAATTCTGCAGTACTACATGAAACGCTGTATGCAAAAGAAAATTATGACAAATAAATTCACAAGATATTTACTGATTATCTTCCCTTCTCAGCTCCTAATTTTTTTACTTTATGTTAATGATCCCTAAAGGCAGCAAAACTATGGCCCCCTAATATTTGGCCACAGAGACCCAAGATTTGCTTATATTAAACAGAAAAACCCTCCTCTTTCTATTGCTTCTATCTGGCCGCCACTGCACTAACCCTTATTTAGCGGCGTAAGCGTTAATTCGGGGTTATAACAAATAACACCAATTAGGTCTAGTTAGATAATACCTTGTGCGCTGGACCGGAGCCCCAGCACCGGTGCTGCCCCGGGGAGCCGGGCCCTGCCCCAGCACCGACACCAGCGGCACCGCCGCTACCGGACCCCCGCAGCCTCACGCCGGGAGTTTAAATACGCCCCCCCCCCCCCGGGCCCGCCAGCCCCCCGCAAGCGCCAGCGGGGCGGGCCCGGGATGCCCGAGGGGGGCTCTGCCGGGAGCACGGCGCTGCCCGGGGGCGGCAGGAGCCCCGGCCCCAGCCCCGCCGCATTTCGCTTTCGGTTTTTGCAGCGTGCCCGCATTGCCCGCGCACCGGGCGCGACCCGCCGCGCCCCCCAGGCCGCCTCTGCCTCCTGGGAGGGGAGGTTTGGGGTGGGCTTTTTTAATTTATTTTATTTTTATTGAAATTAAAGCGCTCGCCGCGGCTCGGCCTGCAGCAGGAGGACCGACGGCGGCCACGGCGGATGGGGGAGCAGTGCGGGGCCCCCCGCGGGGCGTGGGCACCACCGGCCGGGTGGGCCGGGCCCGGCCCCCCCAGCTCACCTTGGCGGCAGGGCCGGACCCGCAGGCCCGGGCGCGGCAGCGGGGCCTGCCGGCGGGCGGGGGGGGAGGGGGGGGCGGGCTGTGGGGAGGGGGCTGCGCGGGAGGCGGGGGTCACTCACCATCAGCTCGATGGTCTTGTCCTCGATCACCGAGTCGGGCTCCATAGCGGCGGGCAGCTCCGCCGCGGCGCCCCGCCCGCCCCCGCCGCCTCCCCGCGCCCGCCAGGCCCCGCTGCCGCCGCTCGCCCCCCCCCCCCGCGCCGGCCGCACGCACGCACGCATGCGCCGACGCACGCACGCTGCGTCCTCCGTAACGTCACGGCGCCCAGAAGCAGTGAGACGCCCCCCGCCCCGCCGCCCCTGCTAACCGACCACAGCTCCCGGCGGCCCCCGCGGCCCCGCGCTGCCATTGGCTGCGGGCGGCTCCCGGCAGCCCCTGCGCGGGACGCGGGGTATCCCGGGTGCTGCCGGGAGCGCCTGGGGGCCCAGTTCTCCGGTCTGGGCCTTACTGGGCCGGTTTGCCGCGGGGCCGCACAAGGGCGGCCCGGGGCCTCGCAGACCCGGGGCTCGCTGTCTGGCAGCACCGGCCTGAGCAACAGTGGCCGAGGGGCCCGGGTGTCGCTTGGGGCCCGTCACTGGCGGGAGCGGCACCGGCGCTGCATCTGCCCCGCCTCCGTCAGGGCAGAGTGGCGCCTTGACCCAGGGACGGGGGCAGCCCCCCTCCAGCAGAGGCCGAGGACGGCGGGGGGTTCTCTCGCCACGCTGCCTAGGGTTCCTCGGCGGCTGCAGGGTCCAAGAGAGCGAGCTCTGCTTCTCACGGAGCCTGCTGGGGGCTGGCGCAGGCACCGGGGAATCGGGAGCGCTGGAGAACCCACCATACACTTGCCCCGTGCTCTGCTGCCTTGGCTTGCTCTGCTGGCCTCCTGCCTTTCGCTCTCCTGACTTGCTTGGCAAATCACCACATTTAAATAGATTACTTTATCCTGTTCTCAATACATTCATACTGACCCAGACAATTGTAATATCCTAGTATTGAACCAGGAATTGGCTTGATTTTGTCTTGCTGCTTTTGGTACCAAGACCAGTGGAGGGAAGATGAAACCTTGTGGCAGCCGGACCCTAGCACAGTCCCTTCACCAGCTACAAAGCATGCATGAGGAAACTTCTCAAATCCTTTTGACTTACCTGGAGACTAAACTGGCCCCTGTGTTTGTGCCACACCTGAGGACTATGTTCTTTTAATTAAAAAATCAGAAACACTTGGGGAGGAAGGAGAGCCAAACTCAAAACTACTGAAAAAGTCGGGCACTACTCTGGCAGACCTGTCAATGTCACAGTAATATTTATATTAGGGTTTAGGAAAAGTAACGTTTTCATAAAGACCGGTACTTTTGTTGGTTTTGTAGCTAATTGCTGCAAGCTGCTACAGCACCTCTGACCGAGTTTCTTCTTGGCAGCAGAGCTGGGTATGACTCAGTCCAAAATCACAGCTGAAACCCCAAGAAACGTTGCAGCACGTGATGGTACCTTGGGAAATAAGAAACTTCCCTGTCTGAGCTTTGCGGTGTGACAGGGAGGAGGCATTGCCACCTGGGACTCTGCGTCACAGTGCTCCAAATCAGTCTGTAGGGACTCGGGGCTGGAGAATGCGACTTCATCTGTTTAACAAAATAAAGCACCAACAGCGTTTTATTTTTACCTTTTTCTTCTTCATAAAATTGTGAATACGCAGAAACTTGTTAGCAAAGGGGTTTTTAGAATTGCCGAAGTGCTAAGTGGTGTTGGTTTTTTCCTAGTGTTTTTTTTCCTTAAGTAGCATTAAGAAATGAAAATAGAACCCATGAAAAATACCAGCTTCTGCAAACTCTACTTAATTAGGAAAGCATTATGATATGCAGAATCACGTGCTGATTTCTGCAGGCTGTACTGTTTATTTAATAAACAGTTCTATTTAATAAGCCCCATTCTGTCCAGTCATGTGCCTCCGGACCTGTCTTGCTGGCATCACCTGCTCAGGCAATCGTGTCGCTGCTCTGGAGCGGAGCTGTACCTGTTTCTGCCTGCACTGCTGCTCCAGCTGCTCAGCGGGCCAGCCCTGCACAAGGTGAAGAGCCACCCCATCATGGATACGCTGAAATGGATGATTTACCAAATGCTGAGCAACAGCAGGTGCAGCATCCAGGAAGTAAACAAAAGGTCCTGGCTGGAGGAAACTTTTGGTCTAGGTTAAATGAAGACAGAAAGGGCTGAATAAAAAAGCTTGCAAAGGAGATATGCTGTACTCACAAGGAAACGTGGAAACACGTGGGTAAGGCAGTGGCATTCCCAGCTAGCAGGTCACAACCCTTAGCAATGAATAGCTTTTTCAACCTTTAGGGTCAGTATCCTGCTGGCAAACCGCAACTTGCCACCCTCCTCCGCTGCCACCAGCGCCAGGAGGCACCGAGCACCCGCAGGCGATGGCTGCCAGCAGCCAGCTGGGGCGAGCGCCAGGAGGGATTGCAGGATCGGCGACACTGCGAGCTCAGGTGCTGTGGGTGACCAAGGGCACACAGGCTGCAGTCTGATGATGCAGCAGGGACCAAATGCATTTGTAGGCATTGGGAATTGGAAGCAAAACTGTCATGAGCAGCAATCTGGTGTAACAGCACAGTGCTAGGGCTTCTGTGCTTGCGATGAAAATGGACTCAGTATCTTCATGCTAAGCATTTTTTTCTGTTACCTGTTTAAATCTCTGCCAAATGGTTAAGAAATGGAGTATGAACAAATGGAAATGGTGCAAAATCCTTTCTTATTGACAGCACACCTGCTTTGCAGGACATTTATGTCAGCAGAAATGTATTTCTCTTCATTCAAAAATGCTTAGAAGAATGCTTATCACGAGGTCTAAACTCTTTTTATAGAATTTAAAAAAATAAACCAAGAGCAGCGGGTCCCTCTCCCCATCAAACAGCTGCTGCTGCTCAGAGTCTGGGGCTGAAATCCCAATGTGCTCCAAAAGCTGCCCCATTCACATTCTTCTGGACAAAGTGAATACTAAACATGCCCTTGCCCCAGAGCCCCTCTAACTGGGACCACAAAGCCCAAACTCACGCACCGGTGCAAACATCAGCTTGGGCTGTGCCAGCACCTGCCGACCCTTACCCAGACACACTCCATTACCATGTGGACAAACACCCAAGGGCTTTTCCTGTCAAACCTGGGCACCCGGGCTGACAGCTGAGCTGAATTCTTTCTACCTTCGCATCATGACCGGTAACAAAGGACTCAGGTCAAATTATACCCTGTCCTCTACATTGTGTAACGCCACCGACCTCGACAAGCTCACAAAGGTGTCACCGAGAATAAGGTGGGACAAAATCCAACTTGCTTCTGCTCTCCCTGTAATCAGATGCTTGCTCTGGAGATCAAACAAGGCAGCAGATATTTGTTTGTGACACCAAAGTAAAAAATCAGCATGTCTCAGTCTAAATATATGCTGGGGAGAAATTTGCTGACCAGCACAATACTGTTTCATGTGGCACTTTCCAAAGTACAGTTGTACGGTCAGTCTGGTTTTCTGGCTACAGGAAGGATTGCCCAAGACATAGGGAAAGGGAAAGGAAAAGTAGAAGAGAAAACCAGGCAAAACCTCCTCCATTTATTTGAAGAAAGAGTAAATCAGTGATCTCATTCTGGCACTCTGAATGGTTAATGCATCGCAACGATGGATGTTACAGGAGCAGGCGTGGGTCTTTGAAACTGTGACATGAGCTGTCAGATGGAACTTGAGTTCCTGTATTCTGCTTTTAATCACTTGGAAATAACGATTTGTATGATAGGAAAGAAAGAAAAGAATGTTGAAAGTAATTAAGGAAAGCATTATTAAAAAATTAAGGTTTTTGGCTTCAGTGCAGAACACCAAGAAAAGCAAGAGCAGGGGATATCGATCCTTGTATCTGTAAATTAAAGTAAAATCATCTCTGAGCAACTCATGACTTAAGAGCTCATGGGGACTGAGCGACGTGTCCAAGGCAAGGTCTAGTAAGGTGGATGAAAAAACAGATTTTTGATAAATTTATTCTGATATACAAAAATCTTGGAACCTGATGAAGCCAAGCGCTGTACTCCCACAGCTACCTGAACTATGTGACTGCAATAATTTGAGGAGCCCGTCTCTGGGCGTGTGCGCTGAGCTGGGGTTAACACACCGCCGTATCAGCAGCTCCTCCGTGCGTATAGCCCTTCGTTGACAGATCCCTGTCACCCATCTGCACATCAGCCAGGCAGGGCCAAAGCTGGTAATTAAGCCCTAATGATGACCTTGTTCAGGCAGAAGAACACCAGGGCGGTGGGGCAGTTTCAGCCTAAGAGGACTGGCTCTGCCAGTTTTCCCATGAGGATAAGGATGAGGGGGAAGTGGAAGAGGGAAAGCCCCAGCGCCAACGAACTGGAGACACCTCCGCGTTGTGCAACAGGGCAAGAATTCATTGAGGCTAATGTCAATCAAAGCAAAAGCAATTGTTTAAAAAGCCCTGGGAAGCTTGTATGGTGGATCCTGACACCCGAGAGCTGTGGGCATCCGAGCCAGCGTGTCTGCACTGCGAGGGGGTGAGAGGCTGCCCCGATGAGCCCCGGATGTGCCAGGATGCAGCCCCCACCCAACCCCCCACCCCTGAGCGGGACCTCTACCGAAACCCGGCGGTCATTTAAATCCACATTTTCTGTATGTTCATTGCATGATGTCCCAGTTTCCTCTTCCAGCAGGTGTTTCCCAGCAGAGACAGGTGGGGAGGGAAAACCACACCGGCAGTGGGCCGGCAGTGCAGGGGAGCCCCCCGGCAGCCCCCCACCGGCCCTGGAACCTGCCCAGCTCCAGGGAAGGATTTGCTCACTGATCCCCTTCCACTCCACAGGGTAGGTCTGTCAGTGGCTCCTGCTGCTGTGGACCAGCCCCACAAAGCACCTGGAGCAGGATATTAGGACCGACACAATATAGAAATATTTCCCAGTTACAACACAATTTGAATTTTTTTCTCCCTGCATCTTTTCTGTAAAGTGAATTATTTCTGAGCCTATGTCATTTTTTGCAATATTTTTAGGCCTTGGATAGCCCAGTGGGACGGCAATCATCCTGCCAGCTTGTTCCCTATTTCAGAGCTCCCCCTTGATGTTTAACTCCCATGGGAGATGGATAAAAGCAACCGGCCATGGGTACATCCCCGACAGGCTCCTCCATGCCCACAGGCTGCCCCCAGCCCCACTGCCAATCCGGCAGGGCTGCACACAGGTGGGGAAAAAAAAAAAAAAAGAGGCAGTAGTAAAACCACACAGTCTCTGGGATTTGCTGCAGAGCTGGCGGGAGCTAGCTGCTCACACCTTCCGGCAGCTCCGTGGGTATTCATTTCCCAAACTTCAGATGCCTTCCCGAAATCCCCAGCCTCACACAGTCTACTCACCAAACCCCTCATCTTGGGATCTTATGCTCATTTCTTTGGCTGTTGGGATAGGGAGCAGAGGTTACTCAATGGCCACTAACAAGTTGCAGCGTGAGGAAAGCGAGGGCATGTTCATTTCATATGCTGCTGCTGGGAGAATAATTATTGAACTTACAGCTAGATATAAATCAACATTCTTCTTAGGGCAGGGATGACTGCACCTCCAGTATGTAAACATTTATTCTTGCTTCAAAGAAATACTTTGTAGCCAAAATGGGGTTGACACTAGGTTTCATAATTTTTTTTTTTGAAGATCTGGAAAAAATGGAGCAGATCCACAACGATTCTTACCCCTGCCCCGTAAGAGATGCACTGACTGCAGCCACCTGGGGAGAGTCAGCTGGTCCTCGTCCAGCCCCGCTATGGCACCTGAAAGAACAAGGTCAGGAGTAGGGGGGCTCAGAATACCAATATCTGTAAAGAAGAAAAAAAAAATCAGTGCAAAGCCCCCATGTCCTGGGGCGCAGGAGGAGGTGCTGCCTTCCATAGGACCGTACAGGATGTGGAGCAGCAAAACCCACAGGGCTGTCCAGGGGTCCAGGGCTGTCTGGGGGGCCAGGACTGCCCCCCCCACGGCTGAGGGGGCTGCGGGCACGGGGCAGGGGGCTCCCAGCACTGCCACTGTGGGGTGACGGGGCACAGGGCGCCCACAGGCAGGACAGAGCTTCTGCAGGGCACAGGGTCCCAAGCGTGGGATCCAGCACCCCGATCTTACTTTCATGTGGTTTTGTTCGTTTGATAAAAGGTTTGGAGACAAGGAATGGAGGGAGGAGGACAGCGGGTGCGGGCAGGGCAGGCAGGGCTGCCGGCTGCTGTGCCCCCATTTTGTGGCTCAGGGCTCAGCTCACCCCCCAGCGACCCCCTGCTGCTTGCACAGCCCATGGGTTGCACTGCTTCAGCTGGCACATTCTATGTGATTGACGTGATCTTGTGATCTAAAGATCAGAGAGCCAGAAGATCCCCTTCCACAGCGTGGTTTAACGTTTGGCCCTCTGCACCCCGCAGGATCGCTGCTTTCCCTCGTTTTCCTCCACTGACCTTGTCTTCTGCTCACAGACCACTGCTCATCCAGGTCGGACAAGTTGCACTGCTCCTCAAGCCTCCCAAAAACCCCAGGAACCATTTCCCACGTGTAAGAGAACAGCACATCGTTGCTCTTTTCACATGCAGACAGGTGAAGCCTGTAATATAATACTGCCCAGTACGATGGCACTGGGTCCTGAACGTGGAATGAAATTGCCTGTCACGAAACTACATAAAACTTTACAAGCTCATACAATTCAGAAGGATATCTGCAAGGTGGGAATAGTTTAGAGAATGTCAGATTTGGATTATTAAGGAAAGAAACCCCAAAGTTTTTAATAAATGATAGTTGGAACTGGCTGGCTCACCAGAGCTGCCAAGCCCCAGGACTACTGTACACTGTCGCACCCCCTTAATTAAGCTTTTTGACACCATTTTGTTCAAAATAATCACACTTTTGGGGTGGAAACTGCACTGTCTGGCTTGGTGTCCCCCAGCCACAGTGCACCTGCCCTTCCCTGTCAGAAACCCCTCTGGCCTCAGCGGGGGGACCCCAAGCAGAGAGACATCCCAGGGGGACCCTCGGCTCCCAATCTGGCTTCTCCCCTGACTCACTGGCAGCATTCACAGACACCCTGGGGCCATCAAAGTGCTGTTCCAGAGCGCTGGTGTCCCAATATAAAAGAAAACAGAAAGCAACAAAATAAACCCAAACCTTATGCACCCTTCTAATTATTAATTCCATGTCTTGGCTGTCTGCAATGCATGTGTTTCCATCCTCACTGGCAAATATACTCTCTGTAGACACGCCGTCAGGTTATTCCAGCAACATCTTTTATTTTCTCGTGATGCCTTCAGTGCGTTGTGGACGTTTAGGAAAGTGAAATGTATTTTCACCCTGTGGTGGATGCAGAGAACAAAACCCAGCACTGAAATCCCTACTTTAACCTCAGAGCCAGCCTTGCCCTGCAGCCTTCCCAGGGCTCTCACCTGTATTTTGAGGTGGGACAAAATATGTTCCTCCATCCCTCGCCTGGCACATCACCCTCTATTCTGCTGTCACTGCACGATGCACAAACAGAACCAGACCTTTACTGAGGCTCAGCCTGGGGGTGTCAGTCCCGCAGTGGGCTGTAGTGCAGTAAGCACGGTGGTGCCGTCACTACCAGCCACACACAGACCCTAAGGACTCCTCTTGGCCTCCCCTTGTTTTGGCTCGTCTTGAACTGGACCACATCCCCCACTGGTGCAACGAGCTCTCCTCGCCGCATCGGCAGGGCTGCTGGACCGTCAGGCCAGCAAGCGGCCGCTGCACCCCCAGCTGCGCTTTGGGTTCGTGCAGTGATGTGGTTGTTGCCCTTGAGAACTGGATCGTATATGGTGAATCCGCTGCTGAGCTCAGTCCTCACTGTTTAATTAAATCTACAGACCCATCGGCAAGCCAGGAGAGTTGCCAGCGGGCTGCTGGGGAGCAGGCAGCTTACCCAGAGCAAGAGTTTGACTGCAAGAGCAGGACAAGAGCTCCTACGTGTGGAAGCAGGCAGTGGCGATCCTGCACGGGAGGAGGGGACATTTGGGCAGCTGCCGTCCTGCCGACTGTAAGACAACTTCTTGAAGCCAATAATTAATTGGGAGATGACAATAACCCTATGAACACACTAACAGACCTGCTTCGCCACTCCGCATCCTTCAGGCACATCCACCTACCTAAGCGAAGCAGCAAGGTACTGTGAGTAGCTCTGTCGCCCCGTTAGTAAGAACAGGAGAACAAAAGCAATTCACACGTGATGTCTTTTCTATTCCCAGCACTGGGCAGCGAGGGATTAAACCACCCGTTGGTTCTGCAAGTGAAAGGGAAAGCCCCAGCCCTTTTGTTGGTCTTAATTAGAATTTATTGCCAGGCTATTTTTTACCCCATATTACAACTGTGCGGATTTTGGGAAGGATTAGTGCACTGGGGTTCCCCTCAGACCCAGTCGGGGTGTCTGCCCCAGGCAGCGCTGCCAGGGCTGCAGAAACCTGCTCGGGAGCCCCTGGAGCTACAGCAACACAGAGCCCTGAGGACCCCCACACCCCCTCTCCAGGCAGACACCAGAGGAAACGTAGCTCTGTGCAGATGGAGGCTTAGGAATAGCAGTTCTTTCCAAGCCTCGGCTGTACTTTTACATATTTACGGCAGCTCTTTGATTTCCCTGGCAGCCTGTACCGCGGGGGATGAGACGGTGGGTGACGGGGCACAGGGGCACCCCTCAAACCACAGCATCAGGGCAGTGCACACTGGCTCTGTGCCCACGGGGTGAGAGGATCTCTACATCAGCAAGGAAAAAGTCAGGAGAATGATTTGTATTTAATTTGTTATCCTCAGCTATGTTTACAGCAGAGGAGCTTGTCCTGGTACCATCTCCACCCACCTCCCCTGCGCATCCCCCCAAACCCAGCCCCAGCATTCCTCACGAAGAAGCTCGGATACACTTGAGGGAAGTCAGTTGTTACACAAAAGCCAAGGAGCTGTCTGAGAAGCCCGGTGGGAGCTGCCCTTCCCACGCAGAGCATCACCTGATGGACTTTTGGGTCCCAGCGCTCCTGGCACCAGAGCCAGCACGTCCCCCCCAGTGCCGCCTTCCACCCCCGGAACACTGCTCCCGGAGCAAACAAGTGTGACCCAGGCATGAAACCAAACGGGCAGAAGCACAGCAAGGCTCATCTCAAGGAAGAAGTGCAAAGGTGGATCTACAGAAAGACAGTCATGTGTGTCGTGTCCCATCCCCCCCGCAGCTCTGTCATCCCTAAATGTGCTCTGGAAAACCGTGCAGACCTCGGTCACAGCCGAGATGCACAGAAGACACGGGAGGCAGGTGTTTGAGATTTGCTTGGCCATGGATGCAACCAAAATCCATCGTGGCATAATAAAATCAGCAGGTTAAGTGGAAAGGCAGAGCAGCGAGGAAGAGGCAGGGCACCTCGGTGTGTGACAAAACAGGGGGAATGGTGGCAGAAACCCCAGCGCAGAGGTACACGAGGCGTCCCGGCAGCCACAGTCCCGACGGCCACTGCCACCTGTGGCGCGGGTTCAGAGCATCCCCTTCCCTCCCTGCCCTCCAGAAGGACGTTCTTGGCTCCCAGGTGGTGCCTGAGCGAAGGCGGTTGGCTTCGGCCTCCAGCGCCCGCTGCTGCACCTCTGCCGTCTGCGCGGGAAGCCCCCGCGCTCTCTCCTGTGCGAAGCATGAAACCCGCCCTGTTGGCTGGTTATCTGCAGGCAAGGAGTCAGTGGGAGCTTTCTCAGGCACGCCGCACAGGCAGGGTAGGGATGAAGTTTCTTCTTAATGAACCCTGGCTCCAGGAACACGAGGTGGTCCCTCTGCCCATCCCCACCACCTGCCCCCACGGTGGGCTCCTGCGGCCACCACCAGAATGCTGCTGTGTAAGCTAAGCACTAAGCAAACCCTGCAAACCACTACTTAAATAGATAAAATCCCTCTTCCTTTAAACAGAGACAATCTCTAAGCAAACTTTTCCCTTCCTATTTTCTGACCCAAGTGGCTTCAACCCATTGGTGTCCAGCAAAGCCGCAGGGATGGCGATGCCCCACAGACCACCAGGCCAGTGAGGGGGGGTAGTGGTGGAGAGAACTGCAGAGCAGGGACCGCCGGCCAGCCAGTTTGCGGGGGCTCCACATTTAGGAAGCTCACAGTAGGTGCCGATATCGCGGTAGTAAGTGTCTGGTTCGGGGGCATGGCTGGATGGTGCTGGTGTACGTGGGGTTGGGTCTATCCTGGCCAAACAGTCCTTGGGAAAGGCATCGAAGCCCTAATAGCGCCGGGGAGCATCACTTCTCCCCTCCCTGGAGGCAGCATTTAGTTTGTGACCTGTGGAATGGCATTTGTTTAGAAAAAGCTTTTTTTCTAACATGACCATGGATGTTTCCCGGCCTCAGAACAGCTCCGGTTTCTCTGAGCAGTGCCCAGGTCTTACCCGGAGGAGCAACCTGGGAGCCACGGGGCCGTGTGCTGTGCTGAAAGGCAGGCACCTGTGGAGCACCCAGCAACAAGGACCGTGGGGTCCCCTCTGGCGCCAGGCGGGGGGCACCTCCACCTCACCCCACAGCAGCCAGTGCAGCTGGAGGCCCCGCGACTGCTGTCCCCTCCACTGTGGATGTCTGCGACCAGTCAAAGCCGCCCGATATTCCTGAAGGATGGCACTCAGGTGAGAGCGGCCATCCCTCTCTCTTTTGCCACCCATTTCCTCTGTATTTTCCGTTTTCCTCACTAGGAATAGTTTTTCCGCACACTTTCAGGTTTTGGGCAAGCTGCCTGCCTCCGTCTCCTCCTGTCCTCAAACAATACAAACTTCTCTGCTACTTCGGGTAAATTTAGATGCGACTACGCGGGACTGCCCCACTGGGGGTGACCCCGAGGGCTGTGCTCTGCATGTCCTTCCCACACACCAGCCCACCCGGTCAAAGTCCTCCTGTGCAACCCCAAACTGGTCCCAAACCCACTGGTGGCTGGGAAGCATGTGGGATGTCGGGCAGCGAGAGGTGCTGGTGCAGGCACACAGCCAAGGCAGAGGCGTGGGCACAGCCTGATCCTGGGGAAGGATCCCGGGGAAGGATCCTGGGGAAGGATCTCGGGGAAGGATTCTGGGGAAGGATCCAGGGGAAGGACCACAGAGAAGGATCCCGAGGTAGGATCCCGGGGAAGGATCCTGGGGAAGGACAATGGAGAAGGATCTCGGGGAAGGATCCTGGGGAAGGATCCTGGGGAAGGATCCTGGGGAAGGATCAGGGGGAAGGACCACGGGAGCTGCTTTGTTTAGTCTAGAGAGACAAAGATGGTGGGGAGATGTGACAGAGCTCTTACAGGGCTGCATGCGGGGAGAAGTGCTCGCACAGGAGACGTGGGCAGGAGGTGACACCTGGCAAGTGCGATTCCTTGCACCCAACCAAGCGGTTAAACACCCTTTGCTGAGCTTAATAGGGGAGCGTTCCAGTGTGGCTGCCTGGTGTGGCCCCAGTATTCCCAGGAGGGTTCAAGAAGTGTGAGCAGCACCACGGGAGCATTCAGGAGCTTTTCTACTAAATTACAGCAACCTGGCCTGCAAGCAGCTTCCAAGAGATCAGCTCGAGGGAAGCAGAGGGGTTTTGTGAGCCTGGGTAAAGCGGCTCTGCCTGCAGCCTGCTTGCCAGGGGCTGCCCCGCACCATGCCCGGTGCCAGGGCAAGCTTCCCGTGGCGCAGTGGGGACGCAGCTCCTTCCCAGCATAGCACAGGGCCCCTGTATGGATGCTCAGAGCAGCCCCCCCCCAGCTCCAAACCCAGGTGAATCCCAAAAAGGGGAAGATAACCCCGGAGGAGCAGCCAGGAGGGGGGTCAGCACCTCTGTGAGCAATGCACCACGATGGGAACCACCGTGAAGATGGAAACCATCAGCCCCATTCAGAGCTCGAGGCTTCATGGGCTGGGACAGCCCCCCCTTGGCCGTGCCTCGGGGTGGGTTTGGGCATGGGGACAGGGGTGAGCACATCAGGGTGGGCTGAGCGGCACGGGGGGAGCCTCAGCACCAGTAACAGCAGCCAGCCGCAGCGTAGGAAAGCACAGCAAGTCACCGCCATCCCCGCTGGCTCCCGCCACCACCTCCCCACCACGCAGCCCTCTCCGCTGTGGTGCCGGGGCTGCCCACCCAGCAGCACCCTCCAGCCGCTGCGGCAGCCCCCAGCCCCCAGCCGGGGCAGGGCAGGGCAGGAGCTGGCTGCGGGCTGGCCCGGGGTGCCCAGCTCGGTGCACCCCGCAGCGTGGGCAGGGTCAGTCCTGCCCACAGCTGCCACTGGGGCCAGCCACGGGTCCCCTCCCCAGGGACACTGCAGGGTGTCCCAGAGCTGCCTGGCAGCTGCACAGCCCATGCGTGCCCAGGGTCACTGCACGTGTCCTGCCAGGAGCTGGTGTCCTCAGCACCCTTATACCTCCACGGGGCTGTTGGAGCCTGGCCCAGGTGCAGAGCAGCTCACAGGTAACTGGAGGCTACTGGGAGCCTCAGCCAAGCCAAGCCAGGGTCTCTTTTAAACCATCGTGCAGTCCCAGCACAGGGAGAGGCTCTGGGACTCTCCAAGCACACACCAGGAATCACCAAGGCAAGGAAACTCAGCTGTGAGGATCCCATTGCCAGAGAAGGTTTCTGTGCCGATGTGGAAGCTTGGTAGCCAAACAGGTGAAGCAGCTTCTGAGAAAACTCCTGCTCTGGCATTAAAAAAAAGAAACTGTGGGTTAGAAACTTTTTTTGTCTTACAAGCTACGAAGCTGGTTGGGGTTGAAGGGAATAGCGCAACACACGGCAGCTTGATGTTCAGCCTCCTGGACTTACAGCATCCTTCTGGATCTCCTGCCTCCAGGTCCCAGCTTTCAAAGACCTGCTACATCCAGGGTGCCCAGCACCACGGCTCTGCGGTGCGCAGCCCTGCACACAGCACCACCATGGAGCGACATGGCTGCGGCAGAGCTAAGGGTGACGCCCGGGGAGGCAGAGGAAAATGGCAGGACAGCCCCAAAAGGGGCACAGGGAGAAGAGTGAGGAGCCACCCCAGCAGAGCGATGGCCATGGACCACCTGCATAAAGCAGGACAGGCTGGTGCAGCGATGCCCTCCTGCCCTCACAGCCCCATCCCCCCGCCGGGCAGCTGGGGTCCCTCCCCACACCCACACATCACCTTTGCACCAGCTCAGCCTCCGCCAGCACCTTAAGGTCACCTCCTCATCCTGCTCGTTTGCAAGAAGTCAGGATTTGCCCTTTGATTTATTTAAGCCCTGACAAAGATTCAAAAGTGGTGGAAGTGCAATTTTTCACCACTGACTAAAAATAGCCGAGTGAAATTCCAGAGCTGCCTTTCAGTGCCGCCGGCTGTGCTCGGCTTCCCAGGACAATGGCATTTGTAGCCTGCTAGCAACAACAGTGCAGGCTGGGCTCCAGCGCCCAAAATAACAAGTTATAAAGGGCAAATTCTGTCTTTAATTACAGCTATACAGAAAGTAGCGTTTAAAAAGAGCATTTGCTGAATATCTGAGCACGTGGTGCCAACTTAAAACCGCGCTGGGGAATGCAGCAAGAGCGGTATGGACTTCAGTACACAGAAAATAAGAATTGAGCAGGTATTACTGAGGACATGAGGCACATGCGGTTGAAGCATTTAGAACAGCTGAAGACTTTTGGCATGAGAGAAAAAAAATATGTATTCAGCCAGCAAGCAAAGCCGATGACCTGCTACAACTGCTCCTGCGAGCCTCCTCGCAGCCGGCTGTGGCGGCACATGTTCATGCTCCGTGCTTCCGTGCGTGTTCATGTTTGCATGTGCATGTTCACGCATGGAAGCGACACCATTGCTTCCAAGTGCAGGTGTGAAATGGAGCAGGTGGAGCCGCACAGGGACGGGACCCTCAGGGGACACGAGAAGCACAGAGGCAGCTCCACACAACATACTGGAGATGACACTTTTATTTATCGTCTTGATTCCAGCTATCCAAGATCAGATCCCTTCTAGGGAAATAACTTTGTACAGCAGGCCCGCGGAAGGCCACCCTGCCGAGCTTTCAGATACAAACCTGCATCTTCTGATCCCTCGTGCCCGAAAGCGCGAACTCGGCCCTGCCAAACTCCCTTCCAAATCCCACGTCGCAGCAATTCAGTGCGCCGAAGGTGGTCGAGTCTTTTGGATGAGAGCACTGCAAGGGGACACTCCTGTTTATACACTGGGAAGAACCCACCCACCTGATGCTCTGCAATGTTTGATGTGAAAAAAAATGACTGTAAATCAGCGCTTGCAAATACGAGACAATCCAAGAGCCCACACTGACCCCCGCGACCGAGCCACGAGCAAGCCTGCAACAGAAACTGCCTTCTGAAGGGTTGAGGGGACCCAGCGACCTTATTTCAGCAGCTGTAAGGAAGATCATTTCACCGTTCCTCTCCAGTGGCCTCACCTTCCTGTAACTCTGGGAGGAGCTGGAGGCGAGCACCTCTGTGGCAAGGCAGCTGGAGGGAACCCCAGCACCCACCTCCTGCAGCTGCTCTGCAGACTAGATGCATTTGTGTGTTCTCACTGAAACGTGAGAGAGACACGAGAAGCAACCAAGATTAATACGTGAGGGCAGAGCAGCTTCCAAGCGTGTCTGGCGCAGAGCATTTGTGACGCTGAACTAGATGCAGCAGCAGCCAGGCTTCACTGCTCCTCCCTGCCCCTTGGAAAAAGGGAAAAGCAAAAACCAGGTTTGCTGTTGCTGCCAGTAGAGGGTTAACTGAGAAATATTTCTGGGTGGTTTTTTTTTAAAACAGTATATACATCCACATGCCTGGTTACAGCAAGTGGTGAGACTGCATGGGCAGCCTTCTGCAAGCAATAGCTTCTCCTGCTCCTGTGACACGTACAGACTGATGGGATTATTTTTTTTAATATATATTTTGTGCTGATCTCAGCTTGATGCTTTTATCTGCACCACGAGCTGAACAGTGATCAGTTTTCCGTACTTAGGCTGTAGACAGCATGAGATGCATGCAGCAAAGCTGTTTTACGCATCACTTTTATTTCTGCTCCAGCAGAAACATCACATCTCCAAAACTTCTGCTACGAAGGGACCAGAGGCACGTGAGCCACACTTCCCCCATCTGCTATAGCTGCAGATCCAAGACAGTGCAAGGCAGTGAGTACAAAACCTGAAGCCTGCTGAAGCTCCCAGGAACACCTCTTGCTGCACGAGCAACAGTGTGACAACACCGGGCAGACAGCAACAGTGTGACAACACCGGGCAGACAGCTACAGCTCCGCGGCGCAGATCCTGCTCCCTTCGGGTACTGCAGCATGAGGTGAATGCTGAGCTCCAGCCGGAGAAGCACTGCTAGGCAGGGCCAGCTGACAGGTGATTTAAAGCATCTGTTACAATTCCTGATATTGAGGATGTCTTTGAGATATCCCTTCCCAGCTAGGGGAGGAGGCAGGTCCTCTCCAGGCACCGACACATCACAGCTTGGGCGCAGGGAACGCGAGGCGGCAAGGCCACGTAGCAGCCATGCTTCGGATCTGCATTTGTCCCACGCTGAGGCAGGGTAGAAAGGGCTTCTTCAAAAGAAAATGCCCAGGTGTTCTGTGACTGGAATATCAAGGGCAGGTTCCTGCATCTGCAGGGTATTTTTCATCTGCCTGGGCTGTTCAGAAGACCACCCCTGCTAACCCTCCCAGCACAGCTTGCTTTGAGCTCGGGCTGGTGGGATTCCTCCCCCCTTCTGAAGTCAGATTTCTGCTACAGCTTAAAAGAGCAGCTCGGTAATGATGCAGAAACACGACGCTGAAGCCCAACTATGAAAGAGCTACCTTAAAACTCAAACACTGCCCTGAAGCTGGCAGCGAGCCGAGAGTGAAGCAGGTGTTTCCTGGACTAGAGAAAATAAATCAGGAGTCCGTACTATATTCTTAAATATGGTTTAATACTCTTCTCCATTTCTGTACATCACAACACCAAGATATCACTGCTTGGGATCTCTCTGCAGAGGCTATATAGTATGCGAAGGCTAGGATTTTTCACCCCCGTTTAATGTGTTTGTATGTGTAAGTGTAATACATATCAGTATATATTGATATACACATCAATATATAATGCAATATATATCACTGAAGAGAACACATTGATTAAAGAAATACAAAAATTTGGCATCATTTCCAAACTTAAATAGTAAAAATAAAAACTACAAAAAGGAGCTGCATACCCTAATGTATCATGTGAAACAACAAGCAGTATATTCAAAAATGTAAATTTACATCCAATTTTTCTGGTCTTGTCATGTCACATTAGACCCATTTACAATGGCAAAATCCAGAACATACCGCTGTGAAGACCACAAATGTGCTCAAACCTTGGTTTGCGCAAATCTGCGGTGGACCCAGTCACACCTTCCGTGAGAGATTCCAGCGTTGATGTGAAAACGACAGCAAAGCCATCTGCCCGGTTAGAAACAAGGGTTGCAAATGATATTGCTTACAATGACAGTAATTTTGGACCTCAAAGAACAGTGTGGCAGAAATTTTAAGACAAGCCCCCCTCCCCCCCCCCCCCCATTCAAGTGAAACAGGATTATTGGAAAAACAGGCAGGTATGCAGCTTGGAATGGAAGCTGCTTTTGACCAATGCACCAGGATGAGAGCCAGCAAGACCAGAACTGCCAGGCATCACCGTGTCAGAACACCCGTCGGAGAACCCCGTGACCCCCAAAAAGAAGCAAGACTTGTGCATCATCTTGTGCCAATGTCCACTTCCCCCTCTGCCTGCAAGACCAGCTGAAAAACCCTTAGCCGTTTCTAGTAGGTTGAAATGCATTCTATATAGCAGGCCTGACAAAAAGCTTTCTTGTTTCTTGATGTGACCAGAAGTTTTAACCCGTTAAGGGCACGTTAGAGTTCAGCGTCAGATTGCCGGGATGCCTGTGAGCCAGTACAACCGAGCGCCTCGGTGCTGGGGGTGGATGGCCCCGGTGGGTTGTGCTAACGTTCAGCAGACTAGTATCAAATGCTCCACATGCACCAGCACTAAGGTTTCAGGCAAGGACTCTACGTACTAATTATTCCTGTAAAACACCCGCTTCCATTGAAGAACTGTGGGTTCAAATTCACATAATCAAGGAAACCTTACAAAGTCATAAAGCAAAAAGAAAACCTTACTGAGGAACAAAACAAAGCAAAGTGTACCTTACTTCACTTAAATCGTGTGTTTATTTTTTGTCAAGACTGAAAAAAAAAAAAAATAATTCTGAAGGCTGCACTGCTCAAATCCAAATTAAGCCCAAGACTTCAGCAGCATTTTCATCGCAATCAATGAAGTGCATTTCCTAGTTTGTAAGAACAGTGCTTCTGCAAATAGATTAAAGCACGTTTGGCTGGTAAGCCTCCCCAAACCATCTGAATTTGCATGCCACACATTATAAGCTAGCACTCTAGGTAAGTGCCTTCTCATTCTTTTGAAGAGAATGAATGGCTCCCATTTCATTATATTTCTTAGTCTGCAGTCTAAGCTGAGAATGCCATGTAAATGGGTCACGCCGCTGCAAAATGCAGCAATTGATTTCTCCAATCAAAGTAAAAAGAAACAAACCAGTAGGATCTTACTTCTATTAATTTTTGAAGGAAGAGGTTTACAGCAGTTAATGTATCATGAAGGTTAAAAAAATCATTTTCATAAAATACAAGAGCAACCAATTTCACCATTGAGTAAAAGTAAAAACTGGGATTCTTTTTAAATTAGTCCAAAGTGGCATATAGGAACTTAGTAGTTTGCTGCTGTACTGACACTATGACAAATCAAAGTGTAGGGTTTTGCTTTTTTAAATCCAATGCTTGTGGATCAAGTTCTGGAAATGTTCCAATTCTAAGGCAGGGATCTGTTGTGTTTTCCACCATGAGTTTGCTCCTTGGGTTGGATGCTGGAGGGGCGAGGCACGTTTTGCCGGACCCAGGTCGACTACCTAGTAGTCATCAAGGTCAAAAAATTCATCGTCTCCTCCTTGGTATTCCATTCCCTGGAAGTCCACTCGGTACCGCAAGATACCTGGTAAAAACAACACGCTTTAGCTTCTTCAAATTTCAAAGAGCTAGAAAGGCATTTTAAACAGTTTACTGAGCCCTGTCTGCACATCAAGAGTTTCTCAATTAAAATTTCAGAAACTGACTTAGTACTTGTATTGCCAGTTAGGCTCAAAGTGGTGACTGACAGCAGACATGCAGCTAGAGTGAAAACACCACATCCCTGTTACAGCCTGGCATGATTTATTGCCAGAAGGAAGAAAAACCTACCTGCCCAGCATAGGCCAGCTTTCTTCTGGAAAAGCTAAGCCTATTCTAGGAGGCCTGTACCTCCAAAAAAATACCAGTAACAGATCATTTGTCCTAATATAACTCTCAAAAGTCCTGTCGGTTAAACTAAGATGACAGCTGGCACTGAAATAACTTCTCAAACGGAATAAGAGCAGTATTCAGGGGCTGTCTTGCTGGATTCTTCTCACCCCAAATACCAACCTGGGCTTCTGGGAAACCTTTATCCGCAGAAGCATTTACTTAAGTGAAAGGTATTCAAGGAGTATTTCCTTTCAGGTCTATGAGGACCGGAGCATGGTAGCAAAGAGTATACCCCACCATGTAAAGAGGCTGGATCTGGCAGGATGGGTACAGACCCTGAAAGTTTAGAAACCTGTTGCTCCTTATGTAGCCAAACAATTCGAGCTTGTTTCCTTCTAACTGGTGTTCTCCGGCCCCTAGAAATTCCACTTTACCATACACTCATCTATGTTTTACATCCATCAACCTAAACACAGCACATGGCAACGGCTGGCTTATCAGCAAACAAGCAACAGCTTTGCCCTGGAACCCCCGGTCTGGGGAAAGTAAGGTGCACGGCAGGTGGTTTTGCTCTACCCTGCTAATGATTTTTGTTAGACAAGTGCAAAAGCTACCTGCACCTCTGCCAGACTTAGTCAAAACTGGTCAGTGAGCTCAAGAGAAGGACAGAAGGATTTCGGAAGCCTCATTTCTCCATGAAGTTGGGCTAAAAATACACTTTTATTTTGAAAAGAAGCGGAAGACCAGGGAGCAAAGTACAGGGAGGTTCTGAGAGATGAGTAACAGACATCCAACTGCTTCAGAAACTGGGCTGGTGTTTGTCATATACCACTTCTACACAGCGGGGCACAGCCTGCCACAAAACAACAACTGCGCAGAGACAGCGCAGCGGCTCACAGCCCTTCTGAAATTCAGCCGTTGGAAAGAAAGGACAGTCCAACCTGGGAGCGCCCTGGAGGACAGGGGGATCCGAGGAACACAGTCAAAGCAGCAGCTGCCTAACATGCAGCATCATCTTGCTGAATAAGGACTGAATTCACCTGGAGATCCCTGATGAACAGGACAGTATTTTGAGCTGGTGTCCTGACTAAGAGGAGTAAGACTAATCAATCCCATTTGTGTCAGCAACAATTATCAAATCAACCATTAAAAGCAACAAACATTCTCCTGGAGTTTACCTCCAATTCCTCCAAATCCTTTCACAAATTGGGATCCTTCCTGTGATTTGTCTGTAACAATTTCCAATGTTGCTCCGAATTTCTTGTAGTTGTTTGCGAACCACTCCAGAAGGGGCATACTTTCTATCAGTTCATGTTCCTGGCCAGTCTATATAGACAGTTGAGGGGAAAAACAAACAAACAAACAATAAAAAGCATTAGTCACTGCATGTAAAGTCTTGATAAAATTCATACCAAAAGTTATCTTTGGCTTAAACATCACCACTGCCTTTTTAGTCCCGAGAGACACCAGCTTTCATGGGCTGCATGCTGGAGCACCCAAGAGGCAGGGTCTGGGTGGTGGGCGCTCCCGACACACCTGTGCCAGATCACTGCTGGTACAAGCAGATGGCCCCTGGTGCTAAGAAATTAAATACGGACAGGCCTTGCTTTGGGCATCCATACTATGGAAGTTAGTGCAGAAGCAGGAAGGAAAATGCCTTCTTCATTTCTCTGGCCAGGTGTTACCTCACACTATGTTCCTGGCTTTCACTGTTTCTTTAAATTTGCTTTATACGCTGCAAACAGCCCACGGCCACTCATCCAACCAGGCGTGTATACTCTAGGAAACACTGACCTATGCAAAACCCATAGTTTCCCAAGTAGAAGGTCAAGTGATTATTGGCATAGAAACACTACATCGTTGCAGATAACATTGTAAACCTTCCCTGCGCAGAAGGAATTAGCAATTACTGCACCAGGAGGGAAAGCGGCTGGCACGGCTCCCCTGGCAGCCCTAACATGAGGCAGACACGACCACCCCTTTTGCAAGGGACAGAATTTTCTGCCCAGCTCACTCTGCAAGTAATAGATACCCCCAACCCTGTTGGGGGGTCTGACCTGCGCAGGCAAGAAACTCACAGGCAGCACACAAAGATCCACATTTCAAACATATCTAGAAGCAAACACTCCCTTGCGCTTCACTCCGTGTCATAGTCTGGAGCCTCACAGCTGCTTCAAATTGACCAAATCAGCCCACAGTAAGTAGGGAGTAAATGGGTTTGGGACCTTAGGTTGCATATTGCATGGTGGCTACCAAATTCTTCCAGCAGATGGTTTGATGGTGGTGAAAGATTCCATATTGCCTGTCACTTCAGCTCATTTATACAACCTTGGAATTGGCAGCAGGGAAGACTGGAGAAAAGCAAGTCTAGAATCCAGGGGTTACACTGAAGGTGAACAGGAAGAGCTGCTGACTTCAAGTCCCACCCGAGTGCCAGAAAGGTCATTGTGCTCACATGCTTGTGACAAACTAAGCTCAGATGTTCGCAGTGCTGCACCAGTACACAGAGAATAAAGCTACGTGACCAAAGCTGAAATACCTCTTTATCTGTGAAGTGGGATTTATCCTTCTCTTGCTCTGGTGTCAAATACAGGATCTTCTCCTCTGAGAAGGATAGGAGGGGAAAAAAAAAAAAATAGGTTGGACAAGACTACCAGACACAGGTTAAGGACAGCAAGAAACTGACAGCAGCCAGTAATTACAACACAAAAGGTCTGATCATTGACACTGCCTTTCTTCCTAGCTGAAGGTCTACGAGAAACCAGCCAGGGCACACCAGTAGAGAGCAACTGTAGTGTCAACACAAAAAAAGGCAGAGGTCCCGCTGTAGGCATATGGTTTGTCTGCAGTCAGTAAGAATTATGTTTGTGGCTGTAAGGAACAAGCCAGTCTCCCCTCTGTGATGCACTGGTATCACATTTCTACTTACCCAACTGAAAGGCAGGATTCATGGTAGCTAGCTCTGTGACAAATTGCCACGCCTAGCTGGGATACTGCAAGTTAGTGACCTGCCTACATAACATCTCCTTGACCAAAAGTCCTTAAAGATCTGCTTAGGGAGTTCCTCCGGTGTAATCTATCCAAGTGAGACAGCTTAGGTGTTAAACCCTCATGGACTTTTTCAGTTTCACAGAAGTGCTACCTACCCTCTGTGCCTTGGCAGTGGAGAACGTATCTCATTATATCCAGATTTTCATAGACTATCAGTATCTCTACTGCTCCCATTTCCAAAGCTTTTAGTGTATCTTCAACGCCAAAACAGTACTTTCCCGTGTCCTGACTGATTTCGTCGAAGTATCGTCCTGCAGCCAGGATACAACAAAAGAGATTGTCATGAACAGTGATCGTGCCACATGGATTTTTAAACAAGCCTGATTTCAATGCAAGAAGCAACTGGACAAGGAGACTGCAATGACACTGAAGGAAGCAAGGGATATGGTAACATGTAAAACCATGTAATTTAGAATATTTGTTGGTAGAAAATCAACTCCACCAAACACTGCTCTGTCAGGAATCTCTCTCCATTGAAAGGCTTACCTTGCTATGAGACAGTCAATTGGACTGACCCACCAGCAGGCCCTATTGAACTTCAGTCTTTTCAGAGGAAAGCAGCTATTGTTACTGTTGCCCTCCAGTGCTCTCTAATTAGTAACGTTAGTCTGCTGACAATCAAACAACGGATCATTTTTACTGCTATCTTAAAACAAAATAAATCTTTACTCTCATTTTGCTGAAGGTGCAGACAACCTGAGGAGGTATTTTTTCCCTTCCTACCCAAATGTCATGAGAAGGCCTGAAACTGAGGTGACCTCTGATGAAGGAACAGAGAAGATCAGAGAAGTTTGGTGGTAAAAAACCCCACTCCTTAAAGTCTCATTTACGTCCTGCAGCATTTGAGAAGGTGCCCAGGTCACAAAGTATCACGACAAGTCACGCTCTGCCCAACTCTGAAAGCATTGCAGGGCTGAGGTAGCACACAAAGGCACTGCCAGGAGGTCTAAAGCAAGATCAGCACATTCAGTCAGGCACATCTGACTCCGGGAAAGGCTGAACATGTAGTCAACATACCTATTAGTTTTTTCTCTTGAATGAATTTCACATTGGAGAGGACCTCAGTTGACAACTCAATTGCTTGATTGAATCCATTTTCTCCTCCATATGAAATGTCAACTAGTTTGAGCACTTTGGATTGCAACCGCTACACAAGAGAAAGAGGAGACACCAAAAAGTCTATTACACAGCACTGCCGTAAGGACTACTTCATAACGCCACAAGAATAAGTACCTGGCAAGAGTCACAGCATTAATCTATTTTTCTTCACTTGCAAGCAGATGTTCTGAGTCAGAGGGACCTCTGAATGCTTAATACTGACGCACAATTTTCAGGCAACAAAGCTTGGGTTCAGTGGAGTTTAATTTCAATAAAGTTTCTACTTCAGATTTGGCAACATAAAGAACGTGAATGCCAGTTCCAAACCAGGGAGGACACATTTCTTCTTAGCACCGTTATTAAGGAAAGGAGATCCTACCTTCGTGCAGTAGGTTTTACAAAAGGGAAAGCTCTTTAGGATACATCAGATTTTTAGTTTTGCTCAAGTCACTCCAGACACCACTTACATTCCTCCTGAGATGCACCTTATACCAGAGTTACTGCTAAAATCACCATGTTACTACTGAAAGCTTAAACATTTGGGCTTTGCTCAGAAAAGGCCACTCACCTGATCAAACATGTCAGATTGACTTAATTCAGTTTTGAAGTCAGCTGATCCAGCTAAGACGAGACCAGCCACGTTCACCTTGTCGCCAGAAATGAACAGTTGCACAGCCGTCTCTGCTACCTTCCTTACATAGTTGTGTCGTTTTTCCATTCTCAAACGAGCAAAACGCAAGGCAGACTGACCTCCTCTACCTTTACGAGAGAACAGATGCGAGGTAGCAATTTGGAAGTAATTTCATTTCAGGAACATTATTAGCATGTGGTCCCAACTGGGCCCTGAATAACCGAAGCCAAGGGCAGATGCAGCTTTCAGAATTAGTTTGCCACAAGCAGAGCCAGGGGCACTCATTGAAACATGACGTGAATAAAGAGGGCTCATTCACAGCAAGAGATTTTTCTCCATGCACCCCATAGAGGAAAATATGTTGGGCTTTTTCCTTCCCCCCCCCCCCCTCCATACAGACTCACAACTCTCTACAGGAATTTTGAACATCTGTGCAAATTTTTATGTCCCGTACCTTTATTAAAAGCAGTTTCCTTTGCTACACTGCCTCACATACTCTTCTTGCTGATGCAATGCATCCCAGCAGTCTGCTGCAAAAACTTGGTGGGGGAGACATTTCTATTTCATTTTGTCCCATCCTAAGCTACAAAGAAGGATGGTATGCCAGGAGTAGCTAACAGACAATTTGCTGAATTCATCAGCGGCTCACTACAACACAGCGTCATACCGTGGAACTAGAATTTTGCTTGCTCCATTAGGCTTCTGTGCTTCTTGGAAGGAACAGCTGCTTGCTTTTCGGTGTGGTGCATGCAACACCATCAGATGCAAATTTTAAAGACACTACTAAGTGAATATTACTACTTGTGCTAGTAGTAATATTTAGTTAAGGCTGCACCAAGTAAAGGGTCAAATGCACCAAGAAATAAAAAGCACCACTTTAAGAAGATCAACTGCATATTACAGTGATGCATTAATTTTGACAGAAGGCTCAGACTAGAGGCTTTGCTGTCAGATTTCAAGGGAGCAAAGAACTGAGCAGAGCTGAACACCTACAGGCCAAGTTCCCTGCTTTTACCCTCGCATCTCACCCAACGACACTCTGCTGCAAACAGTCCAGAGACAGACTAGTGCATTACCATGCTTCTTTGGAAGATCCACAGTGAATTTGTGCAGGACTTCTCTTGTGTTTCCTTGAAGAGTTCCAAAGAGTGCACCGCTACCATCTATTACAATAAAGCCAAACTTGCTGTCGTCAGAAAGCAGCGCTGTAAGAGCCTGGAACAGAAAACGATGCTGTCAGCAATAAGCACCAGTTTATTAAGGACACTGGTTCAGAACAGTTACCAGAAACAATACACCTCAGTTTTAGTTACATAGGTGGTCATTGCTATTTTTCACAAATAAATAAACTAGAAGAGCAGCAGATTCAGGAATTGAGACTGTCCCAGATCACTATCTTGCACATTACTCCAAGAGCAGAAAGGCAACTGATGTTTAAGCTTGATAACTATTTTCACAGCATTACCAGTTCATCATATGACATCACAAGCAGATATAACAACAACACAGTAAAGACTGGCTCTGGAAAATGTTAAGTGAAACAGATCACACCTCTCCGAGGCTGCATCACCTCTCCAGCTGGCAAAACTGGAAGAGTTAAGCTTCCTAGTATTCCAGCCAGGAAAGCAGAACTTGCTTAGTTCACCGATTGGGCTATTTGTCAGTTCAGCTTTATACTACAAAGCACCGATACAGATTTTCAACTTGCCAACTATCACAAATACTGGTTTGCTGCACCTGCTGAATTCAAGTCCCAAAGGTAGAATGATGACACCTATAGTGGCTATGACAAATTCAGCCTTACAAAGCAGAATTAAGCAACAGCAGCAATAATCATCCTGTGCATAACTGGCTACAGAGAAGTCAGCCATAACATCTGCTGGAAAATGAAGCTATCCTTCACTTTTCTTCCCTTTAAAGAAGGCAGCTACATTAATCCTGTAAGGTCATTTCAGTTGACTAACAACTAAAGCACTGCTTGGCATCAAGGCTTTTGAGTTACTTTTGTCTAATTTGCTGCTCAGTCCTGGTCCTGGTGGTTTGGGACATCCACAAGTACCCAAACTCTGCACTCCTTTTTTGAGGGAATCTGTCAGCTACTGTTCCCTCAAGGACAGCCCAAGCAGGCAGGAACATTCAGCATGCACGCAGACACATACACACACTCTTGTTCACAGAATTCATGCCCAGTAACAGTAATAGCAAGAATTCTGTCTCTGGCTGGCAAAAACACATCAGCAGCATGGAAAGCTTGTCAAATTCCGGATTTTTTTAAGTCACCAGTTTAATACTGGAAGAGTGATGGTGTTGGTTTACTGCACAGGACCTTTAACTGCCTGCATGCCTGCCAGCTTCATTATTAGCCTGAATGGAAAGGATAAAACCCATCAGTCATCTTTATCCAAAATCCACACAACCAAGTCTACAGCTTTCAAGCTTAAAAGAAACAGACACTAAGGTTTAATGGAATCTACTGGCCAAAATAAATATTCTGTATTAATTCTTCAGCAGTGGGATGAATGAGAGGAGGAAGTGGCATATTACATTGCAATCTATTTAACTGGGACAGTGCCAAGCAAATCGTGTGACTGGAACGAATGCTCCAGCCAAGGTATCAAAATAAGTCATTGTAAATCCTACCCTTCAGACACACATCAGGGTTCATACCCCTCTTGGGAAGTTGCTTTGGTTTCACACAGGCAATAAAATATCTAGAGGAAATCTTATCAGATACTCTTGCCAGGCAGCAGATGACTACAGCTCTGATGTTCTTGATTCCCTCTTATTTTAATAAAGTATCCAATGATCACTGATTCCCTCAGCTTCCCCTTCGTAAGTTCTATGTCAGCAATTCCACTGTTTGACCTGTCAAGCACAACAAAGGGACTATTGCTTTTATTCTACGCCTTCAGCCTGGGCTGAGTTTCCTCTTTGCAGCTTCAGCCTAAAGGAGAAGATCGCGTCCTTTTTCTGCTCCTTGACATGCCCTCACTTTCCCAGGAGATCTGTTGGTCTGTACCAAGACAGATGCTCTGTCTGTAGAGTTCTAGCTGCATGCTGGGGGGAACCAGTGGGTTAAAAGCATGGCTCCGCAACCAAATGAGACAGACAAATCAAGACTTCAGCGCTAACATCATCTCGTTGCTCAAGACAGTATACAGCAGGGTTTTACAGCTAGATTTGATTCTGCAGTGCAGACAATACCAAGTAAAATAATCACATACTCGAAAGACACAGGAGAGCAAACAGCCTACAGGGAAAGGTACTGTCAGTAATCACATCACCAGTAGCAGCAATTACCACAAATTCCTCAAGTTATTTCCACTCTCGCTGAGCAATGCTACACACCAGCAAGAGCATATCTACAGCTGCCTCCTGAGAACAGTCCACTGGGCAGCAACTTTTTTTTTGTTATTATTATCATTTTTTTTAATATTGAATCAGTGCCCTGAGGCAGTAGCTGCAGACAAGACCAAATGAATCCCTTTCCTGACAGGGCAAAGGCAACTCACCGCCGCTCACCCACTGCCAACAACTGCAGGGACAAATACCTCCCTGGGCTTTGCACCTCTGGCTCTCTCCCGAATTCTCTTGTTTACCTTTTGCTCTCAATTGCCTATGGGCACGTGGGCTCAGCAGAACCCAAGAGTTCTACCTGCAGTACAGTTGCGTTATTCCAGGTAGGTCAAAGATGTATTGGGATTTCATCCTTTTTGGGGAGACAGAATAATAGGGATATGCCTCACCTGTTCAACAAGCGTACCTTTCCTTCCCGTACCCCTCCCTACCCTTTGAAACCCAATCGTCTGCAAGATCTCAAAACCCCCCCCAAGGAACTACATCACTGAAGGGCCTGTCAAGCCCATGTCATACGGGTTTGATGACAGGCAACCAAGTCTCAGTCTACACGTTTATCACAGTTGAACACCATGGACGTGAAAGGCAGGCAGTAATTACTACAAATATTGAGACCTCTGCAACTGCCAGCAGATCCAAATCAGACTTAAGACGCAATAAACTGACTTTGTGCAGTCAAGACTAGTTTAATCCGCATTACTTTATATATGCCTCAAACCATTCATTTAACTAAGATAAGCAGATGTTGGATAAAAATAATCCCACTTTAGTGCAGACAGATTAGGCACATGCCAGTTCTCCATCACGGGCCTCAGTTAACACATGTGATATCAAGACTGGCAACACTAATATTATCTTGGCATTACTTTAAGGCCTAGCTTGGAATAAGATCTATGGGCCTCTAAGGTTAAGAAAACCCACTGCCTCCAGTTACAGAGAAAAGCTTACACCTGTGGGTTACACAAACTCAGCAGTTACTAGCTGGGCCAGTTAGCTGTAGCAGGAGCTGGACAATATCTCAGCTCCTTTCAGCAAATCTCACACATTTCTGAATACTGGCCAGTCACAAGCCACCCAGTGGCTTCACCAGCAGGATGTCTTAATGAAAGCCTGCTGTCCTACAGACTGTGGACTCAAGCACACCAAGGATTGTTCCAGTGAGCCTAGCAAAGCAGTCTGATTTTGACTACTGCAAGACCAGCAGGCAATAGGAGTCTTCTTACCTCTGTGTGGAATTTGTTGTCGCACAAATACAACGATGTATTGATTGGTTTGAAAGGTTCAAAGTCAATGTTGACTTTCTTCTCTTTTCCTTCTTCTGTCACAATTGTTCCACAGTAAACAACCAGACCATTTGGAGGTACTACAAAGGACATAATGCAATTTTAGATCACTAAGAAATATTGCAAGCTGGACCCATCAAAAACTAACTGCAAGGGCCCGAGACTTAAGGCAGAGTTGTAAAAAGCTTGGGAACTTCAATTTCTTTCCATTTTCCCCACCTCGTACCCTCCCAGATCTCTACAATGGAAAACTAACTTAGTGCACCTATAGTGAACAGCTTAGAGCCAGAAGCTAAAGGTAACACTAACGGGAAGGCCTGCAACAGGGCTGCAAGAACATGTGCCTGTCTGTTAAACCCATGAGCTGGCAAGCTCAGAGAATCCAGAAAAAGGCTGAACAGCCCTGTGACGCTTTCCTAGTTCTTACACAACGATTTATAGATTGACCATCTCAATGAAGGCCACTTGCCAGTATAAAGACAGTAACAATGAACTCTTTCCCAGTACTTATTTTAGATGGCCTGGAACTATTTCCTCTCAAAATGATGGTAGCGGCACAGTGGCATGCATAAAGCATACCTAAGTTTCCACTTGATGGAAACCCACTAGTTTAATGCAAATACACTATTGTGGAATAGCTCTTAGAAGATTGGCCAAGTTTAGAAGAGCCAGCACTGCCAAGGACAAAATCATGACCCTGCTTATTAAAGACAAGGACCACCTTACTACTGAAATCCCAAGGTCTACCCCTGAAGTAACCGTCCATGGGCAACATACCTGGAATATCAGTGCAAAACAGCAGCACAGGCCAACAGATTTGATTAGCAGAAAACTGCATAATGCAGGAACATAAGGCTGCTTCCAAGTAAGGGAAATTTGCCAGCATCCATACAAGCTAGAAGTTACCTTTGTTATAGAGTTTCAGTCTTTGCTGTACAGATGTAATGGCTCCCAGTACTGAAAGGCGATTCACTCGAGACTTAATGTTGGAGGCGGTGCCAAACTCATCCGCTAACATTTTTGCCACTCGCGAAATCTGGTCTTTGGGGGGAATGATCAACGATATCATGCTGGTACCATTGCTAGGAAAGGAAAAAAGAGGGGTTGTGAGCAGCCACCGGCCAAAGCAACAAGTGTATTCATACCGTATCCCGTGCACACGGTTGCCTCTCCTCCCTCCCCACAAGGAGGCTTCACGTCAGTGTTGTTGGTGTAATTTCCCTTCTGCTGGATCATAATGGGAAAGAAAAGAAAACAAAACTCTTCGGAGGATTTGACTCTATAATGAAGTATTCAGGTTAGCCACTACCAAGTCCTCCAAAAGCTGCTCATTTAACATGGGATACTACTCTGAGAAGAAAAGAATGTATGTACAGGCTAAGGGTTTCAAGCTAAAGGCATGTAAGCAGTCCCTAGCAGAGATTTTCTAAAACAATGCAGCCACATACTTTAAGGATATTTTAAAGCCCATTTCATTTGTTCTCAGACAGCTGGAGCACTAGCCAGCCCAAGTGCTGGTTTAACACTTTGTTCTCCTCCGATTAATATAGAAAACTGAACTGGAATGATCCTTTTGTAGCAGTTAGTCCTTCCTAATTTCCCACTAGCACTTTGCTTTATAGAGAAGCTCACCCTCTAGCAGCTGCTTTAAATAAAGCACGCTTAAGCACATGACAGCTAGTTCAGAAGCACCAACCCCAGGCACTGAGTCAGGAGATAAGACCCTACAAATCACAGAACAGGCTTAAATTAAATGGCAGGGGGGAAGTAAGTTTGATATTCGTTCTTCCTAAGGCTTTTGGGTGGATCCGGCAGAGGTCTTAATCCCCAGAGCAGCCTCGTGGTTCAAATCCATCCAAAGCCAAAACAAAAATTGGGAAGTTCCTGTCTGCCTCCCAGCAGGTACCTCCCATTTGCCACTGAAGTATCCCAGATGTCTGAAGTGTTGCTTCTGCATTGTCTCAAATTTAACCCAGACCTCATACTTCACATTAGAGTAATGACATAAAAATCAAATACCTCATCATGTCCTCTAGCCCTCTCAAGGGCAAACCAGCTAAGCTCAGTGAAAAAAGCCTCTACTCAGGATGCCGAGTCAGAGAACTAAAGTGCTTTTTCAGCCATAATTTTTTTTTTTTTTAAAGGGTTTTGCTCTTTTACATTTCTTACAGTAGGAGAAGACTAACACGGTACCTGTGTGCTGCTGTTTCAGCTTGTCATGCACTAGCGTCCTGCCTGAAGTGTTTGGGCTACAGAGACAGCAGGGAAGTGCTTTAAAAAGCATCACTTCATTAGCCTCTTTACAAAAGTTGTACAGCCCTCTTCCAAAGATCTTCAATTCAGGACAAGTTGAAACAGATGCTGGTAGGTCAAGTAAGTCCCTGACCTTAAAGACAACTAATTGGTTTTAATATCCAAGATCCCCATACACACTAATCAAGAAAGTCGCAAAGAGACACTTGCACACATTATTCCCAGAAGGAGCTTTGAGCCATGCTGACAGCTATCAGACTTCCAGGTCACACCAGCCAAGAATACTCCATATACCACTCAATTAAAGCCGTTAGCTACCCCAGTGAATGGCACAAGCCTTAGGGGAGATATAATGGCCTATCATTCCCAGCAGGCTCCTTTGAGCAAGAGGCTGATCAGAATGAAAGCAACTCTTCCCGACTTTTCTGAAAGTAGCATTCGAGGCAAGCTCACGCAGTTCATTTCTCCCCCTGAAAGAAGAGATTCTCACACTTCCCAGAGATGAGAAAGGTCTGCACATCACGCCCAGCTTGCTGCATGAACTAAGGCCTTCTCAATGTGACAGACAGGTGGGAGGTGGGACTGTTGTGCCTCTTGGTCACTCCATAGCTCTCCTGCTAGGAAGATGTTCCATGCAGTTTTTCCTGCATTGAGGACGGAGGGGGAAGAGCAGGCAGCAAGCCAGGGGAGCACGGGGGAATAGCAAGGAGGAAGGGTGGGTTCTTCAGTAAAAGAGCACTTCACTTTTGCAATACAAGCCACCCCTCAAATCCCAGCCCTGGCCTCGCGTTATGTTCCACTGCCCCAGAAACACTGGCGTTAGCACTCGCTGCCCAGGGTGCAGCTCTGCGTACTGTGAGCCAGCTGGACTGTACTAAACCCACACTGTGAAGAGGCCACCGTCACCGGCGATTATTTATATTACACACAGAATCTTATCCACAAGGCAGAGTCACGTGTGCCAGTCAAATCACTGCTCCTTAGGACCACCCTGCCCAAAGCACCCTACCCGAGGTAACACAGCAGACTTCACAAGCCCTCATGATTTATTACTGCTAACAAATGAATGAAAAGGGTCTCTTAGATGATGTGTTCTCCTTCATTTAAGTCTCAAGCTAGTTTAACACGCACAGTGCAGTACTGTGCTTGGTCCAACCCTTCAGCAAATCCCAGCCCGGACTTACATCCAAAAGCACCTTCCATTACCAACAGCAAGTGCATTTCTTGGGTTTGACGTGCTTTCACCACTATTTAGTCCACCAAAGCTATTTCAGGCACTAACTGATTCCTGCAGAATCCAGCAAAATAGCAAGCGTGCAGCTTGCCACAGGAGCAGCAGCAGCTGGAGCACCTCGCAACAAGCCAGGAGCACAAGGAGTCAGCCAACTCGTCACCCTGTGTCCGCAGGCACCCAGCACCCCAAGGGGGGCAGCCCCTGCCAGCATGCTGCTGCCTGCTGGGTACAGCTAATCCACCCAACCAAGTAGTTAATTAGGCAGCCAGCTAATTGAAGGTTAACAGTCAGCACCCCCTGCTCATCTTCCTCTTCCTTAAACAAGCACACTGTCAGTATCTGATCACTAAACTAGAACACGTCCCAGAGAGGTTGAGACCAGCATGACACCAGCTGAAGCAGATCCACACCCAAATGACCAGGATGGCTACAGAACTGCCTCACACACCACTAAGACCTTGTCACCCTACCGCAGAAGAGTGGTTTTCCCCTCTCAAAGCAATCTTGTACCTGTATGTGACCTTACTGCAGGACGGCAAGGTCTAAAACAATAAAACAACTTGTGGTTGCATCTGCTAAATTCACCACAATGAGACAAAGCGTAGCAGTGTTTCCAAGAAAGTTGCTGGTCAAAAACACCTAGGAAAAAAAAAGGTTATTCCGTATAGTAATAAAATTTCCAGGTTTCCTAACGGTCTTTGCAGCCACTGCACCCGCACAAGACAATGGGTATTTCTGCAAAATTCCATGCCAGGCTCTAGAGTACATTTAATCTGGGAACAAGGTAGGGCAAATCACGCTGACTACAATCTCCCAAAAGGGGCCTTTCCAAACAGCAGACCTCTAAAACCAACAGGCTCTGCCATGCACGAAGCACACGGGACATTTGCTGCCTGGCAGGCCGCGGCCAACTATGCATCCCCTAGCAAGCACACTGCCAGGCAGAACTTCATTACAGAATTGTTACAGTGAACAATTAAGTAATCAATCTAGATTAAGGCAGTGCTCACACACTGGCAGCTCGTGATCGAACGTGCAATGAGCTGGTTCTTCCCTGAATCATCCCCAGCGCTCCTGCAGGAAGGATGGACCTGAAGCACTCTGGATTATATTCCGCTCAGAAGGATCCCGATTTCAAAATGCAGCACTGGCAAGAGGCTCCCTCCCTCGTTTTAGTGTACCCAAGACAAATTACACTAGATCAGCTGAAAGCTAATGCTTTCAGACTGAACTGAGCCGGGGAGTTTTAAGCAACTAGAGACAGTTGCTGTCCCTATTCTGGGCTAAGGAGTGCCTGCACAGCAGCCAAATAGCTGCCACTGTAACGCAAGTATGTGCATCAGGACCCGAAACGCTCCTAGATTATTTGCTTTGCAAGTAACTGGCATCCTGGACCACAGGCCAGCACAACATGTGGCACTGCACAAGGGACTGGAGAGGAGGAAACAAAAGCATTAAGGGCACCTGTTCACACACTACAAAGAAACAAGGGGGCAATTAAGCACCGACCTCTGGAAAGGTAGAAACACTTCACTGTGGGTACTACGGTAACTACTCATGCTGTGCCAGCCCTGCCAGTAATTGGCAATTAGATCAGCTTTAGCATGGCCTGGAAGGTACAGCATTAGGTATCTCTAGGATAGAAGATGATGATCAGGGCTCCAACTTTGCTCCTAAACCACTGCAGGTGAGCTCCAACAACCTGCCAGACAGCTGTTGGGGGGAATGGGTGGACAAACACACACAAACACATTTTGCACTCTCAAGACAGCAATTTCTTTAGAAAATTGAGGTGGATAGGACAGCCTGTTCTATTATTAAAACTTCAGTGTTACTACAGTTTGAATTTTAGAGAACTGTACCACAAACTAAACAGCTTTCCCAGTCACAGAGAGGCCCAAGAGCAA
The DNA here is from genome assembly GCF_023638135.1 of Falco biarmicus. Lineage (NCBI taxonomy): Eukaryota > Metazoa > Chordata > Aves > Falconiformes > Falconidae > Falco > Falco biarmicus. The sequence continues at coordinate 47,170,604 of NC_079295.1, read as the reverse complement.
ATGTTAACAAGTTATCACAGCGAGTGGCAGTGCGTGCGGTGCTGAATCATCACTAACCTAGCCCTGAAAAGCTGAAGGGGAAAGTTTTGCCAGTAATCCTGCAAACAGGTATTACGGCATCCAAGCAGCTCATTTTCCCTGCAAGATCTTCCTGCACTGCCTAACAGGTATCATCTGACAGATCTCACTGTGCCTTACAACAGCTGTGGTACCTGCAGACCAAGAAGAGAACCACTGGGTTCTTTCCAGAAGCAAGAGCAAGGATTTCACAGAAGACACACCAGCTGGACTGCTGTTTGGAGTCCCAAGCCATGTCTGGTACCAGGAGCGGTGCCCACTGCGGACACATTTTATGGTTCAGCATGAGGAAACCACCACAGCAGAAGGGCAGTGCACAAAGCGAGCTGTGTGTCACATTTGAGATAAGCTGCCAAGTACACCCCATGGCTGGTTTTCATTACAGCTGGCAGTTAAGCCTCCTGTTCTGGGTGACCATCTTCATCCACAGGGATTCGGTTTCTACTCTTTTGCCCATCAGAAGGGAACAGCTGAGCAGATCCTCAGACCTTCAGCTTTCAGCTGAAACTAGAAACTGGTCTAATGGTTTTCTAAAAGACTTCTACCATCTTACACAGCACTATGTCAGTAAAACGGCTACCTGCATGGCCACGTACCACACAAAACCAAACCAGCGAGCACTGACTGTAGCTACGCTTGACTTGGCAGCCAAGAGCAATCCCAACCAGAAGTCTGAGGAGTAACAGTCACTCAACCTGTCTCCTGGAATCTGGGATATGTGCTGGCAAAGGAGAGCGTTAATTTAACAGACATGCCATATAAATAGCAGTTACTGGCCTACCCTGTGGTATCAGAGGAGACTTCACAAACAGCAGCTGAACTGTAGTTGTTCCACAATGAAACATTTTACACGAATAGCATACTGTGTAATGTGGAGATGCAGAGGCAAGGAAGGTCAGTCATTCCCTCGGACTCAAAATGAGCATATTTTTACAGTGCACTAGCTTCATGAGCATTTTGCTTTCCCCAGGAACCAAGGGCAGCACAAGGCCTATATGTGATTGTGCCAGAGACTGGCAGGAGCACGGAGCAAACATGCTTTCAGATAATCTGATCTTAACCACGTACCACAGCTAGGAAGCTTTCTATGAAATAACTGTTGCCACATACTGCTTCAAGCGATGTTACCTGCCCAAGGTAACATCTGTTGGTCTCCATCCAAGAGGACTGCAGATTACTGGGCAGGCATTACATGTACCGAGGAGCCCAAGCTGCCTGGACAGCCAAGACTGCTGAAGTTATATGATGGCTAGACCAGTTCCATCACTGACACATCCACAGCCAGCTGCAAGATGGATGCCAGCAATATCTATTTAGCCTAAGGCAGAGTTTCACCAGGCACATACCACAGGTCCAGGAGAAGAGAGCTACCTTTGAGCAAATATCCACACAGCACTGCAGGCATATGGTACTTCAGCGAAGGACTAAGAGGAGAGCACAGTCCACACAAGCAGTGACGCAAGTAAAGAATATATGAGCATTTTTTTGATCCTGTATCTGAGCAGAGATGTTGAATCAAGCACTATAAAAAGTAAGTGTCCTTTGGTATAGGCAAGCACAAAACTGCTGGTTCAGGTTCTCTTACAAAACACAGGCCATTAGACACTCCCTATTCATACAAGCTCTGTATGCAACAGCACTGACCTTGCCGTAGGGAAGTTCTAAGCATATGCTCTTACAACTTATGAATTATGCTTGTGAAGTACATAAACAGGTCACAGCCATGCCCTTTAGAGACTTAAGGTCCTTTAATAAGACAAAGCCTTCATCAAATAGGAAATGGCTCAAGTCCACTTGAGATGCCAAATCTAGAGAGAAGACAGCAGATGCAAAAGCTACGTAACTTTTCCTGGAAATCCTGTCAGCCTGCTAAGAAACAGCAGAGACAATCTTAAGAGTCTAGGATCCCTTCAGAACTTTCCAGAGGCAATGTCATCTGGAAGCTTACCCAAAGACTGCATTGCCTGTGAGAATATTGGTTGAATGCTTTGCAAGAAACACAAGCCAACATGCCTCAATATAATTGCCGCTTGAGAAGCAACAGCTTTTTGTGATGTCTCCATCAGAAATAGATGAAATCCCACTCCCTGTTCAGATGATGGGCTCAAAGCACAGCTGGAGCAGGAGACAAGTGCTGCATGGATACCTAGACAGACCACACACCACCAGTTAGCTTGGCAATGGGATCTACCATTAGCTCCTTTGAAGTTTAACGCAAAGTTGAGCTGAAAGCTATGCAGTTGGCAGTACATTTTACAGCACTGTTTCAGCAAGAACCTCACAACTCCCACCTCAGAGGCATTCTGCATTTCACCACAGCACACGCCAGAACTCTGGATCATCTATTAAAAGGCAACATCAATACAAGTTGCTCCTCAAATGTTTCCAGGTCATGCAAAGAAGGGTATGAAGATGTGGAAGAGACCGGTTCCCAAGCAAAAGTATAGCAGAGAGATGACCTCTCTGGATCCAGTGCCACCTCAGAAGCCCAGAAAAAAGCACAAGGTGGGGGCAGGGTGGATAGGAAGGGAGGACTGCAGAGCCAGAAGACCAAGTAATTCTTTCCCCAAGAATACTTTTCAGCATAAGCATTAATTGGAGAAAGCCAGCCCCCCTCCCCCGAGTCCAAGAAACACTCCAGACAGCTAATTCCCCGTCAAGTCTTTGAATGCCACCTCCACCCTGGACAAAGGAAAATCACTTTGCTGCACAGCATGAGGCCATGCAGCTATTGCCACCATGGCTCACACAATGCCAAGCTCTCACGCTGTAGTTCTGTCCCAGAGCCCTGGACAGGAATCTTGTACATCATCTTCCTGTAACGCTGGCAAATGCGGCAGAAAGCATTTTGTGTAACCAGACACAGTTTGAACAGACATTAAGATTGTCCTGGAAAGGTATTCTGCCCTCTTACTCTAACCCACTGACCTTCTCAAAGCCCCAGGTGCCAAGCAAGCTTACCAAGTGCAAGCTAGGGAGCAGAGCATGAACCCACCCTGGAAAAGAGAAGTGAGCCTGCTTTCCTCAGTGCACCCCCTGCTTCAGCAGCAAGGGAAAGCTTCCCAGAGGGAGGCAGCAAATGGCTGCTTCAGCAAAGGAGCAGAGGCAAGCCTGGCTAGTGTCTCACCAAGGGTCAGGCAAGGTAGTGCTCTCCCCACTTCAGCAGTCACGGGCCTGCTGCCAGGATATGCCTCCTGAGCTCAGCATGCATCACTCCCCAGGGACAGAAAGGAGGTGAAAGAAGAATCAGGTCACAGACCTCTATTCCTCCACACCACAGAGAATTTGGCCAGGTATCGCATGTCTGAAGGCTGCACAAGTAGCAGGTAACAGCAAGCCCTTGCCCATTGGTCCACCAGGCACCACCTGCGCAGAGGCCAAGGGCAGCAGCTCCATGCTCTGAGCTTCCACCTGTCCCCAGCTCCGACACTGCGGCTGCTGCTCAGGCAACACCAGCACCCAGATCCCAACTCAGTTCCGCAGCTCCAGGAGCAGATCCTGGCTGACTTCATCCCCTGTTGCTGAAGAGCAGTGAATCAGCACCAGTGGACACAGCACACCCCACAGGGAAGGTGAATTAATGCCACTCCGAAATCCTTGGATCAAAGGCAACACATCACAAAACATAATTGTGAAGGCATGTTTTGAACAGGCCTTATTGGCTGCATCTGACCTCATGCAGAAAGCCCGGATGCCCAATTACTGGTAAGTGGAACAGACATTTCTGCACTTCAGACATTTGTGACTCACCGGCTTAGTTTTGCGACAGCTCCCCTGCTCTCCCTCCTCCCTCTCCAATTATTAATGCTCCAAGTTTAAAAGACTTGTTGCATTATGCTAATGGGCCAGTTGGGTACAAGATGTACACTGAGGGACTGAACCAACAAATCCAGATTTGCTTGTTAAGATGCTAATGCCTCAGAGCTACGTGGGAATCGGTAGCTAACAGGGGCAAAAAAGAAATCCAATTGCCACAAAGCCAAAAAAGTCTGTCCTCTTTTGAAATGCTCATTCCTGTCTTCCACCACGTCATTTATCTTCAGCAGTCAGGGGCTCATTCATTAGCTCTATGTGAATGATGATCTGTGTATGAATCACACTGTTCACTAATGATTCACACAGTTGTGAAAGCGGGTATCAGGCTGCTGAACTACCAAGGGCTATAAACCACTTACTAGAGTTCCTGTCTGACATGTAACCACTCTCCCAGATCAGGTCATTTTCTGCCACTTGCTAGTGTGTACTCTCAAAACAGCACTTCCTAATTGTTGCTATAATTCAAAAGGAACAGGTAGAGCAGGCAGATGAGAAAGCCCAGGAAATGTTTTACAAGAATTAGACACAGGCAACCAGCAGGATGTCAACAACCCTTTGGATGTTCTCCCCCGGCTTTGGCTGTCTTCTCCACCTGGCGCAGAGAGAGGGCAGCTTTCTCACACCACCCACCCTTGACAGCACTGAAAGACAAACTCTTAAACACTGCCTTAGTCCGGAGAGGTCTGATCAGCCCCACTCACATGAACTCAGTATTCAGCTTCTAACCCAGCACTATGGAGGCTGGCAGCCTGAAGAGACTCAAACAGTCAGCGCAGGAAAGCAGCAGGTAAGCAGCTGCAGTACATCCTATGTGATTACCTGCCACAGAGCCCTCAGACACCACTTCTGCCCTGGACTACTATTTCTATTCCAGCCTCTCTCCCAGCATCTCCTCCTCCTCACACTACCAGAAGCAAAAGGCAGTACTAATATTATAGCCTTTGCCTCTGTAACAGAAATGGACCTCCTTTAGAAATTACCCTTAAAACAAGGGGGCTAAGAAAGCACTACTTCGAGGAAGCAATTTGGTTTAGGTAAGAACTGAAATCGTAACCTCTTCCCTGAACACTCCACACTTTAATGACAGATCATAAAGCCAAAGCACAGAATTCCTTGTCAGTAACATTCCACGTGCCACCCCGCAGATGCTACTGTTCCAGTCCTTGCCCCACTCATCTGCCTCTCATTCCCCACAGAGTAAAAGACAAGCTATTTACCCCAAGGCTGGCCCAGCCCAGATTCCAGGCGAAGCAAAAGACTTTTAGCAAAGGTAGGTCCACTGGAGACAGCAGCTTGCTGGAAAAAGATCCTCAGGGCTATCCCATGACTGGCACTAGCACGACATGTCAGCCCTGCAACCCAATTAACACAGCACAAGTTGGAAAGCCAAGTAGTACCTTGCCACAGCACTGCCCTTCACAGATCGACCAGCTCACCCAGGCCCGGTTCAAGGTCTCCATCATAGTCCATGTCCTAAGGTGAAACCTTCGGTTCTGCAGAAACAGATCCTGTATCAACGGTTAAACTGTTTCCCAGAGCCCAGATCAGAAGCACGGCCACAATGACAGACCCCGATAAAGAAAGTAGGGAAAGAGATCTGCTGCCAGCCTGGGAGCAGGGCAGGGAGCCTCTGAACCAACACATCTCTGGCAGCATATCCAGAAATCAAAGTGATGAAAGGCCACACCAAATCCTCCTCCTGATGTATGACATCATTTAAAGACAAGATAGCTATACTGGTGCTTGCCTAGACACGGTGGTATTGTTACGCTCGAGTAAGACACAGTACACCACTATATATGGTGTACTGTATCTTACAGGCGTATATGGTGCAGCAGCAGAATTCACACCAGAATAAAGAATCAACTATTCCAGCACATTCAACTGTTCAACAGTTACTCCAGCACAGTTGCAACTTCAGCACAACGAAGCTGTACAGTGCCTGCTATCAGTAGAAAAGCCATCTACAGTCAAGTGCTGCAGATGCTCCCAGTGACTACTTGCACTGCCTAATTCAGGAGAGAAATACAGCTCACAGACGCAGCACAGTACAACCCCGCACCGCCAGCTTCCCAGCATCTTTGTTCAAGATGAATCAGGAATAAGGCAAACCTGCACATGACATCTGCTTGTGACTGACCACAGTTATTCCCTAAGTGCATCCCAGCAGCTAGCGCTGCCGCAGCATTCACAGCTGTAGTGTCGACTCACAAGGTGGGCTTTCAGGTCCCTTTTGGAAAGGCCACCATCCTAACAGCAGAACAGGACAAGACCTTCTTGCTCTCCAGAACCACCAGGTTGTCCAACAGGTCTCAGCCTTGCCAGCTTGCCTGGTCACCAAAGTGGCATCATCCCAGGAGACCCCAGAACAAGGTGTGGAGATGCACAGCCTACCACCCACCTTCACGCAAGTGGCCTCCCATCCCTGTCGCACCAGGCTGGGAAAGAGTAGCAGTTTGAGGCTAATTCTAAAGTTGGGCTCTTCTGCCAGGACCAGCAAGGCTCCAGATGAACTGCAGGAGAACCCTGTTCCAAATGATGCTTTCTGCAACACAAGCTGGGCAAATCATTTATGTCCAAGCAACAGGTCAGCTCTTCTACCCTTCAAGAAGAACTAGTATACGTTTCGCTTCACAGGAATTCCCACATATTTTCAGGCCTCTGTCCTTCCCGGTGACACGTTTGGTTTCTCCCATATAGCAGATTGAGGTCTCAACTTGGCAGAATCCAAACCCTAGCAGGAAACTGCACTGCTTTGCTTTCCCATGGCTCCGGAGACACCAAGACTTCCCTTCTCCTGCCGTTTCTCCATTCTCCTGCTTTGATACATTTCTTCCAGTCACAACCAGAGTAAGTTACTTGTTAAGACTTAGTTTCTGCATTTGCTGAGAAGCCTGCATATGCCCTGTTCCCCCCTACCTTCCAAATACTTAGTTTGAAAAAAAAAAAAAAAAAAGTTCTTCAACACACTATTTGTCAGCCTTAGTTGTCCTTGCAGACAGAGCCCTCAAAGACATCATTCTCTTTGCCTGTTTCAGTAAAATAACTAATAAGGGGTACTGCTCTGAAAGAGCAAGTCCAAGGCAGGAGAGATGATGTCTCAAGGGAGCAGGTTCATGAAGGTTTGACCATTATTAATGCAGCTCCACACCCTGCATCAGCACTTGCTGTGCTCTCAGGGTCAGAAAGTCCATCTGGCAGCGGAGGTGAGAGGTATTGGTAAATAGTTTCCGAGCAAAGCTGTTTGCAGGACGAAAACCCTTGTATCCAAGACTTTCAGAAGTTTTCCAAATGCGATTGAGATGTGACATCTCAGGCCTAAGCCTGCAAGGAGACTGCTAGTGGTTGCTGATACTCAATTTTGCCAAGCATTTACAGCTTAGATTAGCAGAAAAAACTGACCATAGCCCTGCTAACTATTCAGAACTGCAAAGACCAAAGGAACAAAGAGTGATTGTCAGTTTAACACTGACACTGGAAAACTGGACGAAGCAACAGCAGAAAAGCCCCAAGAGAGAGGACAAGGGAAAAACATAGTGGCTCATACCACTTGTACTTGAGCTGCTGCAACATCCACATCAAAAGACATGGCTGCAACTTCTAGGGGGCACAGTCTAGCACCAAGTCTCTCTTTTACAAAAACTAACGGTGGCCTGGAAGCAGAATCGCTTTGTAAGGGAGAAGCAGAAAGGCTTGATGAAAGTCTGAGCACTCCAAGCTACCAGAGATGAATGACAAGGCTAGACTTCTCACAAGGGCTGGCTCACCAGCAGCCTTTTACCCTCATCTTCTTCTGGCTAGAAAGGTTAATTGCCTGTAGTGCAGAACTCATGCCCCATTTGCTCTCATACATACATACTCTGCAGATACCACATACCCCCCCCCCCCCCCCCCCTTCCTTTCTCACTAAATCAGAAAGACCAACTCATTCGCTTTGTACAGTATCAGACAGTTTGCAACTCAACTTTGGAAGAGCTAGGAGGAGATAACAGACACTTCGGCTTTAAGCAGCAAGATACTGACAAAAGCTCCTTCTACTCCCTGCCAGCAAACACAGGGTTTTGAGGTGGGTTTGAGAGTTTCAATAATTAGGTTGCATTTTTTTTATTTCCCAGATGAGTGAGAAAGCCAGCTTCCCTAAGCAAGGCCGGAAAAATAACACAGGACTTTCTTGCTAGAATGTTACCTTAAAGTTTCAGAAGCAGCCTTACCCTCGCTGGCCTCTAACCCATCACCTTCTGGTGAAGCTGAAGCTGTGATCCTTCTCCCTCGGTTTTCTGAGCAAATACTGCCACTTACCTCACCTATCCCAGACACGATAAAAGAACTTCCTTGCTCTCCTGCTTGCTTAACATTTTGATAACATTCTGCAGATTTCATTGAGATTTTACCAAAATAGCTGGGTAACAGCAGAAGTGCCCCAACCACCACATATGAATCGAACGCCTAGCTCCAGCTTCCTCTGTTTCCCGTCCCTTTGATCCACTGCAGGAACAACCAGCACATGAAACTGGGACACTGCTGCTGGGTCACTGTTAGGAGTATATGAGTAAGGGAAGGTGGAGACGCCAAGGAGTCCCTAGCTCTCTACATCACCCTATTTAAAGGCTTTGCCCCCTAACCCACCCCAGAACAGGTCTTCCTACTTCACAGGAAGAGGAAGTGACTCTCCCAAAGGCCGGAAAAGCCTGTTTCACTGCCTCACACCTCTTGTGCCTGAAGCCGAAAGCTTCTGGTGGCAAAAGCTGTAGCATCTCTTCCCCTTACTAGGCCCAAACTCAGTAGGATAGTTTTAGCTAGGACTCCATGGAAGCACAACACACATTTACACATAACCAGCATAAGCTTGCTTACTGAAGGATTGCTAGCATCAGCGGCCTTCGTCAGGTGGCGGTTTAAGCAGCTAGCACACGTATTAAGGAACAGCAGTATCACGACAACTAGGAGAGATGCTGGATCCAGAGGGCTCAACTAAACCTCCTACAAGCACTTTCTTGCGCTTGCAGCACCTTTACCACAAAGTAGAGATGTGCCAGGGATCACCGATAGGGAAAAGAGGGAAGACAGTTGGGCTGTGGCCCCAGGAAGCTGTTACCCCTAACAGCCACCCGCTCCAAGCTAGCCCTTCAGCCTCAGCTCCCCCAGGAGCTCTCCAATACCAGTTTTAATCTTGTCCTCTACAACATTCATCTGTTCCAAGCAACATAAGAGCTGCTGCCGCTAAAGGTAGACATGCTTACGCTACCACATTTTGAATCAGAGCGCGCCAAAATGCTAACTGTACATTTCCAAAACACACCCCAGCCTCCCTTGGCTCTGTTGCAGAGACCAATAGCTGTTTTTACAAGCTGCAATGGGTGCCTGTAGCTCCCAAAGCCCTTTCAGCTTCACAGCAGAAGTCATTTACGCGCTCCCATGCTTGCTGGGACCTCCCCATAAGTACAACACATGCTGTCAAGGCTGTGCGAAGGCACAGCCAAATGATCAGCTTTGGCAGTCAAAGTCCACTCTGCTGCAGGGAAGGACAACCCTGGCTCCCCACTTTGTTTTCCCACAACCTCATCCCTTGCCCAGCAACATTATAAATCAGATTTTAAAAAAAATTTAGGGAGACCTGTGGCTTGTGTTCTCCTCCTCATTGCCATCCTGCCTGGGTTACTTTTCAGCTGAACGATTCCCCTGGCCTACTCTACACACAAGAACAAGCACGAGCACTAAAGAAAGAACAAGATGGCAGCTCTGCTTACGCGAGCTGTCCAAAGGCAACCTGCCTTTTGGGTGGACACAGAATGGTGCCAGCGGTGCCCCAGCTAGAGTAACAGTGGTTCAGATGAACCTATGGAAACTGGAGCCGCAAGGGTAGCTAAGAAGTCACCCTTCATTTTTATTTTATTGCATTGCACACCGAGACACACACCTTCTTCGCTATTTCACAGCTCTAGAACCTGTAGCTCTTTCTGTTACTCAAGCCAGAGTGGGTTCCTGACCAGTGCAACAAGCAGCTGCTGAGTTAGCCATGGAAACAGACACCATGTCACTGTTGGCTGTAAGAACATCCAGAAGTCTAACTTCTAGTGGGGAAAAAAAGAAATCAAAGTGCAAGGCTGATATAAGCAGGATTAGAGACTTTAAAGGGAACACTATCCAAGCTCCGGAAGAGCGTGCTTTCAGGGAAATGGGGCAGAGCGCTTTCGCTGGAAGGTGAAGGGGTGAGAAAGAGCAAATAGGTGTCAATATGAGAAGTAAAGCAGGAAGGGCTGCCTCGGCCCCTGCCTCCCTGCCCTCACCCTGCTGCCTTCCCCGGGCCAGCTGGTCCCTTGGGAGGGGCCCAAGCCTGCACGGGGGGCAGCGGAGCAGTCTACTCCCGCTGGAATCCGCCGCTCCCCGGTGCCAGCTGGCACGGGGCGGCCGGGGGCACGGCCAGGCCGGGCCCACGTGGAGCTCGGCAGCCAGCGCGGGGCCGGGGGCACACACCTGTGACACCCCCGCAGCGGCGGCCGGGGGCAGCTCACCCGCTGCGGGGGCGGGGGGCAGCGGCTGCCGGGCCGCCACCGGGCCGAGGCCAGCGGGCAGCTCAGCGGCGGGCGCTGTCCCGCTCCCGCACGGCCACGCTTCCTTTCCGCGCCGGAGACTTCCCGGTGCCCCCGGGGGGGACGCGGCCCTCCCCGCAGGACCCCAGCCCCACTTTGCTCCGCCAGCCCCGGGCCCCAGGTGGCCACAGGGACCCTCCGCCTCACCACGCGGCCAGACAAAAGGGCACCGGGGACGGGGCCGCCGGGACGGGGCTGCGCCTCGCCTCGCCTCCCTCCGCCCCCGCGGCGGCAGGCCCGGGCCCGGGCGGCAGGGCCCCCGCTCCGGCCGGGACCCCCCTCCCCGCCCCAACACCCCCGGGGCGGCCGGCCCCGCTGCCCACCGGCCCGCCCTCCCGCCGCGGCCGCCCCTGAGGCGGCGCAGGCCCCGCCGCTCACCCGCGGGCCGCCTCCAGGCTCTTGATGAGCTTCTTGATCTTCCAGATCTCCACGTTGCGGTCGGCAGCGCTGGGATCGTCCGCCATCTTCTCCCTCCTCCTCCTCCTCCTCCTCCTCCTGCTGCGGCTGCGGCGGCCTGCGGCGGGCCGGCGGCACAGACACAGCGGTTAAACCCCCGCCCCGGCGCGGCCCGGCCCGGCCCGGCCCCGCCGCCGCCGCCGCCCGCCCGCCGCTCCCTCACCTCAGGCCCGGTCCCCCCCGGCGGCGCGCGGCTGGCGGCGGCGCTGACGTCGGACACCGGCTGCTCGCGCTCCCCCTCTCCGCGCTGCATGTGTTGCAATCGGCTCACATGGGGCCTGTGACATCACTTCCGGGGGACCGGGGCGGGGGGCGGCCGTCCGCCCCGCCCGCGCGGGAGCGGAGCGCCACACCATAGGCCGGCTGACGGCCCCTCACCGCCCTCTTTCCACGCCGCTATTGGCCGCCGCTCCGCGCGGGGCGCTATGGGTCGCGTAGTCCGCGGCCCGCCCCGGCCCGGCCGCGGCGCTCGGCGGGGCCGGGGCGGGGCGGCACGGCGGATCTCGCGAGAGCTGCGAGGCAGAGCCCGGGCGCGCTTAAAGGGCCCGCGGCCGCGGCGTGGCCCGGGGCAGGGTTTGCGGCGGCCCTGGCTGCCCGCAGCGTCTCAGGGCCCGCCCCCCCCCCCCCCCCCCGCCGGACCATCCCCCCCTTCCCCGGGCCCTGCGGTTGGCGTCTGTGTCACACCCACCTACCGGGCGGTGTCACCCTCCAGACCGCCTGTGCGCCCCCCCGGGCAGCGGGCCACCTCTGTTACAGCCCATGCCACCCGCTGTGCCCCCGGCAGCCCGCCGGGGCGGGCAGCGGAACCTGTGCCCCCGGGCCAGCCGCTCCCAGCAGCGCCAGACGGGCCCTCACGGGCGGGATCTCCGGTCCCCGGGCGGCCGCCGCCCCTCAGCACGGCCGGGGCGTTCTCGGAGCCACCGAGGCCCCCCCGGCCCGTCCGGGTCACGCCGGGGGGAGCCGAGCTGGGCGGGGGGCGAGGGTGCACTTACGGAGCCGCAGGGTTATCCTTTCCCTGGAAAAGTCACCTTCCTGCCGGCCTTGTCTGCAGAGGCCTCAGCCTGTGCTCGGGGCGCTGCTCCGGGTCCCCACGTCCCGAGGCGGGCAGCGAGAGCGGCCGGGTTCAGGGGCGGCCAGAGACCTGGGGCGCGGGGTGGAGGGGACCCGGCTGGCGGGGGGGTGGTGCCCCTGCGGCCCTGTCCTGCACCGGGGAGATAAGCCAGCACCGGGCTGCCCGGCGGGTGGGGGCCCCGTGCCCTGTAGGGCCGCAGCTTGGCTCGGCGGGGGGCAACCTCCTGCAGCGCCCCCCGGGGCCCGGGCGAGCGGGGGGGGCTCACGCCAGCCCGTGCCCGGCACAGCAGTGGCTTGGCTGGGGCAGCAGGGCTCCCCGTGTGCCCCTGCAGCACCCCGGGGCTGGGGCCTCTCCTATTAACGCACCATTTGAGGGGGTTTGGCCCGGCAGCCCCGCTCCGGGGTGACAGGCTGGCAGGCCCCCCCTTGGTGCTGCCACTCGGCAGGACAGCGGGGCGGTGGGGGGCGACCCACCTCTGCGTGTCTGAGCATGGGTTCAAGAACTGCAGATAAACAGCAAACACAGCCCCAGCCTCCCCGCCCGGGCCTGGTGAGAACTGGGACCTACTGGGCTTCCTGGGGGATTGCAGCACTGCACAGGAGGAAAGTGAGATGGAGCCTCTCCCCATCCTTCGCCAGACAGTGGCTGTCAGTGCACTGCGAAGGCACGGCTCCTTTTTAAAACCCCTCTCCAAGTAGCACGGCAGCGTATTGAAGGCCACAACCGGCTTTTTTGGCCCCAAAGGCGCCAGGCAGCAGGGCTGGGAGCGCCATGGCCCGGGGAGTGCCTGCTGGTTCTGCCTCTGGCAGTGCCTGAAGCAGGACTGGCTGGGACCGGGGCATGAAACGATGCTGAAGCCATTTACTTTTTTCTTTTATGAAGCGGTAGCAGTGAGGTTGCCCCCTCCCGCCCCACCCCCGAGGTGATGCTCTCCTGGTGATGTTGTGCAGGCACCAGCTGGATGCTGTGGGGGTTCATGGACGAGGTGTCCCTCCAGCCCCAGTCTGCCTCCCTGGGACATACCAGCCCTGGTGTTTGCCGTCAGCCTTGTCACCACTGCCCTGCCCAGGGCAGCCTGGCCTCCAAGCTGTGCCCTGCCCCCCAAGCCCACTGCAGCCTCCTCTCCCTCCTGCACTGCCTCTTGGCTCCCCGGCCCAGCACGCCCCAGTAAGGCAGCAGTGAAGCCCTGCTGGGAGCTGGGCACAGCTGGGCAGCACGGTCACCTGAGCAGAGACTGGTCTGGGACTCAGCCTGAAGCTGCTTTTTTCTATCAACAGGGTCATGCCAGGGAGATGCCGTGAATTTCTGAACTACCTGGTTGGATTTAAAGTTCTGTTTTCCTGAGGCTGAGCAAATACCAATTTCAACACTTAGATATTTTTTCCACATGCATCTGGTCCCACACAGCCCTTTATAATCCTCCTCGGTACAGTAAGACACTGGATTATGCCAGGCTTTAGGAGATGATCTGCTGAGATGGAAGTTTATGTGCCTGATAGGACAGGGACAGCGTACACACAAGTCACCCCGTGCTTCCCTGGCAATCCTGCCCTTCCAATTCAACCCAGGGACTGGACTCCAGAAAGCACCTGCTAAGCATCCCAGTTACTGTCTCCCAGTGCGACGCACCCACTTTGCCATGGCACTTTCTGCTCCAGCCTTCCCGATGCGACAGACGCTGCCATCAGTTCCCCCCGCAGCTCTCCCGCTGGCTGGCTGACACAGATGCCGAGCAGCGCCTGTCTCCAACAGCCGGCACAGCTCCGTGGGAATGAGGAGGGAGCCGAGAGCAGCGACGGGGACACAGCCACTGAATTGGAGAGAACTTCTTCAATACGCTGCCGTGCTACTTGGAGAGGGGTTTTAAAAAGGAGCCGTGCCTTCGCAGTGCACTGACAGCCACTGTCTGGCGGAGGATGGGGAGAGGCTCCATCTCACTTTCCTCCTGTGCAGTGCTGCGATCCCCCAGGAAGCCCAGTAGGTCCCAGTCCTCACCAGCCACGCTCCCCTAACATGGCATGCTGCAGTGCTCTGGGCTGGGGGAAAACGCTTTCAGGAAAGGAAAAGAAGCCATTGCAGATACCCTGCACCCGACTGACATGTCGGCCTTCCCTCCCCCATTACAGTCAGGCAGGAGCAGTGATGCTGGAATCTACTATCCCAGTCCTGTTTGTGTTAGGGAATGTTGTGGGTTTGAGGCAGTCTGACTTCCAGAGCCCAGGGAGGCCGCGACTTGCACAGACCTGCTCCCATCTGCAGAGGACATGGCGAGAGGACGCATACAGGTGGAAGCACGCAGCACAAACATGGCTTGGTCACCTTTTTCCCCCAAAGAACATGTGCAAAACTTCTTAATTACTATCCTACAGACCAGCAATTTATTCCAGAGCTACTGCACTGCTGGGGCTACAGGCTTCCTAAATGAGTATCAGCCTACAAGGACAGTGACAGCAGGCAATGAACCCCAAAACCTCCTTTCTCCAGGTGCTGACAGATACCTTCCTAGCGGTGGGACGGCAGCAGCTAACTCTGCTGGACAGGAGTCACTCCTTTTCACAACACAACAGCCCAGCTGCTGCATCTCCTGCCTTCCTGGCAGTTTTTCACAGCAAGAAACTGTTTTCAGCATGACACACATCACCTGATTTCACTTCTCCCTCCCCAGTTCAATAATTTAGCTTATAAAGGAGGAGCTAAGAACAGTGCATTAAAAAATAAAGAACATCTATGAAAGATGTATTTAAACCGTGACAGGGAAAATAATTCATTGAAGAAGCAAAGGCCAACCCTGATCAATGATTCAGGACCCTGGAGGCTGCGAGATGATGATCCATCGCCTTGGCCCTGACGGCACAGCGAGCCCAGAACAGAGGCAAGAGCACGCGAGCAGCAGCCCCCACGCGCAGCAGCGCTGTCCTAGGCTGCCCCGGCTCTGCTGCAGAACATCTGGCTGTGGTTTCAGGGACAGGAAAAGCTTCCACAGAGGATGATTTCCAGTGTTTCACTTAAGGACATTTCCTTTCAGCACCTGAAATACCCAGCTTGCTTTGCTGGGAAATTCCTTCTCTTGTTCAAACTCATTTCATACAGGGGACCACTTTTGACAGGAGCAGCAGCAGAGGGAAATTCAGGACAGAAGTCACCTCTACAAGCAAGTTTTGTAAAGGAAATTATTCCCAGGAGATGCCCAGCCAAATGCTCCCTGCCATTACCAAACTCACATACAGAGAGGAGTAGGGTTATGCTGTGACAGAACGAAGCACACAGCTTTGCACAGAAAACACACCCAGATGGCACAAACAGTTCTTGGGAGCAGCAGCTGCTGTGAACGTGCATGTCCTTAGCCACGCGTTCCTCAGAACTTCCAGGAACCACACTAGCCACAGCATCTCTGTACACCTCGGCCTGCCATTACCTGCCTGTGACAAATAAAGCCCTGCCACTTAAAAAAAACATAACCAACCAGGACACAGACCCACACACAACCAGTTTGTTCATGTCACTTGGCTGCTTGTGGAAGAACCAGCCAGATGAAAGCTGCACAGGCTGGCATGCTGTTACACCACCCTCCCCGTAGCAACCAGAGTTTGGATCCTGAGATCCCACCAACGCTCCTGCTGAAAGAAAAGCACTAAAATTTGGGTTGGAAGCCCTCAGTCCACCAGAAGTAAGGCTGCTTAACACCCCGAGTTTCTGTTAAGACCCCCCTGCATGCCTGCCTACCCCACCGCGGCACACCAAGCATGCTCCAGGCTCCTAAGGCATTACCTCTTACCTGCTCCTACAGCTGCACCAGGCCCCTTCCTCATTTATTAAAATGAAAAAATTTGACTTTACACCCAGGTCAAAATGCTTCAAGCTTCCTCTCGCTGCACAGCTTGACCACCCTCTAAAGTTTCTTCCCGCCCCTCTGTCCGCTTCCCCAGTCTAGGCTGATGTACTCTGAAGTGGAAGCTGCTTCCAGTCCTTGCCAGGACTGCTGGGGAGAGCTCTGTGGCTGAAGCAGATGCTCTTGGTCCCTTCTATCCCCAACTTAAGGAAAAGTTGATGAACCAGGGCTTGCAGCCTCCCTAATAGCTTCTCCTATTTAGGAAACTGCCTAGGAAGAATCCTTTCCTCCCTCCTAAATTCCTGAGCCGTCAGGACAAAGCAGCCCTAGACGTTGCATTTTCTTTCCAGTCCATTACACAAACAGAAGGGAAAGAGGAGAAACAGATAAAATTTATCGTGGCAAGGAGAGTGCAGTTCCCTGGAAGACACGGTTGTTGGAAGCAGCAGCAGGCAACTGCTGCTCTGCATCTACAGCCTGTCTCAGAAGGCTGAGACCACGCACAAAGTGCCTGAAGGTGAAGTCCCACCGCTACTGCGGATTGCAGCAGGACTTGCAGGTTGTGCGAGTGCAGCAGTGGTACTCCTAGAAGCGATGGACGCTGGTCTGACACCAGGTACCTTCTTTCTACATGTGACAGAAGCACAAATTCCAGAAAGCTGCTCTCACTACAGCTGGCTGGCCGTTCGCCCCCAGGAGCTCTCACAGGCCGTCAACATGCTCACGTTCTCCATCAAAGGCCAGGATACCAAGAACTCCATGTTAGACACTTTTCTGTTTTTATTTTAAAAAAATCCAGAATGGATCCAATAACAGTTTTATTATCAAGGAAATGCTTTACCATAAGCAGAGAACAGACACAGGATGGAGCAGAAGGCTCAGACAAGCAAAGTATTTAACTTCCACATAGCCTCTTTTGTAAGAAATAATGTTACAGCTAAATTTGAAGTAACCCCCCTCCTTCAGAACAAGGGTACTAACCTAGCCGCAGATCTGAATGCTCTCTAGCAATGTAACCAGCCTCATCACTGCCGCTCGCAGGCTTTATTACCTTCTCGCAAGTACTCAGATCCACAAGGAGGGTCCATACAGGTGCTCCTCTCTCCCAGTTCCAGCAGGACTTCCATCTCCACCTCTTAAATTTAGTGACATGGTTTCCAAACTTTGACATCAGATTTAGTACACCATTGTGTCAAGTATCAGAAATAAATCATCAGAGAGTCCCCAGGTGCCTCAGTTGAATACCAGGGGGCCAAACACCTAACTTCATCTGGCATGAATTAACTTTCATCAAGTGGCAATTTATCTAGCAGACGCATCACTAAGTTTATACATTAAAGAATTTTATATATAGAATACTGCAAAAACACAGTAAGTCTGAATTCTGCCCACTGCTGCTCAGGAAGGTCCCTTCTCTCCCAAGCGTCAAGAAAATCGATCTCTTTCTTCATACTTTAGTCAAGGCAAGACAGAGACTTCTTATTGCTTCTCTTCCTTCTGATCCCCTGGACTTCCAGAACCCTCTCTTTCAGAGGCCATCTGCAAAAAAGTCGGCTTATTAGTTGTATGTCCTAGACATTTTTTTCCTAGCTGGCTGCTTAGGTTGCTTCTAGACTGAAGAAACCCTTCCTTCAGTGAAAAGGGTAACTGTCCACTGGAGAATGGAAACCATCTTCATCTCTGCATGACTGCTACTAACAGGGAGGAAATTATCTTCCCATTATTTACGCTTTCCTTGTGGATGTAACGAGCTTACATTGCAGCACTGAACATTTTCAGTTCGACATCAGAAAAGTAGCTTTCCACAAACAGGACAGCTCAGCACCACCAAGGTCACCTGGGCAGCATGTGCCACTTCCATCCTGAGACACCTCCCTGCACAGGACGTCTCTGCCAGGGCTCAAATGGGTGGGCCTTTCACTGGGAAGGAGTCCCAGTGGCAATGGCCTTACTACTGTAATTTCAGGCAGACTGAACAGGCAACCTGTTTAACAAGAATCCTTACAATAAATCCAGACGTCACTTCTTTAGGCACTCTACACACCTAGGGGAAAGCCCTGCCTGTGCTGCTCTTGATGCTCCTTACTAAGAAGTTCCAGCATTTTCCACGCAACACTGTACAGTAACGTAACATAGAGCTTGGGAGGTGGGCTACCTACAGTAGGATGGCCAAGATTTCAGGCCTTCAACTCTGCCTTTCTACAGCTGCCCCATCAGCAAGTGTCACTCAGAAGGAGCTGCACTGAGACTCAGCGCTACCTCCGAGCACAGCTCTTACAGAACGTCTGGTGTCCTGACCCACCCCTCCCCATCCAAGGGCTAGAAAACGGAAGCAACCATGAACCTACCTTCTTGTATGCCATTTCAAAGAGTTTCAGGGAAGCCTGCTGCAGGCTGGTTGCTGCCTGTCTGATGTTTTCTCCTGTTTCAGTATCTTTACGAGCCAGAAGTTCCCTCATTTTAGCAATTTCTTCCTTTAATTTGTTGCACTGCAGTAAGTCACAAAAAAATAAAAAAAAGATTAAATCCTGCACTTTGTTCACAGACAATGTCTTTTCTGTCATTTCACCCACCTATTTGCCACAGCAAAACCACCTTTCTTTTGCCAGAAGCCATGAAGTTAGATCTCAGACCAAGCCACACGGTCTGCAGGGACTAGGACTGTGTTCAGCTCCCAACGGGCACCTGTCCACTTCACTAAATGTGCCACAGTTGGCATTAATCTGTCCCCTTGTTTGCGTCTCTCAGAGGCGCCAAGGACAGAAAGCCCTGCAGAGCCTGAACAGGCTGCCAAGGATGAGAGCTGCTCTCCCTGGCACACCTCGCCAGTGAGTCCGTCACCCCAGGAGCCAGGATGAAGGGAAAAGAAAGCTGGTTTTCATCTATAGTTAAGGCACTGTCAGAAAGCCAACAAGTAAGGCTGTTCACCACCCTGTTTAATCCCTTAGTGGCATGTGGGAGAAGGAGCAGAGAGGCAAACCAAAGCAATACGGTCTCATCCCAGCCCCTGTAGCCATCTGTCAAACCCTCCTCCCAGTCTGGCATTTCTCTGTCAGACTGGCACGCTGCTGGAGAGGCAGGCCTGGAGAAGCAAGGTTACTGGGGGACAGCTGTGCCGGCAGTGCTTGCTCAGCAGCGCTCGCCGTCAAAACGTGGGCAGAGTTCTCATTCAGACCCGCAGGAAGGGGAAAGCGATCAACGCCGCCTGTGTCAGGCCACCAGCCCCACTCAGACAGCACAGGGCTTCTTCCAAGCACTGCCACCCACTTCCCCTTGGTATTCCCCCTCACCCAAATGTTACCGGGAACAGTCCCTGCAGGTAACAGGGATTTAGGCTCTGTGCTCCTGCGAGAGAAAACTAGTAATCACAATCCCAAACAGAGTCAGCCAGTATCCCAGAGAGGAGCCGGGCTGAAAAACAGCATTTAAACTGATCAAAGGCTACTTACCAGTAAACTATAATCTTGTTCCCTCAAACACCTCACAGAGCCCCTAAGAGCCCTCTGATTCTGCTTCCAAGAGTTTGCTGTCTTGAAGACTCTGTGCTCCATTTTAAACTTGACTTTTGAAGTTCATAACACAGAACTTAAACTGCCACTTAGAAGTGGGGTGAAAAGCACTCTTTTGATACCAAATATCCACTTCACTCCAAAGATAGAAGAAAAACTGGAGTTAAGTGGGTACAGTAATCTTCACTGTCTCCACGTTCTTGGGTTGCCCTGCATGTATTGCAGGGACTGCACAGCAACTTTGCCTTCGTCCCTCTGCTAGTCCACTGGTGGGCACTGTTAGTAATCTCTGGATTCAAGCAAAACTCTTCTCTCACACATGCCACAGTACAGTTCTTGTCAAATCACCACGAGCCCAAGCCAAGGACATAATTCATGCAGAAGCCTTTCGTTAAGGGCTTTTCAGGCTCTCAGATCTTCAATGACACTGAACCTGCACTCTGAAATAGGGTATTTGCTATTATCTAAACCATATTCTTCTATGTCCTTATATCCTCCTATCAGCCACACTCACGCACTCATCAAGTGCAAAAACCGTCAGTCAATGACTGCCATCTTTGCACAGTATGGAAATATGCACGGAGTTGGTGCCACTGGTCAAAGCCAGCTGCGAGTTAAGTGAGAATTTAAGCAATGATTCAGTAAGTAATCTTACCTCCTTTACTGTTACAGGATCAGAAACAACCTACCTCATCTGCTGGCAACTGATCCTTGAACTCCTCCATCTTCGACTCTGTGTCATGGATGATGCCTTCAGCCATGTT
The DNA here is from genome assembly GCF_023638135.1 of Falco biarmicus. NCBI lineage: Eukaryota > Metazoa > Chordata > Aves > Falconiformes > Falconidae > Falco > Falco biarmicus. The sequence goes on along the minus strand of NC_079295.1, from coordinate 47,150,490 downwards.
CACCGCTTCCACACGTTCCTGGGTAAGAGAGCTCATAAGGACCTACTGCACACATCACTGGCGATACAAGTTGTGTACATATGAGCTGACATTTCTTTCCTCAAACTGCCAAACTCTGCTCTGGTTCCCACCCAGCATCCTTCTTACTGGCAAGGGGGCAAGAGGAAATGCAGGAAAACCATTTCTAGATGCATTCTGGCACCAGAAAGCCTGAACACTGAGTCTATGCAAGTCAGTCCTCACACTTTCACACTCAAACTCACTTCCCTGGAAGTAGAAGCAACCAATGCAGCATGACTGTTGGCACACTGAAAGAGCCAGCAACTGCAGACAGCACAGCGCGCTCTGCCCTGCTCCTCAGGAAGGCAACAGAGCTTTCAGCTCCTTCAGCAACAAGGGCCCTCAAGACAACTAAAATAATGGGTTGTTTTACTCACATCCCTGAATTACAAATGCTTGTAACATCTCAACAGTGGAAAAATCCCACTGTGCTAGGTAAGACATATCAGTTCCTTAAGTTACTGTTGCCAAGACAGCCAACAGGGAACAAGGTAGGCTGTAAGTACAGAGCAGTCTTGCTGAGACTTAATTCAGTCCCAGTGTCAACATGAACTATTCCACCAGCAGCAGTCTCTGGTATATCCAACTCTCTCCATCTGAAAAAACTGTCTACCTGAACAAGGGCGTGGTAATATTCTCAGGAGACTAACCACTTGCAGTGGAAAGCCGATGAAAAATAATTTTGTTTCTACACTACATCTTCACCATTTGTGGGATGTCAAAGTTCACATGATGCCAAGTCCTGCAGAGTGGCAACTGTGCATTTGTGATATTTCCACAGCAGTAAAACCATGATCAGAAAGGTATAACAAGGGAATTTTGACAGTTACAGTTACACGAGTCCAGAGAAGTGATAGTTAAAATAACCTGATCACCTTCACCCGATGGGGTCACTGGACTGAGGTAAGTCCACTTCAGGATTACAGCAGGGAAGAACTTACTCGCCAATTTAAGATACAAAGTCAAAATAAGGCAAGAGGAAAAAGTTTGCAGTGCAGCCTCTTCAAATGCTAGGCCACCACCTACACTTCATGTCAATGCTGTGGTTACTTAAACAGCGGGACTTTCTGAAGTCCCATCTAAACTACATATGATAATAAACCAACACTTTGTGGCTTTAGAGGTTCTGAGGTAAGGCAATACTGCTTCACATGAATTTATTCCATGTGTTTTCCACTTCAGTCCTCTTCTGATCCCTTTACTACTGAGGGTGAGGATTTACAGTGCTGCTTGAACACCTGAGAGTGGTTTCTACACACTAGAACACAAAGTAGATCAGTTCATTGTGCCGGTTTCAGCAAATCACTAAACATATGCTGGTGCCATATCCCAGAGTAGGCCTGCACTGTCTGCTTAAAGAAGAAAAAAAAAAATCAATTCTCTATATTTAGTGGCGTAATTCATTAGTATTACCCTCATTAAACCAATTAGTTCCAACCATTAATCCTATATTACAGGTTCAGTCACTCAACCATGGCAAGTGTCATTCTTTTCTTGACAAAGTCAGTGAGGCTTTCAAACACCACCTGATGGCGTCACCTGCACTGAGGGCAAACCCTGTGCTCTGATACAGCATTCAGGATGCCACAGTGAGACTTGAAGCACTACAGAAAGCAGCTTCCCACTTCTGAAAAAAAAAAAAAAAAAAAGGCCAAGGTGCAGCTTTGCTTGGCAGGTTCTATTAATTAAGCTTTAAAATAAACTCGGAGAAAGCAGCTTAAATATCCCATACTGCCTCCACTTAAATGGAACATCACTTTGAGAGCCCAGCTGTAGTAGTCTGGCTTTAAATAAACAGCCAAGTAACAGGCATGTGGACAGGACAGAGCACTGATGGCAAAAGACATAACTAGAGCTGCAAAGCTGTTTGTTATGAGTTACAAGCAGGTGAATTTGCTTACTGCTGCCTCCACGTCCCAGAAATTCTTCAGGGAGGAATCAGAATGCCAGTTGCACAGCGTTAGTTATTCAACCCAAACCCAAGATCCAAATGCCTCTACATACACCTCCTTGCAACTCTGGAGTGTAAACCGAATATAAGAAAGCAAGCAGATATTCAGCTAATTGCACAAGCAAGCAGCTCAAGATTATATAGGCCAGAGCTACAGCTCCTCCAAAGGTGGGCACAGTTATTAGCACAGAACAGCTATAACCAGCAGGTACACTACTAGCTGGAAGATGCTGTAACGATCACATTACCTTCCTTCGTCTGTCTTCCTCTGCATATTTCTCTGCATTCTTCACCATGTTCTCAATTTCATCTTTGCTAAGGCCACCAGAAGACTGGATAACAACTGCATTAGAGAAGAAGCATCGATAAATAATGTGCTCTATCTTTGAGGAGAGTATTATTTCTCAAACCCTCTCAATGGCAGGAGCCTTGCTCAGAACTCTGCACCTGTGAAGACCCTGTGGCCAGTACAAAGACAGCCAGTCTTTGAAGAGGCAGTGATGCTGCTGCAAGATAAAAGCCTGACATCTTAGATCTATGAACTCCCCAGCTCTGCCAGACACTTCCTGTCCACTGGTCTGCAAGTCACTTGACCTTTCTTCAGTTACTCCTCTTGAAAAGTGCACGTGCACACAAAGTCCCCAGACCAAAGGAATATTCAAGTTTTAAACCATAAAACTAAAAAACTCCCAAACAATCCAAACAAACCCAAAGCCAACAGGAAAAAAAAAAACCAACCAAAAAAGAAAAAAAATCCAAACAGAAGGAATTGTTTTACCAGGGCACAGAGATTCCTTTCACTGTTGGAAAGAAGCCCGGGCTGGTAGGATAAGACAACTTTCCCCACCCAGCTCCTCACACTGCCCTTACAAAGTGAACATAGTGTGACTCCATGGGCATGCTCATAAATGTGTCACACACACCCCCTTTTTTTTAATCTTCCATTAGTGATAAAAAAAGTGAAAGAAGTAGAGCCTGGACTTAATCCAATTTCTGCAGTAAAGCATAATTTCACCGTGAAACAGAGGTCCATCAAGGATATTGTAAAGTCCAAAAAAGGATATACTAAGATCCTTGCTAGAAGTAAGTTTTATATGTAATATTTGTCAATGGTACAAAACCCTGAACAGAAGACACACATACAGACACGTGTCCTTTGGGTGCAGATGTGGGATGAGCAGTTCAGCTTTATAATTAGGTAGGTATACAGATGGGCAGCTAAAAATTTCTGGTTGTCTATTATCAGGAAACACTTACTCAGAGGGTGAAGGCTGCCACACACAGAAAATCTACCAGGAAATCAAAGTAACAAGCAGCACGGTTTTGATAACAAATTTCTGCCAAAAGCCAAGCAACATGATTATGAAGAGTGTGTGTATATATATATATATATTTTCAAGTTGCCAATACAAAGTTAACAATATTTTCATAACTGGAGCATGTATTTGATTGCTCAAGTAGCTGCCTCCAAGAAACAACCGAAGGGCAGTATAGAGGCTTCCCAGTTAGAGGCACAAGAGAGATCTGTTTTGTATCAGGGGAATCTACAAATGCTTCAAATTAATCGTCTGAGCCCACAACAGAGCTTTAGAAAATGTCAACCATGTTGTTAATTACCCCAAAACACCAGGCCTAACATTTCATTGCACTACAGAGAAAAAAAACACTGACAGCTTGAAGTCCCCCAAGCCTCCTGCTATTTAGAGACGTTTCCAGCCTAAATGGATGAAAATGAACAAAGGTGGCTCCGCAAAATACCTGCTGCTTCAAAATACTTGAATTCCAAGACCTTTCTAACAGAGCACTTAGAAAGAAAACAGAGTCTCAGCAGAGGGCCGATCTGTTTGGCTGTACGTGACATGCCTTGGATTCAACAGAAATCTCCCTAATTCAATTTCTCCCTTAAAAGCTGACACCTTCATGCAGGCAGCCTCAGACAGCAACCTTTTAAACTTTTAGCAGAGGGCACTCCCAAAGGAACAGCATGCCCACAAAAACACAGCTCAAGAACAACTCCTACAAGGTGCTGGATTCCCACTCCCCCGATTTCTGTCCCTTCAGGGTAACACTGGGCAGAATGTCACTGCTCCAAGCTCCTCAGTGACACAGGACACCCCTGTAAAGCAGCAGGAGCACTGCTCCACAGACACCGGTATGCCCAACACTTCTCTGGGGACTGAGGCACAGCCAGGACATATAGGAAACCCCAGGAAACAGTTGCACTGCTAAAATATTGCTATAGCAATCACAGCAGATGGCAAGACCAAGAAAGGACTGTCATACAGTGCAAAATGACTTGGAACATGGTAAACCTTTGCCAGTAAGGACTTTCTTGCCCTTGGCATAGGCAGATGCTTCATCTATGCCTAATGGGCAAGGAGAGGGCATCCGTTGGTGGTGGTCTCTGTCAGCAGGCTAACAGAGAGGGCAGCTGCTGAGTGCTGTGTATTTACAGAAGCTTTACTTCCTTAAAATGAACCTACAGGTCAGTTGTCTCCTTTTCCCTACTTCATTTTTCAGTAACCTTTTGCCCTGCTTTCCAGAGGCATTTAGGCTAAGATTACTTCAACTGCATGTTACGCTGGCAACAGATTATTTGTGTCATCCTTACCCTTAATCGAGTAATGTGCTGCACAGTCCTCACCCTGGACTGTGGGATGCTCAAGACAGCACTCCGTTACCTTCGGAGTCACTTAGTGTTACCCCCAGCCCAACACGTGTGGGGCCCAGCCCTGCTCCACACCTTTCCTCCTCGATCCTAGGCAGCGCCCCAGAGCACTTACTTTGCTGTTCGCGTCCGGTGCCTTTATCCTTGGCTGACACGTGAACGATACCGTTAGCATCGATGTCAAAAGTGACCTCAATCTGGGGCACTCCACGCGGTGCTGGGGGAATCCCAACCTGAGAACGAGAAGTGCTTTGCCATCAGCTCCCACGTGGACATAAACTCAAGGTGTGAGGCTCTGCTGTTGCCATGTTATTTTAGTGATCTGTCAGTTGAATCAACTATTAACTAACCCTCAGAGCAGAATCCTCTAAAGACCTGTTGGCATCATGTGGTTAATCAGTAGCACCTTGACAAATTTGGACAGGACACAAATTTCTACCCTAAACAAATAAACAGAAACCATGAGACAGTCCCCAAGTTTGGTTTCAAGGTGACATGGGTTCTGATTTATTGCTAAACAAGTCCCTCTTCCATGGATGTGGCAGGATGCTTTCTTTCCTCAGTTCATGACATAACTAAACTCCAGTGACTACCTCAGAGGCAAACGTTTTTTACGAGTGACAGGCAGTACAGCTTCCTTCTGAAATACAAAAGAAAGGCAAAGCCCTTCCTTTCTGTGGGGCTCCTCCTACCAACAGGAGGTTTGGACAGTTATAACAGGGCCAAACTTTGCCAACACTGACCAAACCAATTCTGCACAAGGAGCTGGTTAGGCAGCTGTTCTCTGTTCTCCAGTAAGCAGGGGGGTTCCACAAGCACTCACAGAAAACCAGTACTGGGCTAGAAATGGGTTACCCTAGGGACTGCAGGTATCATGGAGCCTGCTCCAAGTGTTGTCTTTGCAAGACCAAAGGAAAAGCCAGCATTCAGGTTATCTGCTGCGAAGGCCTAGTACTACAGAAATCTTTTTAACTCTTTGCGCCCAGAAGTAGAGTGCACCCTTTTAGGTAACCAGGCTCTAAAGCCATAGTAGCCCCTGTGCCACATAGGGCCACTTAGAAACTAAGCTCTGTGTTAAATGCTAGTTGCGCCCCTGCCACTGAAAGGCTGTCCCAGAATAAGGCTGTGCCTTTAGAGACTCCTTTTTTACTACAAATAGGGTCAAATGTCTTCTGTAAGATGACTCCCCCTTCAACGCTGCTTTCAGGGGTCAACTGAAATGGAGAAGGCTTTGACCTTCTCAAAGAAGGTCAAGTCTAAGGTCATGAATACTGAGTAGCAGACGTACCAATGTGAATTGGCCAAGAAGTTTGTTGTCACTAGCCATCTCTCTCTCTCCCTGGCATACTTTAATCTCCACTTGTGTTTGCCCATCAGCAGCTGTAGAAAACACCTGTGGAAAAGGAACAAAGTTACTGTATCACTAGGAAGTTGCAACACATGAACTGATGCAGTTACAAGCCGACTAAACAACAAGGAAAGGAATAACTGAAGAGGTAAAGAATCATTAAAACTTGTTGATCCCCCGGTTCCTCTGACAAAAGACTGAGGCTCCAAGACTAGCCAACAGCCAAGCTCACTGGCATCTTGTCCTGTATGCACATGAGCTCACAAAAAGTGGTAATGCCATGCCAGCAGCAGGCTCCAGTGGCAGCCAGCCACATAACCAAAACTTTTCCTCCTGAAGCAGCAGGGCTCCTGCCCCAGCCCCACACCCCAGACAGAACAAGTGTTATCAGTAAGAGCACACACTAGCAGACCCAGACAATACACAGTGAAAGAAAGGATCACACTCAAGTCTACTAGGGCTCTACAGCTCAGGAAAAAACCCCATAAATTATTCCTTCCAAGGCATGGAGACCAAGAAAGGTGGTCTCAAACAAGCATGGTGCTCAGTTACAGAAGGTCTCCACATAATTCTTCAGAATGATGTGTTGACAGTTAACATCACAGCACACACACTGCAATCCTGATGAGGCCACAAACATTCTGGGGTATCCTGGCACACATTAACTCAACTCACCTCCCCCCTTGGGCATGCTAATAATCAAGAGAGATACTCGGTGGCTGACACGCTGCATCTCCTTGCCAGATGAGGAGGAGACAAAACTATCTACTGGGATGCTTTGGGTAGCCCTCACTGGGTGTTTGAGACCACCACCAAAGACCCACCCATCCAGAGTCAATTTGTACCTGGCTCTTCTTAGTTGGTATGGTAGTATTCCTGTTGATGAGCTTCGTGAAGACACCTCCCAGTGTCTCAATCCCCAAGGAGAGGGGAGTTACATCCAGCAGCAGCACATCAGTAACATCACCAGCTAACACGCCACCTTGAATTGCTGCACCAATAGCAACTGCTTCATCAGGATTAACTGCTTTGCTAGGAGCACGGCCAAACAAATCCTGTACAGTCTGCTGCACCTGAATGGAGAGAAAGCACAGCTCATATGCAGAGTGAACCATTAACACCCAGTGCTGTGGCCAAAAGAACATGCCAGCCTTGGCTAGAGGTCTGTATCTTTATGCTCCTGCTGCCGTGTAACCCTGTGGCATGACAGAAGTACCAAACTTCAGGCCTGTGACGGCTCCTTAACTTCCTATCTTCCATGGACCCTATTAAATGCATTCGGTCTAGATATCCCTTTCTCTGGAGACTTTCTTGCAGCCAAGTTTGCCAGCTGCAAGTCAGCATCAGTCTTTTCACATGGCCCAGCTGTATTCAGAAGGGATCACTCATGCTTATCAAGCAGGAGTCAAGCACTGCTCCCCAGGACAGCACAGCTATGGAGGCAGAGCACAAAAAAATCCAGAGCAGGACAGTTCACCTTGTTCATGTGTAATAAGGCAGGGGTGGGGACTGTATCAAGTACAGTATTTTCAAACTCTACTTAATGGGCTGTTTCACCTGAGAAATAGATTTGCCATCTCAGCAGACAGTCTGAGCCGCTTTACTCAGCTTCTCACCGCTCTGCCCTTTTGGAAGGATGTGCTCGTGATTGCAACAGATTTGCTGCTGAAATACCCAGACGAGAATGCAGTAAGGTATGCATGAAGCAAAGCTCAGCAGTTCACTCCTCTGCCTCACAAGAGAAGGGTGTGGGACTTGGTTCCCAGTCACAGCTTTCCTCCTGAGTACACCTGTCAGGCACGCAGCAGCACAGGTGAGCATGTGCCTGGAAAACTGCTGTAAGCAAATGTCCAACTCCTCTGCACTTCAGCCAAGAGACATCTGCCGGGAGCATTCATTACAGAGGAAGACACTTTATGTATGAACACATAATTAAGTACAAGTCTTTCCCTGTGGAGGCATATTTTACAATATAAAAGAAGCATTACTTCTAACCACCCAGTGTACATTTCCTGGAGCACTGCCCATGTGAGTGCTCAAAAAAAGGCACCTTCCCTCCTAGCAGGGTGAACCAAAGACAGTACATGAGAGAAGGTTCTATGCTTTGTGCAACATAGTGGCACTGATCTGAGCCAAAGTTGTAACTAAAGGCATTCAGGAAAGCATTCTGTAAGCTTAAAGCCATAGATGTGGGCACTTATAAATAGGAAGTAAAAAAGTAACAATTAAAAAATAAACTCAATATTTAAGTACTGCCTTGCACTCCCAAAGAATGCATTATGTTTCAATAACGGCTTCCCCACTTCTAGAAGTGTTCCCCACCACTTATACGTAGCTAACCACAGCATTATTCCTTTATCCAGCTGGAACAGTGGGGAGGTTGGGAAGGTATAGCACAGCTACTCCATTTGAGCTCTGGCCAGAGCAGCACCTTCTGTTTGTCTTGTTGCTCCGATCTCCCTGCCTGGGGGATGTTCTGCACACACTAGTATCACCTCCAGCCACCAGGCTCATTTAACACAGCAAGGAAAAGGACCCCACGACCAAACCTCAAAGCAATCCCAAGTAGGATCACGTACACACCTACTATCCGAGAACGGACCTGCAAATCACAAATCTTAGCAGCAAACTAATGGTCCAAGCGTGACTGATCCCTATGGAATGAGATTTTGATGATCTCCGTAAGAAAAGGACAAGCTGTACTCTTGAAGACAGCTGTGTACATACATGTTCAGCTCTGCCTTCAGGGGACCTAAGCAGTAGTATGCACTGCTATGAACAAGAACAGTAAATTGCCAGCAGACAGCGCCTTACCTGCAAGTCTGTGCATGTCAGCAGAGCAAGCTTCCAAGTTACCTGTTGGTGCTTATCACCACAGAATACAAGGGCCAGGTATTAGGTAATGAGCATTTGGAACAGCCCATTAAATATGCTTGACAACACCCAGCCCCAAACAAGTAGTCAAGTTACCAGCAGATAACAGAGCCATTCCGCTTGTGCACTTTTTTCAGAGCTAGCTATAATTGCTCTACAGAGGTGAAGAAATCCACTGGAAGGCCCAGATTACTGATAGATTCTTGCCATTCAAGGGTACCTTTATCACAAACTGAAGTTCACAACAAGAGAAAACACTGTGTATCTGAACAATGCCGCTTATGTTCAGTCCACACCAGAAAACATGATTTTATGTTGAATTTTCAACTCCTGATACCTCCCACTTCTCTTTGTAAAGTGCCACTCAGCTACAGCCCCCAGATCCAAGCTGAGCTAATTCAACAGGATGAGAAAGCCCCTTGCCACTGCTTTCACATGACTACTTAGCATTTCTGCTCCTGGCAACTTTCAGCTGTTGGAGCTCTGAAGTTACCAGACTCCCAACTTTCCTGTTACAGACCACCCTTAACAGAACACACTGAGTAGCTCTGCCAGCTTTGCCTGTAACAGGGACTTATCTCATACCTTCGGCATTCTGGTCATGCCACCGACGAGGATGACTTCACCGATGTCACTCTTGCTGACCTCAGCATCCTGCATGGCTTTCTGGCATGGTGCTACTGTCCTCTTGATCAGATCAGCCACAATGCCCTCAAACTGAGAGCGACTCAGCTTCATGTTCAAGTGCTTTGGTCCAGAGGCATCCATAGTAAGGTATGGCAAGTTAATATCAGTCTGCAGCACAAACAGACACAGAATTAAAAACGGGAATGGAAAATAAGGCAGCTACATACAGGTTTTAGATCAAGTTATAGATTCTTTTCTGCCTGTACCAAAGCATTACATGCCTGTTCACTCTGCAGCCCCGTCTTTAATTGCAGCAGGCACACTTTTGTTTGACATTTCAGACAAGGACAGGAAAATTATTTTGTTACATATCCCATTGTTACAACTGTTAAGTTCCAATTTTAATACTGTGTTATTTTGAGATCTTTTATGAATAAAAGAAACAATTTAATTTCTATCACAGCCACGAGGTAAGAACTGAAACATTAGAAGTGACCACCTTAATCCTCTTCCCTTACCCCAACACAGAAGAAAGCCTATCTTCAAAGTTCTGCAAGATTTTGCCAAACGACTAACATTTCATAGAAGGTAAGCTACTTGAAGGAAGTAACTCAGGACCATTTCCCAAATGTGAACAACTCATGCTCAAAAACTCCACTGCCAAAGTTCATCAGTGCCAGGGACCATAAACCCCACTTTTCATGGCTATTTGTGAACGATCTTACAAGTTTACATGTTGTATTTTTACAGTGAATCTTGCACTAAACCATCTTGTTCAAGCGCTGAGTCATGCTGACATCAAAAGACACTACAAATCAAAGCAATTAAAAACATTAATGCTTTAAGATCTAGAGATTAAGTTTACACAACAAGAGCTAAACCTGTGTTACTGACTAGAGGTGTGCGTTCACTTTATTAATAGCATGGTCAAAAATACCAGGGGAAAACAGGGCCAAAAGCAAGTTGTTTTCCATTCACTACTAAAGAGTTAAGGAATTCAGTTTTTCCTGGTATGAACAGACTGCATTTGCCAACTCTTGAGCTAGTAAAACAGAGCCTGCTATGTCTCTGGCAGAACTATGAATCCATTGTGACTGGCTAAACTCCTTGCTATGAGCTCCCTACTGGCCAACAAAAAGACCACCATCAAAAAAAAAAGTTTATTCAGAGCCTAGAAATTGGCAGAGTCCCCATTTCAATTACTATATAATTGACCCTAATTTCACTTAGGCAAGACTATTACACCCCCAACTTGCTGCTTCTCCAGCTCCTTATTCAGTAGTGAATAAAGGACATGCTTGAACACATTAATATACAAAGAGGATGCAAAAAAGAGTATATGTTGCCCATTGCCTAGACAATGCTTCTATAGGCAAGTAAGTACAGGTTCTTTATAGAAATTATTTCTTACTGGACAAATTAGCTGTTTCAGGAATGAGTAGCAGCAAGGTTTTAGAACTGCCTGCACAAAACTGCAAGCGCTTCCAGTAACCCAGCAGTACTAGCTGCAGCTAAATTCCGTGATGCCCACCGTACTTCTGAAATACATTTAAGCTGGCAACAAGTTCACAATCCCTGCAAGGTCAGAAAACACGGTGCCAGAAGAAAAGCAAAGACCAGCACCCACTAACATTCTCAGCTTCCAACAACTAAACATGCTCCTTAACAGTCTACTCTGCTAAAGGACTTTCTGTTAAAGTGATGCCATTTGGTTACTCAGAAGCTTGTTCTGCCACCCCAAGGAAAAAAGCAGCAGTTTCATAGAGCTTTGTAAATAATAATAATGCAAAACTCACGTGTATCAAAATGTTTTACTGGACTGCTTTGAACCCAGCCACCTACCTGTACAGACGACGAAAGCTCACACTTTGCTTTTTCTGAAGCTTCTCTCACCCGCTGAAGGGCCATGTTGTCTTTAGTCAGGTCAACACCCATCTAAGTGATAAACAATATGGGTTAACACTCAGCGTTTGCACAGGAGTCACGGGGAGCTTTTCTTCACCGCAGTTCACCCTCCTACCACCCCTGACTGTAAAGATGTTTGTAGAAATACAGCCTGATATGTGCACTTCTGCTGATCTTTCTCACTTCTGGCAAATGTATTTAGCATTTCAAAAACATCTGCTAGCCCTCTCTGCTCTGGAAGTGATTATACAGTAAGTTACAGATAAAGCTTGGAAAAGGTGCTATATCACAGAATATAAAGGCAGGACTGATTTAGCAAAGGAGTTAGAATGACAATGTAGTTTCCAACAGTCTTAACTGTGTATTCTAAGAATCTATGCTGACATATTCAACTGAACCACAGATTTTTATTATTAAAGCAAGCAGACTATGTATAGGATAATCCTTCTACACTAGACGGAAAAAAAAAAGGCAGAAGCCCAGCTATTTTATGTCTTCCAGGAGAATATTCTACCTCAAGAAAACAAGCATAAGAACTGAAAGCCTGGCTAACAGGTGTCTAACACACTTAAATTTCAACTGTGTCATAGTTTACAAACCAAGTCCTAATAGTTTAGGAAAAATACATTCTTCTAGAGAAATTAAGCAAGGCTGAAAAACAGCGTAACACAAGATTGAGTTCTGATGAGATACCTTACCTCTCTCTTGAACTCTTTAACAATATACTGTAGCAAAGCTTGATCAAAATCTTCTCCACCCAAGAACGTGTCACCATTAGTGGACTTCACCTCAAAGACTCCCTTCTGGATTTCCAAAATGGAAATATCAAAAGTGCCACCACCCAAATCATAGACTGCAATACTGGAAGAACAGATGCAGAAAACATTAGTTTCTAGACAAAGTTGTGTGGCTCAAAAAAATCACTGTCCTCAGGAGGTAAGCGCGCAGAATTCATGTTGCTGTCCACAAAAGTTGTAAGTCTCTCTAAAGACAGCAGTCAACAAATTACACAGTATACGCATTCCTCGAGCACTCCGAAGTCCATGTAGAAGCCTCCGAAAGATGTGCTGCACAACATTTAACCTTGCCTGCTATTTCAGAAAGGGCAGTTCCTCCTTCTTCAAGGAAACACACTCTCATCCACTGACAAGGACAGGGACACCAGAATCATTACGAAACATGTTTTTCAAGATGTGAGGCTTTCACAGCACTATAATGTACACCAGAAATACAAACTCTGTAACAAAATACCTGCACCTATATAACCACCCTTGACAGTGACAGAAGGCTGAATGCAGTCAGGAAAGATGGAAGGTGTGGCCAAGAGGCACCAAACCTCAGCGGACCTCTTCAGCACCAACGGTGACATCCTCTCACCGCGTTACCCTTAGCCACACATATCACTGCTACCAGCGGGTAAGATAATTGCCACTCCACTTTCGTAATTAAGTTGTAGCTGCAAGTTATGAACTCACCGTCTTTAACAAGCATGGCTGGCATAAAACAGAGGTGACACTACACAGCACTGACTCACAGCTGCGAGTCTACTTTGTGGCAGAATTCCAACCAATGATTTAAAAAATAGAAAGCAAGAGAGACATTTACAAAGCAAATTGCAGCATGCTTATTTAAGAGAGGGTATGTGTTATGAACAGGCACTTACACTTTGTCTTCAGACTTGTCCAGACCATAGGCAAGTGCAGCTGCTGTTGGTTCATTAATCACCCTCAAAACATTCAAGCCAGCGATCTGCCCGGCATCCTTTGTAGCCTGAGGAAAAAAAGAGGAATGCTGACTGCTGCGAGAAACTAAATGCAATTTATAAGCCCGAAAATCTTACAGCTTGGTGAATACCTGTCTCTGGGAATCGTTGAAGTAAGCAGGGACTGTGATCACAGCATTCTTCGCCGAATGTCCCAGGTAATTTTCTGGAGGAAAAAGGAGACAAAACACAAAGTTGTCCTTGTAAGATACAAATGCCACAAAATTACTATGTAGTTTGAAGTATTTTTCCTGAACTAAGAAGATAGGCTTGCTGCCCAAGAACCTGCTGCTTTCTGGAAAGGTGCAGAGGGAGCTGTGCAGAAAACATGTAATTCCATATAACATGGGATAGTCTGTAGACTCTGACAACAGCAAAGCACCTCCACAATTCAATCAGTGACTGGATGCTGCTAGTGAGTGAGAATTCATCTGAGAGCTTGTCTTTTTAGTGCGTGAGACAAGCTGTTTTCCATTTCTTTGTAGTATTCAACATCTGATGCACTTAAAACTTACTCATTTTCATCCTGTTTAGTCTGCTGTCAGTAACATTTATATGGTACAAATAATGGACATATACTAACTTTATAAGAATTTAAGACAGCAAGTCAGGAAAAAAATATGTATTGCACCCTAATTTAAAGTCATAAGCTTCCCTCAAAAAAACAAGAAGGATGTCATCAAATAGACCCAGACTTCCTAAAAACTAAGAACGTGCATGATGCAGTGAGACTGCATACAGAATTTATGCCTATGCATTAGTCCTGCCCAGACTTTACACACTGCATTACTCTGCGTTGTCTGCAAAGCCAGATCATTCCATAGTTGAATTCATCCAGGCCAAAGCCAACAGACCTACAGGAAACAAACCCCTGCTTTGCAGAAAGTCAGATTCATCACATGATGCTCATGTACCACATACTTGTTATTTTACTCTTCAGTGTACCTTTTACCAAGTATCCAGGATCTATCACTGGGAAAAAAAATTAAAAAATACATTTCGATGGAAGCTTCAGTCCTGCCCTCCAAACACTTACCACTGGACGCACATTTACCAAACGAGGCTGCAGAAGGCAGCTACTGACTATTATCTCCACATATTATATACAGTATCCCCAGAAACCACGTTAGGAATTGAAAAGGAGAAAAAAAAAAAATATTCTCCAGGCCAATGGATGTTTTCCCCTGGTGAAGGTTTAAAGGCATCACTGGCTCAGAAGCTATTCACTCAGCCCCACAATCGGGTCCCTTGAACCCCTTTCTTGCTACATAACTAGCAGCTGAATTCAAAGCAAAGCCACTGAAACCCCTGGCTGCCACAGCCTGTGCTCAGCCACAGGCAGGGCGGCACAAGGCCTGCAGCTTACAAGGAAAAGGAGCTCCCCCTTCTGAGCAAGTCTGCATCCAGTTCAATTAAAACTGAGTATCAACTCAATCAGTATTCAATTTTGGTAAGAGTATGTTTTAAGTAAAGCACTAACATCTTGCCAAAGACCCAAAATCGAGGTAGGCACTGATCTTCCTTGAAGCTTTGTAACAGCCCCCATCACTGCACCCCTTCCATGATCTGGCCTGCTGTACAAGGATTCCCGTACCAAAAAGGTACCTTTATGGCTGCAGCACTTCCATTTACCAAGGCCCAGCACCAAGGCCACACCTGTGTGTGCAGACGGCAAAGACCCAACTGTACCAACCTGCAGTTTCCTTCATCTTCATTAGTACAAAGGCACCGATCTGGCTTGGAGAATAGAGTTTCCCATGAGCCTCTACCCAGGCGTCACCATTGGAAGCACGGACAATTTTAAATGGAACATTCTTACTAAAAAACAGAAGAATTCCACACTCAATTTCACATACTCCCCCTACAATTAGTATCAGCAGATGAACACGTGCATATTCTAGACACAGAATAGTGAACCTGCCAGCAGCAGCCTCAGATCCCGAGACTCCCAAAAGTACCAATGAACTATTAATGCTGCTTTACATCAGCTCCATCATTTAGTCCCAAGTCCTAGATATGATCATACAGCTTTGATTGTAAATACCCTCAAGAAAGAGAAGTCTTCACTGACCACTCCGCACAGCGTCAGCAAGGCTTTTTTTCTTCCTTTCTGAAAACCTTAAAATCAGCAACTAACACAGCAAAATACAGCTTGACCCTCACAATATAAGCATTGAAACTTTGAGACATGGGGGCATAACTACTTTACCCAGAAGAAAGTTATGTTTTAAGACAGAACAGGTCATGTTATACAGCATTATATTTTACACATTTCTGCTAGTAGCTGAATTGCTCTCCACCCTCACTTACATATCCTTCTTCACTTCAGAGTCATCAAAGCGCCGCCCGATGAGACGCTTGGTAGCGTAAAAGGTGTTGTGTGGGTTAGTTACCGCCTGCCGCTTTGCTGGCATTCCAACCAAGCGCTCGCCATCGGCTGTAAATGCAACAACTGAAGGTGTTGTCCTGGCACCTTCAGAGTTCTCCAGCACCTATATAAAAAATGTTAACAGGGTGCCATCAAAAAAGATTGCCTCTGAGAACACTAATTTGGACATTCAACTTCTAACGTAACCACAAGCTGGTATACACTTCTTACTTACTTTCGCTTGCTTTCCTTCCATAACTGCCACGCAGGAGTTTGTTGTACCCAAATCAATTCCAATAACAGCACCTTTAATTGCTTCTGAGCTGGAGAGCATATTATGGGGAAAACATTAGTACTAAAGGAAAGTAACCAGATAGTAAAAAAAACCCCACTTTCTACCCTGAAGACAAGCCAAAGTGATTTTTCACTAGATGTTGAAGTAAATAGACACTGTATTTTGACCTAAGGTGTTCTCTGTTACACAAGAACTGAATCTTGTGCCTCTGTTTTCAATCAGATTGCTCATAGGTATATCCTTGCTTGTTTAAATAAACATATAAAATATTATTCTTCACAAGAGTAATCTTTACCACATATGTCAAAATCTTTAGGGATGTTGAGAAAACAAACTTGTAACTAATTCTGTCCCTACACAGACAGGACTTGTTTTGGGTTACTTTTGATGTCTGAACTCATTTGAAAACATCCAGCTGGAGTTAAGAATGCTAATAATAAATTGTATTGGTTTATTTATCATTGTTTAGCATGAAGAGAAAAATGCACAAAGACAACAAAATACTCAACCAATGCAGGTTCTCTGAGCCACAGCAAAAAATAACCACCTTTCTGATCCTGAGGAGCAACAAATTAAATTAAGTCTGAAAAATGGGGGTGCTTCTTACACAAGACAAATCTGACCCTCCTTCTCCTTTCTAGGAAGAGCATATTACCCCTTGCAAGGCTAGAGAGAATTCTTTAATCATAATTTTGTCTTATAAACAAAGCTATGTGCTTGGATGAAGGTGGAGCAGCACCACATTTATTACCAGGATGTCACCTTCTCACTCCCCAAGATGCTAAGTCACTCTAATTCCAGTTCAAATAACAAAGCAGTGATCTTGAAAATGTGTAACTGCTCAGCTTCTCTGTACTAACCAGAACGAGGCAGTTTTCCTAACACAAACAGATTTCCCATTCTGTGTCCTGAATCAGCATCAGCCACAAAACATCTGACAGTGTTACACAACTAACTGATACTCTCTTCCCATTAACTTGCAACAAGAAAAACAACTGATTAAAATGCATCAGCTGTTTGAAATAAATTTTAACTGTAGTGAAACAGAGCCATGTATCATGCTTGTTTCATGCTAGTGTAAAACAACTTGTTCCATCAGTGTTTGGGTATTTTTTTGTTTGTTTGTTTTCTCGGGGCTGCTTTTTTAACCAAACAAATGTCAACAATTCACATTCTGAATACTGGTGGTGGTGGGAGAAGGGAGGAAGAACAGTTCTTAAAGTTCCCCTGGAAAAAAACAAGAGATAAAGAACTAGCCTTAGAAAAGTTATACACAAAGATTCTAGTCTAATCTTGCTGGTTTTGCTCCATTCTTCCATCTCCGACTCAAATAACCAGTACTGTTATCAGGAGAAGAATAAATATAAATATCAAATGACCAAACATGAAAAAAACAAGGAAATACTTACGCATATTTTCTGCTGGATGCTGCTCTGAGAACATTTTGACTGAGGCCATTCCAGAATGTCTATAAAATAAATATATTCTAATGAAAATTCAGTTTTAAATATTAAGTGATCTTTAAGCTGCGACTTTCAAAGGAAGACAACTTCTGAAGCGACAGGGTCATACCACAATATTTAATTTTTAATAACTGAAGTGCAAATTCAGGAAGAAACTGAGAAAGATTTGGACTGCCCCAAAAAAACCCAGTTACTACAAATATCCATCAGGCAGAACCCTAATCTGTATTACCAGAACTGAGCTATTTGCCTCAGACTAAATAGTCAATGGCTATCCTACCAGGTAAAAGACATTTCAGTAAATTAACTCTGAACCTTCAGCTTTCAAAGAACAGCAGCAGATAAACATTAACCCCATTTCTCAAAGCTTTATGTGTGGTCAGCAACAAATAATCCACTACATCCCTTGAAGAATCTGCAATGGAGATTTTGCAGCAACTCTTCTAAGCTTTCTGCAGTGGCCACAACCTTGTGTGTGCAAATCAGGATCTTTGAGAACTCCAAAAGCATTATCCATGTTTCTGTTTTACGAATGAGTTTTTAACAAAACATCTTAATACAGACAGAACCACAACAAGACACGAGTATTTCGCCGATTCTTCCAAGACACTTGGCCTAGCCACACTCCATGAGCAGATAAGGGTGCAAGGGCCTGGCCAGAGCAGGCCAACAGAGACTGCTCTGCCGTGTGCCGATGACCACCACCAGCACCGGTTTGGTCTCCGTGCATGCTCATAAATTGCCTTCACGTGCCTTCCCCAGCCTGATCTCCGCTATCGTTTTCACACGGAGGCTCAGGAACTAAACAATTTTACTACATGCTTCCCTGAAAACAAACCCAGGCATACGGCACGCGTCCCCGCTGTGCCACCCTCTCCTCACCCACAGGGTGCTGCTGCGCCCTGCACCGCCATTAAACACTTTCTTAATAGCTACTCAGTACCTGGCACAGCCCAACGGGCCCGGGCTCGTCCCCGCCGCAGCGGGAACTCGCAGGTTGACAGTGCCCCCCCCCCCCCCCCCCCCCGCCATCCCCATAGCCCCCTCTTCGCCTCCCCGCTGTCCCCACGGCCTCCTCCCCGGGCATAACCGACGGGCCTCCCCCGTCCCCTCAGGGCCGCGGCCCCGCCGGGCCTTGCCCCGGCCCCTCAGGGCCGCGGCCCCGCCGGGCCTTGCCCCGGCCCCTCACGCACCTGCGCCAGCCCGGGGGGGGCGGCGGCGGGGGCGCCCCGCGGCAGGAGCAGAGGGAGGCGGGCGGCGGCGCGGCGGGCGCTGAGCATGGCGGCGGCGGGCCGGGCCGGCAGGCAGAACAGGGGGAGCGTGGGGCCGCGGCTCTTCTGGAAACCTCCACCCACGTGGGCCGCGGGGGGGGGAGGGCAGATCGCGCCGCAGGACCCCCGCCGCGGGCCGCCCCGCCGATCGCCCGGCCCTGCCGCTCGATTTCGGCGCTCCGCTCAGCTATCGGCACGGCGACACGGCTGCACGCTGCCTTTCAAAGGCGGCGAGAGAGCTCGCTGCGGCGGCCGGCGGGGAGAGGGGCGAGACGCGGGCGCCCGAAAGGCGCGGGGCAGCCCGGCGCGGCACGGGGCAGCCCGGGGCCTGCGGCAGCCGCGCACTCAAGGTCGGACAGGATAAAGCGCAGGGCGATTGCCGCGGCTTGCGTCAGCGCTGCGGCGCGCGTGCGCTCCGGGGGGCGGCAGGGGCGGGGGCGGGGCGGCGGGGGCGGGGCAAGCGGGGCGGGGCAAGCGGGGCGCCGCGCCTGGCCCTTCGGCTGAGGCGCACCCCGGGCCCTTCCCCTGCAGGCGGTGGCGAGCGCCGCTCCCGGGCGGGGCAAGGCGCAGCCGTGAGCAGGGCTGTACCGGGGCTGTACTACCAGGCCTCTGGCTGCCTGCGCCCTCGGCTCTTCGCCCCTCACGGCAGTTTCATGTCGTTCCCCACAGGCACGACCGGCTACGCGCCCCCAGACACTAAACCCGCGGGGCCCAGCGCCGGTGCGGCACTAACACGCTGAGGCGCTGCCTGTGCCCGGGGCTGCCCATGGAGCTGGTCACTTCGCCCGGCACCAGCTGCCCGAGGCCGCCCACGGGCCGCGGCTGCCCTTCCCGCGGCCCCACGGGGTCCGGGGCCTGCCGGGCGCGGGTCCGGGGCCAGGCAGGGCAGGGCACGGCTCCACCTGCTTGTGGCCACCTGAGAAGGTCCATTTTGCAGGACCAGGACCCGTGGCTGGGGCCCAGTGCCCACCAGCCGGTACAGCCGAGCCAGGGCTAGCGCACACCCCTGCTAACCCCCCCGCCAGGGCCAGGCCCTGCGCCGTCCCCAAGGCTGCCTTCATCCCGCAGGCATCGCTGCTTGTGTAAATGCGGAGCCCTGGGGTGCCCACCCCGACCCGGCAACAAGGCAGGAGGGGGACGCACAAGTGCCACCCTCCCCTGTCGCCAGAAAGGGGCAGCAGCCAGCCGTGCTAGCGCTGTTTTCCGGCTGCTCCTGTGAGTCACCAGCCCGGGAGAATGACAGCTTCATTCACAGGGCTGACAAGTCCCGGCTACGGGCAGGGCTGCGATTAAACCACTGACGCGTTCGGAGGTGGCTCTCGGGGAGCCCTGCCTTCCCCGCGCTGCCCCCCTGTCCCCCGTCTCAGGCGGGGAGGCCAGGCTGCCCCGTCCCGCAGCAGCAGGCCCTTCACCCTGCGCTGCCGCACCGGCCGCTCCGACAAAGCAACAGGCAAGTGCTTCAGCAGTTTCTGCTTCCAGCAGAGACCGAGGAAATCCTCCTGCTCTGAAGGTCGAAACATCCCCCTCTGGCTGCTTCTAAGGAGCCAGATGTGACCTGCAGCAGCCCTGGGCACAGCACCTGGGCTCTGGCTGACTGCGGGTGTCAGAGCACAGCGGAACGCAGGCAGCGAGGGCCCTCAGAACCCCCGGGTGCAAGGCCAGCAGACAAGTTCAGTCCCCACTCCCAAAAGGTGAGGTGCTCACCGTCTGCTCACTAAGAGCCACGGCTTTGGGATTCAACTTACAGTTAGTTGTTCCCCTCAAGTGCACCATTTGCAATGCCCTTTGTACCTACTGCAGCTTTCCTCCCTGCTCCTACGCACATTGATCCGTCAGAAGCTATCTGCCTCATGTTCTGTTCCCCTCTGCTCCCTAAATTGTGCTATGTAGCCAACTGTGCTGGCGAAATGCATGGCCGTAGCCCTTGGGGCTCGGGCAGTGAGCTGGCATACTGAGAAACCCCTGAAAGAGATCCAGAGCTTCCAGCTCACTGGCTTCAAGTGACCTGGAGGATGCACTGCATCAGGCAGGATCAGCTCCCGAGCCTGTACCTCCCTGCCCTCGAGCCTTCCTAGGGAAAGGGGAAAAACTGTGAGGGGCTGGTAGCGGGGGGACTGCAGGGCAAGGTGATACAATTCATCTTGGACAATCCGCAGCGAGGACCAGGCAGCAGCTGCCTGCAACAGTGACACAGAAACGGTGTGAAGGAGCTGCCCTTTGGGGACCCAATTAGCTTCCTTCCTGTTAACTGTTGCCAGACGTGAGGCTGCTTTGAAGCACTGCAGAGGCTGGTTTCGCAGTGAGGCAGCCCTTTGGCAGCTGCAAATGCAGGGCTCCACGTGGATGTCCTGTCCCTACTCCCACAGGGATCAGCAGCAGAGCATTCGCTTGACTCCCGGAGGAGAAGATCAGGGGTATCTCCTTTCCTACAAAGCTTCAAGCCACTTGGCTGCATTTGTCAGCTCTGTAGGCATCCGTCTCAGAAGGACATCACTGTAAATGGGAAAAACGCAAGAAGTTACACACAGTTTTCAGTGGAAGCAGCATATCAGAGGCATCTGCCAGTGCTGAGGCAGGCTGAGGCTGCCGGCAGCATGACAAGAGCTTTGGGGAGCTCTGTGTTAGCTTCTCCACCTTCATTATTTCCCACTGGCAGGGATCTAAGGGCAGTCCTGCTCTCTGGCTCCTAGATGCCTTGGAGTTACCCTGAGCGATGATGGCATGACTTTAGGTGACCCGGTGTGAAAAGGCTCATTGAGGCAGCTGCCAAAACAGCTGCACTTCAGTCACTTTACTGCTCACCGAAATGGAGTCTAGTAGAAAAAAGCAGTGATGGATCAAACACAGCATAGCATCAGTCTGCACCCTGAGTCAGGGTGAATCACAAACCAAGCCCCATCGCGCTTGGTGTGTGGGTGGAGAAAGTTGTATTTGGATTTGGGGTTATCCCCAAATGCTTAGTGAAGGGTTGGCCAGGGGAAAGGCAGGCTGCAGCGTACAGGAGTAATGAAAAGAGGGCAGCAGGGCAAAAATAAACCCTCCCATTTGCGGGGGGGGGGGGGGGGGGGGGGGGAAGGGGGGGAGGGGAAGTGATGCAGGCGTTTCTCTTTGGCTTGGGTATTTAGTAGTTCATATGTACCACTGTTGCAGTGAACTGCCAGCCAGGTGCTTGGCTAGGTAATCATCTCAGGGGGGATTGTAGCAGGAACATTAAGGTTTGAGGTGGGCATTCAACAGAGCTGGCTGACAGCATCCTTCCAGGTGTCCCAATTTCACCCCCATGATTCCAGTGGGGCCAGCAACAAGCACCAGCCTGTAAAGCATCACGAAATAAATCAGAAGGCAACACAGAAACAATAAACCAGCCACAGGACAGTTGTGAAGGCTGCCTGAGAGTCTGCCAGAAGCTTATCAGACCTTCTTCCTACAGTGCATGTAGCAGAGACCTGTCACTCAGCCGAGGATGCAGGCAACCAGAGGGAGCAGCAAAGCACATCTCACCCCTACACAATTGCAGCTGCTGTAATAAGGATCTGAGGTGCCTCCAGGAACCATAATAATGAGGGCAATTAGCGTATTATAAATGAAAACTTCCAAATGCTGTACTCTGCAGATTTTTTTACCCTGATCTGAAGCAGCTAAGGTACAAAGGGAGAGTCATTTTGGGAAGGATGCTGCAGCTCTGAAGGCTGGTCTCAGCTCTGCCAAGAGGACACACAGGCTTGAAGGTCACCTGTAGCCAAGCCGTGCCATGGTGGGAAGGCTGACAGGATCAGCCAGCTGCCCTCACAGCCAGGGGAAGCCCCTGGGGACCCGTCTGTGAGGGGTTCATGCTGTATGTGCATTGACACAAGTCTCCCCTCTGCCCTTTGCTGAGCAGGGCTGGATTCATCCTCTCACCCTGGCTCACAGAGGGGTTTTCCAGTACACACCGGTCCTCTGCTCTGGCCTGATGTCTTGGAATAGGCTCATCTTCTCTCCCATATACCCTGCAGCATCCCCACTTGAGACCCAAATGTGCTTCCCCATTTCTGCTTCCCTCATTTCTCCCTTAATTAAACGGCTTTGGAAGGATCGCTCCCCTGCAGCACACATGCCTCTCCCTCGCTGCTAGCTTCCTGTCTCCCCAGCCTCTCTGCTCTTTTTGCTCTCTAGTATTTGCAGAGTCACCAAATTTACAGCCCGTGGAAACTTAAGTGGTCTGTACTCCCTCCTCCAGGCCATTATGAGGGTATGTTTCCACACTATCTCCTCCAAGCCAGTTCCTTGCAGCACCAATTGCCCACTGTCCTTTTACCCATGCTAGTTTAACCTGCTCTCTGGATTTGTACCCACCAGCCGAGAACCATCGCTTTCCATTCCCAATGCAGCTCGGAGGATGTAAAACTCCCCAGCCAGCACCTAAGTCCCAAGGCAACATCTTTGTCTTTTGATAAAGAATACAGGTTGTTATTCTGAAAACAGTATAAATCACTCCGTCGATACATACTTGTTATTTTCTCTGTTGCTTCCTAAATACACGTCCTTTCCTTTGAGGACTACAGCGCTGTGAACCTCGTGCAGCTCCTCTGGTGCAAACACACTTTGCTTTGTGCTCACTGAATACAGAGCCAGGAGAGAAAGACGCTTCCCTGCCTGGCAGAGCCTGTGCCAAGAAGCTCCTGTTGGATCAGCTGCTGCCAACACACCCAGCCCAGGTAGAGCTTGCAATTTATTTAATACATACAGTTACAACAATTTCAGTTTGAAATCAGCCTCACAAGATAGGTGTGAAACAAAAGGGTAACATATGGAAGAGATGAATTCCTGATTTGTGCTTAAACAGAAGAAATGCTCCTTCTCTGCTACCTTGGCAATAAGACAATGAGGGAGGAAAAACAAAATCATTCACATCCCTCACTCCCTCCTTTCCAGTAGCACCAGTGTGTATTTTGAAGAGCTTCAATGCAGGCTTTTACTGCAGAAAATAGACAGTGCATCATGTCCCCCCCAAGCAGCAGCAGGAGAATATATCCTGACTGCCTCCAGCCTCAGCTCCTTACCTCCTGCTGAGCCAAGCCTCATCAGCATGCCAGGGTACAGACACATTTGGCACAAGCCAAACCCTTCCTGGCTGAAGGAGGACACAGCCAAGACACCCACCTCTTGATCTCCTGGAGCTCCCTCAGCCCCCGCTTACTTAGGGGCAGGGGGTGCTCAGCTGGGGGGCTGCAGGGACCCACGTCGCAGAGGGCTCTCCCTACCTTTGCCTTTTGCCAGGCTGGCTTTCCCCAGCTCACTCCCCAAAGCCCCTTCCCTCCACAGACAGCTACAGCACAAGGTGGACACCAGTGACCAGGCCAGGCATGGAGGCAGCTTAAATTGATTTAAATAGCACTGCAGCCAATTACAAACCCAAAGTCTTTGCACATGATTTTCTCCTGCAGAAGCCAAAACCCCTGGGTGTAATTAGCAACACGCTGCATGGCTGAGGGGCCAGCTCAAACTACTGCTCTAAACTGCTGCTTGCAGGTGGCATCCCTTCCTTCAGAAGGAGATGGCTCTGGCGGGACGCGGGGAAGGTCCTGCCCGGCCGTAGCAGATACACCCACGCATAGCGTTCCTGCTGCATAGCAGGAGGGCTTAGGGGGCCCGATGCTCCCATGGCACCCCTGTGTCCTGCCTGTGACCCACCAGTTAGGTCCAGGAGCAGCCTGCGGCCGGGGGGGTGAGCAGGCATCGCTCCTCGCCCCAGGAGCAATTCCCCCCCCCCACTGCTGTCCCTGCGGGGGTCCCAGCCCTCCATGGGCACGCATCCAGGAGCCTGGGGACGACACAGACACCACTACCCACCCTGTGGGAGCCCTACCCAAGCCAAGGCAGCAACGGTGTCTGTGTCCTCTGGTGCCCTGGGCATGCAGGGCAAGCCCTGGGCTGGGACTTCTGCTCTCAGCAGTAAGCAGAGAGCCCCAGGGCACTCCAACAGCACGACTTACCAAACTGTACCAGCATCTGCTCTCTGGGTGTGTGGGGTTTTTTTTAAGCAAATGAGGAAATGAGACACACAAAGCACAATTTGCTGAAATTCATGTGATAGATTGGGGTAAATTCTGCCCTGTAGCGTTTTCTCCTTGGATCATGTCACTTGTTTTTCAGTCCATCAGCCCTGCCTGTTTTCAAGCCTTTCAATGCTCTCCTGACCCAAAAGGAGGGAAACCAGCTGTACCCTGGGCTCCTGTGCTCTCTGCCTCAGTCCTTTCTGGAGGACGTGAGATCCACACCTAACCATGCCACATTTTGAGACCAAAATCTTCACTCCTTGAAGCCGGGATCCTGCGTCCTTGGGTGAGAGAAATCAGAAAAGGACAAGGTGGGGAAAAATACGAGCAATGAGCTCAGCACCAAGCGTGTTATTTCCATAGAGGCATCTCGGATGCTTCCTAGTCCTGTGTTTTTTGGAGGGAGGGCATAATTTAGCACATTGATTCAAATGACCTCCACTATTAATCTTTGAAAGACTTTTTTTTTTTTTTTTCCCCTCCAAGAGAGCAGGCAATTTTAGCCACAGCATCATTCTGTGGGGAGAGAGAGGGATGTGGGATGTGGACAGCTTTGAAGATACGCGACTCAAAGACCTAGTTATTCTCCCTGTTTTTCCCTCACCAACTTCAGCAGCAAGAACACATAAATTGTGTGTCATAGCTGCCTTTTCATCTGTCCCGGGAGTTATAGACTGCACACATAAGACAATTCATGTTCCTCTGCATAATGAGGTGAGTTTTATAAATCATAAATCTTCACTTAATATGCAGGTGGTGTTTGCTGCCAGGTTTAGGAAAACTGATGCAGTTGCCAAGTTCATGAATGTCATAAATCATTCATGCTAAGGCAGTCTGCAATTGCTCAGTCCTTTGAGACAGACCAATTTCAAGGTGGTTGTTTAACGCACAAACACGATCTTCATTGATTGTTTATACAAATATATATTTTCATTAAGTTTTTCCGTCTCCATTTTTTTTCTTTAGGTGCCAAGAGTGATGCCCCGAAGAGTCTCGCTAGTGGCTTCTTTCCAGTTCCAAAATTCCATTGGAATTCCATTACCAAATGCATTAAAATCCATGGATTTTTACTAGAAAGAGCCTCCTAAAGCTCAGAGAACACAGCCTGGATGTCTCAATAAATCCCGATACATGTGATTAAAAAACCAGAGCGAGAGAGCATGCCTCAATTCTTCACAGGGTCATTTTGGACATAGAGTATTTTCCACAAAATTGCCATTAATTAAAGGTGCACTGATCCCAGCAGGGTTTTCATCTCTGCTCAGACGGTAGCTTCTGTGTGCACAAGAGCAGGTGACGCACCCCCCGTGGGGAATACCCTGCGTGCTTCTGGATTTAGCGTAGCCCACACACACTGGAGCTTGCTGGGTGCTCTGCAGCCCCCTGGGATGTATGAGATTCAGTGGGAAGTCTCATGGGAAGGCAGCTTTCCTGAAAGATCTCCAGTTTTTAGTGGGATGAAAAATTATAGCTGTGTAAATCCTGCAGCTACCTGGGAAGAGACCCCCCAGGGCCAGCCCTGAGGGGCTGAGCACGGACAATCCTGCTGAGGGCTGTGGGGAGGTTTGGTTCACCAAACTCAACCGTGATGGGAGATGCTTCTCCTGGCCTCACGTCTCCCAACCCCAAATGTCCCCAGGAGCTCTCAGCTCATGGTCTTTGTGCCACATCTTCGTCTCCCACCACCTCCTGGGCTTTGCATTTTGCTTTCTAATTTCACGATTGCATTATTTCTAGGCTGCTCCTGCAAGGTGAAAGCTCTTTGCCATCTTGGAAGTGTTTAGGGTCATCTAGGGAGAGCTGTCCTCTCCCCTGCAGAAGCAGGACCTTGGAAAAGCCTTTCACTTCCCACCTGATTTACATCTTGGAGAGATCAAAAAACATAAGGCACAGTGCTACCGGACAGAGTAGTAAATCAAAAAATGTTTAGGCTAAGAGTCACCTGGCGCCTGAGAGGGTCTAATATTGAACACCACATTAATTTTGAGTGGATCTAAGAAAATCGCGTAGGTGGAAAAAGGCAGAAAATTTTGACTGCTGTTCCTGTCTTCCATCATCCTTTGCCAGCATAATTAACTCATCACAAATAATTCAGGCACTGAGTTCTCTCTCTTCTTTTTCCCTGTGATGAGCCAACAAGTGCTGAAGTTTCTCAAGTTTATTCCTTGTTCCAAACCACTCACCGAATAATTTTTGCTAATAACTCCCCAGCTGCAGATTGTTCCTCAGCATCTCGTTTCAAGAGTGTGCCAGCCAGAATTTGAGAACTGAGCCAGCCTGGTTAGTTTTGGTGAGATGTGAAGGTCTCCTCCCTTGATTTAATGAGCGTGAAACCTAGAAAAGGCTTTTAGGGAAAAGATGACTTAATAGTTGACTTGCTACAAATTCGGCATTGGATTTGGCTCCCATCCTGCCCTGAGATTTCTGTGATTTCAGTGTTATTCCTCACAGTGTTAATCCTCACCAATCTCATGGTTCTCAGTATGTGATCAGATTGGTAAAACATCCCATTTTTATTGACGCTCCTGCTTGCAAACCAGTTCTTTTGGATATTAATGAAAATGCAGCCCTGGGCGTAGGTGCTGCCAAAAGGAGCAACCCTCTCGATTTCAGCAGCCCCAAGGTTCCCACCTCCTCACTGCAAGGTGTGCTTCAGAGAAGCATCTTTCTAACAAGAATGGCAGCTGATGCTTCCCACTGATTTGGAGGCGAGATAAAACCTAAGTGAATCTCAAGAGCTACAGGACCTTCACGGCTGTAACTCCCTCCCCTGGGAGTATTTATGTTCTCAGACTGATTGAGTTGGGGTTGAGCCATACCTTGCGCTCCTCGCGATGCTTTCCACCCGGTAGCCCATGCTGGCTTTGTGCTCTGCGCGTGAGCAAGCGAGCACAGGGCTGGGGTAGTGCCAGTGTGCTCCTAACCAGAGAAATTCATCGCTGGTGACCACAGCCCAGACAAAATAATACAGTGTTCATCTTCCTGGGAGTTCTGCGTTGGTGGGCAAGAGGCATTGCAACCCTGTTCTGTGGAGGGCAACTTCTCCTGGGAGCGGCAATCAGGGAGCTGGGATGCCAGAGAGGGAATGCTGTGAGCCCACCAGGATTTATTAGCAGTGAATCCTTGCAAGCAAAAATCTGAGCTCACCAAAACCCTGTAATGGTAAAAGACTGAATTATCTGAGTTATTCCTACTCCGTTTGCAAAGGGAAGTTTTGGGGGTGGTTTCTCTAAGGATGTAGAGGGAGGATTCAAACCTTCCTTTAATTGTTCCTCCAGGTCATAAACTACAGAGATGTGGAAGATGCTTCTGTGCCGAGCTTGCTGCTGGCTGCATCTCTTCACCCAGGGCAAGCCCCCAGGGGCAGGATGGGGGCAACAATAAAATGCCACTAGAATTATAAAAGAGAGGGAAGTGAAGAAGAAGGAGGTCAAATGAAGATAGGGCAGAAAAGAGCTGCAGGGCTGTAGCAGCAGCCCTGCTCCCGCGGGTCCCTGCTGCCAGGCAGGCACGGCAAAGCGGTGGGGGCTGCGGGCCGGCACTGCCCCCTCCCATTATGGGAAAGCCTGGTTTTCCTTGACGTTTGGAGTTAAATAGGGGAAACTTTTCCATAGCCTGGGGAGTCGCACACACTCGGTGGGGCAAATGGGGCTTCTCTGGGTCTGGCTGAGCCAGGCAGCTCTGAGGAGCACTGCTGCACCCAGGACCAGGGTGCTGGCCAGGGGGATGGAGGTGCTGGGTCCCAGGGACGGGGCCATCCCCAGGAGGTGGGCTGTGCTGGGGAGCCAGCAGGCAATGCACCACGGTGCTTTCTCCCATCCCTCTCATTCCTTTTGCATGCGTCCTACTTCTTCAAAGCTCCTGAGCACCCCAGCTAGCTTTTCTTCCCTCTCCTTTCTCCAAAAAGTGTGACATTATCACCGTCTGTAAAACTATCAAACAGGCAACTCGCCTTTGCATTTCCCTGCAGGGCTGCTCTTCAATTAAAAGCTTTTCTTGATGTTTTAACTTTCACCTTTCTTAATTGAGGTTCCTTTTTGCAGCTACTCCCCCTTTTTAATGAGAGGATAAAATGCTGGATAACAGAGCTTTGTGATGAGCAGCACGGGTGACCAGGCAGTGTGAAACCCAGGAGCACATCTGGAGGGCAAAGGCTGCCACAGCTGGGCTGCTCATGGCCTGGCCAAGTGCCACAGACCCGGGGAGCAAAAGCCAGTGGAAAAATACAGGATCCAGGCCATGTATAAAATGATCCTGCCCTTGGTGCATGCTCCCAGGCTCCATCAGTCAGCACTTCAGCAACTAATGATACAGCGAAGCTTCTCCTGTGGGTGTTGCAAATGCAGGGCAGGGACCCAGGCGGTGCAATGGAGGCGAGGGGGGCACGGCCGGGTTTGGTGCTCGGCCAGCCATAGCCTCACGCCGGCACCCAAGTCTCCCCTCCTGGAGCACCGTTGCAGTGCTACCACCCGAAAATATTTTAAAAGTATGAGCTGGGTTATATGTAATGAGAAAAGAAAAAAAAAAGACTATACATCCTCTTCAATTTGCCTGCTAATTTATGAACAGGTAAGCTTCTCCCCTGCCAAGCTCTTCTTCACAAAAAAAAGAGGGTTAGAAACACTTCATAAAAAATATTGAGCACTTCACAAATTTTGCAAGTCCTTCTTGTGCAGGGATGGGGATAATTTTCTGTGAATTACTCCTCTTTTAAAATTATAGTAGGTGTGCAAGCAAAGTAACCGCACACCTTTATTTTACGTTCAGCCTTGGCTAAGTTCAGAAGGCTCTGATTATGTACACTCAGACATTTTTAAAAGCCGCTCATTTGTGAAAACCAATCTTCTTATGAAATAATGAATTGGAAGCTTTCATGGGAATTAACCACATGCTGCTGGGAACTGGTACGTGGAGAATAACAGAGATATCACAGAGGTTTGCGGATCGACTCCCTCCACATGCCCCTCCTGGCCCAGCCCGTGGCCCCGGGTTGCTGGAGATGCAGCAACCACACGCTCTGCACTGCGATGACTGGGAGCTTTGGGGCTCATTGCAAAGGGTTTCCTTGCACCAGGGCTGATCCCTGCCGCAGGGGCGACCCCTCAGTGCATCGTCTTGCTACAGTAGGTCCCCCAGCTCCTCTGCAGAGCTGCTGCACTCACGGAGCTGCTCAAGTCCAGGTGGTGCCAGATGTCCTTGAAATGCTGCCAAAAGAAGGGACAAATGTCTGCAAAATTGCTCATCTCTTGCTGTCCCAATCATTTTATTTCTTCCTTCATACAGTAAGCCTCATAGCTTGTAAACGCTTAAACTGTCCTCACCAACTCTCAAGCAGTTTTAAACCTGAAACGTTGTGTTGAAATACTTCCATGATTTCAAGCGTAGATTTTATTTCTGGCCTTGCAACAGTTTAAGAATTTCTGATGTTATGTGCTTGGTGGTCTTTAAAAATCATTCATTTGCAACATACAGTTGCCTTACAAAGTCACGGTGTGGGATTTGGGAGGGGAGAGCCGGAGCTGGAGCAGAAGGGCCGCTTGGAGCCAGGGAAGCCCTTCTCAAAGCCTTGCAGATGGGCAAGCAGACGCTTTCACGAGGGGAGAGTGGCATGAGCTCTTGGATGAAAGTGAATGAAGCAAGGACAGCAGGACTGGGGGGAGAGCACAGGAGCAAAAGCCAGGAGCTGCGTTTTCCAGCCCAGAGGGTTGGAGGCTGCTGCAAGGACTCAGCACGTGGTGCTCAGCACACGGGACCACGTACATGCCGATGCAAAGCCACAGGCAAGCTGGGTGGAGGAGGCTCACAGGTGGCACCTGGCTCATCCGCAGGCACAGCCGTATGAATACACATCTAAAGCTTCGGGATAAATTCTGGAGGAGGTGCACATATATTTTTGTAGACAATAATTTTGATTAACAGACAGAAAATCAGTTTTATAGGGGCTTTTAGGAGGATGTTTGCCAGCACGAATAAACAACGAGTGCCTGGCTCTGAAGGCAGGGTGGGAGCGGGGCTTTGTGGAGCACAGTGAGCCTCAATGGGCTCAGCATGTGCCTGGAGCTGCATGCCCACCACCCCCTGCTCCATAGTGGCTCGAAGCTTGGCCAGCACCAGAGCCACTGAAAAAAAATGATGTTTTACCCTTTACAGATCATTTAATGCTCTAATAAGATTCCTTAAAAATACAAACGAGCCACCTGATACGGCAGGATGAAAGCCTATCTCCATGGCAGTGATTTTTCTGAAGACGCTTTTCATCTTTGGCTGCTGGAAGCTTCGATGTAAAAATTTATCGCGCGCCCTCCCCTAATAAAATGTGATGGTTTTACTGTATTTTTTATATAAGCGTGCATTTAGTTTTGAATTATACCAAGAGGCAGGCGCTAGCTTTGGTCGAGTCTGCGACACGCAGCATAAATCACAGCTCCCTAGCAACTTCCCAAGACCACAGTCTTCTGCCTAAGGGTACAAGTAACTTCTATTGACTTCAATGAAAGTTTCTGGTATCCTGCAGCGAGAGAATAGGCCCCCAGAGACTCATTTGCTGTTGATTAAAAGCAAGAGACTAAAAGCACCGGGCCCCACAGTGCAGCCGAGCACTGTGCCGCTTCCCGCCCGCACCGCTGCTGGGGCATCAACTGGAAGCCTGGCCCTGCTGCTCCTGGGAGCAGCAAATCTCTCTGACATGCATCTTGTTACTGACCCCCAAACCATTCGTTTCAGCTGGTAGACCCCCAAACAGCACCCAGTGTCACCCCAGTGCTCCCAGGCTGCCCCAGTGCTCCCATCGTTCCGCCTGTCCTAACCCAGCCCTTGGCTCCCTGTGGACGTTGCCCCCCCACCTGACTTCTGAAAAGGTCCTGGGGTTCCCCTGCAGCTGCAGCCTTGCTCTGCTCAGCAGCTGTGTGAGGCATGGAGAGATGGGGGTGAGGGTTATGGGCTGACCCAGTCCCATTGCCCACAGCAAGGAGCACCACCCTGGCTTCTCATTTCTTGACCAGCGTGTCCTGTCCAAGGCCGGGGGTGGGCAGCAGAGCCCCCCGTGCACATGGCTGGTCCATCAGCCGATGGAGCGTCTGCCTTTGATCTGATTGAGCATAACGAGCAGCGCGGGACCTCGGGAGATGCACCATCAGCACGATTACCCACATTCTCCGGGGAAAGGGCTACGCCAGGGAGATGAGAAGATGACTGGTGATGGAGGAGTAGCAGATGGTCTCTCTCAAGGAGAATACTGGGACAGTAATTACAAGAGACAAGAGGAGAGCTGCTGGCTCGCTCACAAGAATTTGTCCAAGCCATCATGGGAAGCACGAGCGACTCTGCAGAGCAGGGAAGGGAATGTGATGGGGGATGAAGACTTTTACCCGCAGGCTCCCAGTGCCACAGCCAGAGCCCACCCGCCTCTCCAAGGCAGCTCAGAATCTCCCTCTGCTTTGCACCACGCCTGCAACTCCTTTTCCACCAGCATAACCATGGGTTTATATGCTTCAAGCTTGGCTTTGCATTCTCCTGCTCTACGTTGTCCAAAGGGCCTCCCAAACTCCATGCCACTTCCCCCAGCCACTTCCCAACAGGCGTGAGATAAAGATGTGTCTTTGATTCTTGCTTCTTGTACTGGACAAGCTGTGCCAGGAAGGCTGGGCTGGCTGTGTCCTGGGAGCATCCCTTCCCAGGGCTGCTCAGGGAATAAAAAAACAAGAGAGCAAAGCTCACAGCTTGCAAGTGTTTTTCATCCTCTTCTGCCCAGCTGTGATTTTATACCTTATTGCCCCTCTACCCCATGCCCTCATTTTTCTACTTTACCACGACTCTCGATTCCCCTTGGAGTAGCTCCCTGCCAGCCAAAGCATGGCAGAGGTTAGAGAAGAGTTTAATTAGCTCTCCTCTCCCTCGCCACCTGCTCTCCTGTGCCCGCCAGTGTCCCTGCAGCTGGGCTGGAGGAGCAGGAAGCGGAGAGGTGAGGAGGGCTGTGAGCATCCCAGGGTGCTTCTACTGTGACGGATCCCCTGCCTGTGTGTCCCCCTTGATGTTTTAGCTCTGTAATGCAGCCTGACCAGTAGCTGAGTCCTGCAGGTGAGAGGAAATCAGGGTTAATTAGAACTGCTGATTAGATCTCTGCTGAAACATCGCCTCTCTCTGTGCCCATGGGCTGTGCTCTGAGATGGGTCCCTCTGCCCGTGCCACCACATCGGGAGCACACATGCTGCACGCACACAAGCCAAAAACAGAAATGGGGGGAAAAAACATAAATCAAAATCACTTTTGACAAGACCGAAGTAGTTCACATCACGCTCCCACTGGCCTGGGAAGAGCCGCAGCTCCAGCTCTGCCGAGGGCACTGAGCCAGGAGCACCCAACAGAGATCTATTGTGCTTGCTATTTCTTCAGCTCAGCCTTCGGGGCGAAGCTGCTGGGGCGGCTGGGATGGCTCAGCACATGTTAAAGCCATCCCAGTAATGTGCTCCAGGACCAGCCAAAGTGGGGCCAGTGGCAGTCGGGGGCACCCAACCGCCAGGGCACCCTCCTCTCAAGGCTTTGCAGGGAGCAGAGCTGGGATTTTACTCCTGCAAGCTTTTCCAAAGGGCTCTGCAGCACGCCTGCCCAGCTCTGCCACCAAACCCCTTCCTGGAGAGCCCCGTCGTCTTTCTTGGCAGAGGAAGAGGGGCAGGCAGCACAGAGGGCTTGCCAGGGGACCCCGGGTCAGCCCACTCCTGGCCGTGGGCAGCTGGCAGCGCCCACTCCAGCAGTTGCCCTCAAGTTTTCCCGTCCCCTTCCCGTCAGCAGCAAACCCTTCGGTCAACTCACAGCTCCTGGAAGGGCGCTCAGCACACGTATCCGTCACCTCCAGGAGGAAGGGGACTCCCTCCCCTTCCTCAGAGCAGGGGTTTAAAATGAAAAGCCCCCCCCGGGATTGCAAAGCACAGCCCCGGGACAGGAAGCATTGGCACTTCTGAATTTACCTGGTGTTTGTTGGGAGGGGGCTGTGCCACGTATCCGCCGAGGACACCTGGAGTGGAGCCACACAGGCGTTTTGGTGTTGCTGCCGCCACCATCAGCATTTGTCTCGCAGGATACAGCATTGACCAAGGCAAACATACCCTTGGGTCAATACCATTTGCTATTTATATCAGCAGACATTAGGAATGCCAGATTAGGCTATAAGGCCCTGATTTACTGGAGCACTTAAGCTTGTGGCTAACTTTAAGCACACAAGCAGATCCATTGACTTCAGTGGTTTAAGGTTCAACATTTGTAAGTAACTTGCCGAACAAGGACCTACATTATTCATCCGAAACCCTGGGTAATGCATTCTTAGGAAATAACTGTAGCAAACTCTACAAATCCCTGCTGGAAGGACATCCTAAAGCCCTAGCTAGATAGAGAGATTAGCTGGGTTTGCTTTGTAAACAATGCACATACATATCTATTTATATTTTAAAATCAGGCAGTGCAAGATTCAGACTTGCAGAGGTCCCAGCTCTGCCTCCCTGCTGGATCTCAGGAGAGGGGACGTGGCAGTGCAGCAAAGCATCGTGGCACAGACCAGCCCTCCCCACAAGGCAGCTATATAGGGGATGATGCAATTAAGCAAACTAATTTAAGTGCAAATGTAGGTGCTTATACCACAGACACTCAGGCAACATCAGCCATAACTGCAGCCAATAGTTCAGCTGCTGTTATTGCAGTCTCAAGATGATATAAAGCCATGTCGAGTTAAGACATAGGCATAAAACACTACACGCAGAGGAAGCAGGCGTCTCCCTGCTCCAGGGAGCAGCAGAGCCCCCCAGGGGTGCAGACCCATGGTACCTGTTGGAAGTGAGCAGAGCCAGCCCGCTCATAACACCGACCACAGTGTTATCACTGTGAGCAGGACAAAGGACAAGCCTGGGGACCATGCCCACAAAGCAGGGCTGCTGAGGCACATAGCAAAGCCACCCCATAGCTCAAGCAAAGAGCAAGGGGTTCAGCTTAAATGCATCTCCCACGCTAAGGAGGAAGGTCACCAGTGAGGTTATTCCCACCTCCTTAGCACCCACCTGCCCCAGGAGCACCGGGCAGCTGTGCCACACCAGGACCCTCGTGCTCAGAGCCTCTCAGGCACTTCTATGGCATGCGTTAATGCCCGCTCCTTCCCCAGCTGGAATTGCTTCCTCCACAGTGGGTTTCAGCTGGCTGGGAGGGAAAGCAGCGATGGTGTGGGCAGGATGGGTGCTGCTGGCCACACCACTCCATTTGCAGGGGACCAGAGCAGGGGACCTCCGTTTCCAAGGGGCCTGGAGAGGCAGCGGTCAGACTGGCACTTGCCCACACCATGTTTTCTGTTACTGCATCTGCAATTATCCCCAGCAAGCCATCAGGAGCAACCTGTGTGGCATTAGCAGGGAAAGCACCGCGCATGCTTTGCTGTCGGCGTCCAGAAGATGGCTAGCAAAATGAGCTAAAACGACATGGGTTGGAGCCATTTCATAAAATGTAATAGAGAATTATATCCCTGTTGTGCAATTCCGCCAGATAGTTGAAAAACCCCCAGAAATCTGTTGAAAGGATCTCATTCTGCATTCAGCCGGATGAGCAACAGGAGAAATCCTTGCCTCATCCAAGCACATTTGTTGGTGCCCCGTGAGATGCACTATTACATTCTATAGCTTTTCTATACTTCGTGCCACATCCGTGCGCGTGGGTGACCAGCTATATGTGCAGGGCTGGGGGTGTCTGTGCGTGCAGACAGGTCTGTCTGCGTGTCCCTGTGCTGCTCCTTCTGCCAGCACGCGGGAGCAGGAGCAAGAGGGTCTGCCACCGGGATGGCTTCGTCTTCCTCGCCGTGCCGCTGCTGGTGAGATGCAAGTGGTAGGAAGTGGGGAGAGCCAAATGTTATGGATCCCCCAACCACTGTTATTTGTCCCCATGTGCATTGCTGGTATTTTGCATTAAAATATATGTTGTTAAATTTATGCCTTAATATATATGTGTGTGTAATACGGCTGAGTTACAGTTGCTGTGGGAACTATAACTTTCTTTCTTCCAAGAGGCTGTTACAAGTCTTATTATGTTGTATCATCTGGAGGTTGGCTGGAAGCAAGATTGCTGCTGCTAATCCTTCGGCATGGAGGGCTGATTAAACCCAGCCGGCCCCTCTGCAGGTCTGGAGCTGCGCGTAGGGTCTGTAGCTGTATGTGGGCAGCCCTCATAGCATAGCCTCTAATTAGACCGCTCGTTCGGGGCAGAGGATCCGGGCTCTGGAAGAAATCACAGTGTAAAGCATCGGTGTGAGCTAGCTCTTAGTTGCTTACCTGCTGCGCTGCTGGGCGTGGGCTGGGGACAAGCGCAGCCAGGCTTGAGCTGGGCACCAGCCACCTGCTGCTCCCACCTCTCCCATCCTCGCTGCAGAAGACAAACAGGGTCAGGCTCCAGCTTCCCCCACAGTGGCCTGGGCTTGGGCAGGATTTGAGCTGGGTCCCCTCCCTGCCAGCCTGAGCCTCTCCGTTGCTCTCCACTTGGGAGCTGGGAACCAGTAGAAGGGATGCAAGCCCTGTGAAACTGCCTGCTCCTGCCTGACCTCCAGCCCTACCAGTGGCATCAGCGGGACGTGCCCAAGTTCTGCACCACGGGGTTCATTCCCGGGAGAAGCCTGTCCACAGCCCCCTCCATACCTGGTCCCAGCACGGCTCCACAGGGGACGTGCCTTCCCACCTCCTGGGGGGCATCTTCACCCCCACACGCAGAGACGAGGCAGCACCTGGGGCACTGAGGCACTGCTGGGGCTCCCACCACACCAAACCCCGCTGAAAGCAGGATTTGCTCCTGAAAGCCCAGCACTGGGCCCTCCTACTGCCTTCGTGGGGTTGGTTTGTGTTTCGGCTGCTGCAAGTCACCAAGGTGGCTGATTAAAGGCTTTAATGGGCCATGGAGCGGGTTGATTTGCTGGAAGGCTGCTGTAAAAAGATAGGAAGGCTGCTTAGCGCCTCGGTCACTGGAGGTATAAACAAAGGATGGATTTTCCTAGCACATGTCCACTCTCCCGGTAATGAAACGCAAATTGCTCACTGAGAAACTGCTCCGGGATATAGATGTTTGTGAGAGGCTAAATGAGCTTCTTACCGTTTAAATATTTATTCCTTTTCTCCTGCTTATTTTTTTTAATTTGCAGAAGCCACCGGTGTATAAAAGCTTCAATGCACAACACTTAAAGGCAAGGGAAGTAAATTCTAGTTGTTAAATGCTACCCCACTGGACCCCTCCCTGGCTGGTGGAACAGCTACATGTCCTGTGGTGTCCGAAAGAGCAACACCCCTGGGTGCCGAGGGACCCACAGGGATGAAACCCTGGCACCGAGAGGCAGCGCTGACCCCAAACCCCGGCAGAGATCTGAGCAGCAGCCCCCGAACAGCAGGTGGTGGGGGGAGCTGGGAGTGCCAGCGCTGGAGGCATCCTTCGGCATGCTTATGCAGCCCCCAGCCCCCCCTTTAACCTGGGTTAAGGCTCGGCGAAGCCTGGCTGCTCGAGAGGCTTTTCCTTTCGGGCGCTGATCCCAGGCGGGCTCAGCCCTGGTGCCCCAGAGCCCGGAGCCAAGGGCTAGCCAGGGGGGCTTCCAGCCCGGAGCCACCCCGTCACATCTCCCCATGGATGGCAACGTCCCCCACGCCAAGGTGTTCTCCAGAGCGTTGTGGCCTCCCATCACTCTCCTGCTGAGGACGACTTATGCCAGATATAAATAATCCTCCAACTGAGGTTGCAGGAAGGAGTTATTTACAGAGGAGGGATGAATCCCGCTGCAGGGTGACGTTCCCCGCATGACTAATGGCGTTGGTAGCACTGCTTTGAGTCTGTCCCCACTGCGAGGAGGTCGAAAGGCAGGGGATGGGATGGGGACAGGGCAGGTTTGGTCCTTGACCCCAAGCCCCCAGGAACAGGCTGGTGAGAGCGTAGGAAGGAAATGGACAGGAGGAACGGCTTCCCTTGGGCTTTGTCCGTATCAGTTCACATCCCTCCCAGGTGACTTCTCAGCTCTCACGCTTCACTCAGCCTTCAAGAGCAAAGATTTCCTGGAGAAATTAAAAGGAAAACCGATATATTTGCTGCTTTGAGACAGGGCCTCATTAAAGCCCAAATCCTCTCTCACAGGTGGGATGAGGGTTTCTCCCCATCTTGTTACAGGGTGATAGAACAAAACTAACCCAGCACAAACCCAAGTACAAAAGGTCAGATGAAGTTGCTGGAAGATGGGGCCATGTCCTCCCTGGCGGCAGACAAACAGCCTGGCCCTACCTGTGCAAGCCCTGCCTTGCTCCTGCCCGTGCATCCCTCCTGCCCAGCCGCGAGATGCAGGGCAGGCAGTGCGCAGCGTTGATGGAAAAGTACTGCAGCGAAATGACAGAGATTTCCCTTCCACAATACTGATATTTTAAAGTTATTTATGAACTAAATGTACCAGGGTTGCTATTGTCTCTGCAGCTCCATTTATTGTAAGGCATGCAGCATGAATTTAACATTGAGGGCTTTGTGCTGGGGAGGGCTGCCTGCGCCGCACGAGCACTGTGGGAAGGAACGGCTGGGGCTGGCTCCGATGTCCACGCTGCCCTTCCCACCTCCCCAGCGCTGCCTGACCTCGGGCCAGGTGCTTACTGGTGCTTCTCATCAGGGCAGAAGTAGAAATTGAGGTTTGCTCTATAATTTGCTTTTCAGTTGTAGCAAGAGCCAAGCGGAGGTTTAGAGGAGAGTTGAGGGAGCAGGGAGGCAGGGACAGGACAGTGACATTAGGGCTACACCTGGGTGGTGCTCCTGCTCCCATCCCAGCCCTGGGATGACAGCAGGGTTGGGAGAACATCAAGGAGGGCACCTGAAAGTCATGCTGCCTGCCCTCCCCATGCCTCAGTTTCTCCATCTGCAGAATGGGGTGGCTGAGCTCCCTCAAGTGCCACAGGGAATGCCGGTGGGTGGCAATGGCACCTCACGAGCCCTATCCTGGGAGTCATGTTGCTCCAGCCTGCACAGAGCCTGTCCCCAGCACCCATCCCAGCTCCACTTTCTTTGTCACCAAGCATCGATCCACCTCAAACAGCTGCATTTCCAGGAGCCCTGCCTGTTTGTGCTCGGCATGACATCGCTTGGCTTTGCAGTTTACCTTCTGCTCTTCAGATGAGTTTGTTCCTGCCCTTGAATCGCTGTTTGGTTTGCAAGTCCCTCCCAGCATGTTGTGCCTCCACACAGCCCCGTCTCTGCTCTGCACAGCATCGCTCTGCCCTGGCTCTGCCTCACGTTACTTGTCGTCTCCTCTGGGTTTTTCCCTGGTGACTGGCTGGCGTTGGGGATTTGCACCACCTGGTTTGATGCCACTTGCCTCTGCCAATTGCCTGCGTTTTCTTCTGCCTGTTCCACATTATTAGTCTTTTTCTTCTTCTCCCCTCTGCCCCGCCTTTATGTTATTTGTTGCAATTTGGTTTTCTGATGTTCTGTTGGGTTTTATTTTTGTTGGCATCGCATCTTTGGGGATTTCACTCACATCATTTCAGCCCAAATTTGCATTGACATGATTATGTTTCTTCTTTTCATCCTGCCTAATTTTTCTTCTCAAGCCAGTGCTGTTTCAGTGTTCCCTGACACGGGCTGGGGACAGTGCTCCTTGGCCTTATTCTGGGGGGTTTGCCTTCCGTGGTGTGTGAGTCTCACGAGCGCAAGCTTGGCCTCGGGCAAGCACAGGCAGAGCCTGTTTTAGCGTTTCTGGGCTGAGCTGGGGAAACGTTCCCAAGCCTATAGCACAAGCGGCTGCAGGGGACACATGGCAGGCGGGAGCAGGAGAGCTGCCTGCAGCCTCGCACCAGTTCCCCCAGTCAGCACCTCCTCTCTGCCCTCATTTCTCTGCCGCTGAGGTGAAAGTGCCTGTCTGCTCCAGCACTGGCAAGGCAAAGCACTGCGACTACTATTGGAGTTCACTGCCATGAGACGGGAACGATTGCTGTCAGCACGAGGAGAGATCCAAAGCCCCACTGCTGCTGCTCGGGCTCAAAGCCAAGTGGGTCGGGGTGCCACATGCAGGTCACTGGTGGCCCCTCTGTGCCACACACTGGGACACCCACCCCTTCCACAGCCACCCCGGGCTTCATGTGTTGCGATCATCTGGTGCCACCTGGCTGCTCACCTCCAGGTAGGCACCAGGAATGCTGAGAGCAGAATGGGTGGGCAGGGATGCCACCCGAAGGCTCCAGGCTGTTCTGTCCTGGTCCTCACCTGCTGCATGTGCTTGGGAAGGCCAGTGAGCTCCTGGCATCAGGTCCTTCCTCACTAACGTTAACATCCAACCCTGGAAAAACACCACAGCTCTGCAGTGTATGTTATCTGGGCAGGGGCACGCAGGGATGTGAGAAACTAGAGCAGGAGGGAGATACCAACAGTAATGCAGGTATCAGGTCACTGCTCAAGTAGGGAAAAGCACACAGGCTCCCCAGATCCCTTCCCAGTGCATCATCTGCCTGATTACCAGCTCTCATTGTAGAACATTCACTTCTAGAGACCCACCGGGGAGGGAAATGGGGGGAGCTGGACAGACAGACCGACCAATGCCTGGGATGTACCAGCCATCATGACGCCTGGGGACATCCCAAGGCAAGGGGAGACGGATCCCTGGCAGCAAGAGCATAAACTCCTGGTGCCACCACCCAAGGTGCAGCCCTGCAAGAAGCTCTGACAAACAGCAGCAAGACCCCTCGCCATGTCACCCCAGTGCACATGAACTGACAGGGTGTCACGGGGGTTGTGTGACTGCTACCACCCGCAGGGAAGGACTGTGGCCACGTGTCCCTGTGCCAGGCTCTGCCCTGGGGCCAGACGCCCACCAGCCGGGACCAGGCTGAGCCCTGGCCTTGTGCTGGTTGTGGTGTTGCGCACAGCTTGGTGCGGTGCCCAGAGGTGGAGGCTCTCAAGAAGGAGCTCCACCATCACGCTGTGTAACCCCGACTGCCAAGCGCGTCCTCCCAGCCTGACCCTCCTGTGAGTGTGCAAATGGAGCTGGAGCCTTATCCTGCCCCAGATCCCAGCGCTTCTGAGCTTGGCTGGAGGTGCCAGATTTTACCTTCAGTCAAATAAAAATATATAAAAAAAAAAAGATGAAGGATGCATGGGGGGAGCCAACAGGAAAAACATGCTCAGACATCCTGAATCACAGGAAAAACTACAGCATGGCATGCCTGAGCAGAACAGCATGTCGCTGCTAGCAGCCCGTGTCCTTCAGCTACCGCTAAGGAGGAAAGAGATCTCGGCACAGCGGCTAACGAGAGAACTGCGAGTCCCACCTTCCTCAAGTACATCTGAGATCCACATTTAGACTCTCTGGGAAAATGCTGGCTGAAAGGAAGCTGGCACAGAATTTCCATTTGCAGTTGCAGGGGTTTGGGGAAATCAATCGCTTTAGAGTCCTTTGGAAACCTCAGTCTGATGGCTTTAAACACGTCCTGTAATGCTACACACCAGAACCCAAAATTGCGGGGCGCGTTCTCACGGGCAGCTGGTTGGTTTACATGCTGTAAGCCTCCAAAGCAGCCGGTGTGGGTACTGATGAAAAACAATCCTTAATATGATTGTGATTTGCAGTGGAAAGTCTCTAAAATGCATTTGAATTTGGGAAAAAAACCCAAGTAATTCTTGTGACTACAGGGCATTAGT
Source organism: Falco biarmicus (assembly GCF_023638135.1). NCBI lineage: Eukaryota > Metazoa > Chordata > Aves > Falconiformes > Falconidae > Falco > Falco biarmicus. The sequence continues at coordinate 47,109,198 of NC_079295.1, read as the reverse complement.
GTCCTTCATGCTCTGCGCTGGTGATGGGAGCGGGACAAGGAAAGCCCACATCTCAGCCAGCTGTGCCCACCACCTCTTGCTGCAGGGATGAGCGACAGAAATACCCTCCTGGGATCATCTTCTGGTGCTTCTGTGGTTTGGGATGACTCAACTGGGGAAACTGGAATACAGAGATAATGCTTGTCCTGCTGTGTAGCTAATGACGTTGCCATCTCAGAGGCTTTAAAGTGGCCAGAGTGAGCATTAGGCATCTTTGGCATCCATAGTTTTTTCTCTTAAGTGTAATAGCAGGCGATATCTATTTTCCCCCTTTTGAAGATGCCTCTGATGTCCCTGCTGGTGTCAGGGAGAGTTCTTACTCAAAAGCCTAAAAATCAACAAGACGCTGGAAAGTAAACTTTCCTCACGCTGTTATGGTCTCTCCCAAAGTGACCAGCCCGTTTGCCCCCCATAGCTCTACAAGCACAGGCAGCCAGGGCAGGACAGGAGGCTGCTCTGCTCTCCAGGCCACCAAGATCCATCACAATTGCTGTGATCTGCTTCACCTACACCTAGAGCCCAAAGGCTGCAGCTCGTCACAGCTCGGGGCCACCAGCCAAGAGCCAGATGGCCAAGGCAGCTGCCTCCAATGGGCACGAGACACAGGAGACGTCAAGGACCTGCAGATCCATGGCTGATGGCAAAAGCGTTGTGCTCCAGCTACATGTTGAATGACGCTGTCAGGAGTGTATCTGGATGGAAATGTCTAAAGGTGCCCTGCAAGGAAAACCCGGAGATGGAGCAGGGCGCAGCAAGAGTGTGTCCAGCACCTGCACTGGCCAGGCCATGGGGGAGGTGTTGTGGGGATGTCCTGGTTTCAGTCTCCTGGCCAGTTTAACATAGATCTGTCAACGAAGAACACATCTTCACATGTTTCAGAGGCACCTGATGATAGCGGAATGTTTGAGCATGCTTTTTCTTCCAGTCCAGAGAGGTCCTGACAACAGCCAGAAGATACTTCAGTGGCGTGTGGGTGATGTCCCACTGAAGTCCTGCTGTTCACGTGCAGCTTCACCCTCCCAGCGCCGCAGCCTGGAGCACGTCCTGTCCCAGCGGATGGCTCCAGTGCTGCCCTGCACCACAGCAGGGGCTCAGGCCAACCTGAGCGTCTCCGAGATCAGTCTGAAATCACCAGCAAGACAGCTGCAGGGCACTCACTGGTCAGTGAGACTGGGGGTTAACCCCTTGTTAGGGGGAGGAGAGGGAGGATGCTGCTCCACAGCTCTCCAGCACCTGCCCCCCCCCCGCAGCTCCAGCCGAAGGCAGCACCCCACAGCACAGGGTTCGTTTAATCAGGCTCAGCCCCTGCAGCCCATCTCAGCCCTCAGCAGGATATCCCAGACTGGCTGCAATAAATAAAAGTTATTTTGGTACGAACATGCAGATGTGAAAGCGAGATAAATATTTGCTGCAGTCAATTCATTAATCCACTGATGAGTGTGTCAGGGGCCTGCCCGGCAGGGAGAAAACGGCACAGGGATTGCTCCCTAAACAAATGGGACTGGCTGGTGAGCTCTGGGCATCACTCCTGGGCACATGAGGTCCCAACGAGGCCATGACCTGATGCAGGCAATGCTGTGATGAGCAGTACATCCTCCGACACAGAGGAAAACCCCCAGCAAAACACCCAGCCAGGACTTTGGGCAGCACACCCCGCCGGGCACTGCTGGGAGGTAAAGGCGACAACTCCCACCTGGTGCTTGGTGGGCTGAATTTTGGCTCTGCATGAAGCCACTGGGTGGGGTCTTGCTTCAGATGCCCCTCGCTGTGTGGCCTGGAGCCTGGCTGCAGCCTGGGTGTGCTGCCCCCCCGCCCCCAGATGTATGAGCATTGCTTCAGAGCATGGAGAAAGTGCAGAGATTTGGGAAAAAAAAAAAAAAGAAAAAGAGATGGATGGTTCTGTGAAGGAGATCTGGACTGGATTCAGCTGTTTGTTTAGTCAGGTTGGCGTGGCATCAACTGCTGCCGGGGCAAACAGTCTGCTTAAAATCTCCCAAAGGGAAAGGGCTGAAATGTCCTTAAGGCTCACGCCAGCATTTTACCAAAATGTTTATTCCTGGTCATTATAGATCTGCTGGTTGTGCTGCTGGGCAGGCTGTAGCAGGTCATCAACATCATTCTGAACAGCTCCATGCAACAGCAAGTCCTTCAGACTCATCCCCCCGTGCTGGGCCACCAGCACACCGAGATGCAGGATCAATGCCCCAGCTCTGCAGCCAGCCAGAGACCCAGAGAGGCAGTGGCAGGGGGGATGGGCACAGCTGCCGGTGGAGCAGGCCCCAGACCAGTGACTGCTTTGCACCTCTGCAGTCACTTACACCAACACAGCTCATGCCTGGGGGTAATTTACCTCCCACTTTGCCTTGGTGTAAATAACTACCTACAGGCGAGGACAGGCAAAGCGCAGCCCCCCGCCAACCCACCACTGGCAGCGGTCCAGGGAGACCAACGCTTTTGATGGCAGCTTCTGATGCTGACCATTCAATAATGATCACCCAGCTGCCCCCTCAAACAAGAGTCTCAAATCTCAGAATGTTTAAATCTAAATAAAATCCGGGTCTCGTTCACCAGCTCCGACCTGCAGGGGGGTCACGCTGCCAGGACTTCCCCCTTCATTTCAGGGCTAGCAACATTTTGTGGATTTCCCCCCCTAGCAATGCCAACTGAGATTTTCACATCGAGACCCACAAAGGTACATTGTTGCTTCCCAGACCATAATTTACAGGAGATGCACATGGGAAATACCAGAACCATGAAATCCACAGCAAAGCCACTGTTGCTGCCGCTATTGATTTCAATGGGCATCTCCACAAGTTTGAGAGCCAGAAAACAAAACCCAGCCAGAATATAACATATACAACATATACAGCCAGGATCTAGCACGCTTTCTGGTAGATACACTGGGATGTGGGCTCAGTTACACAAAATGCAGGACTAAAATTGTCTGACAGCTATTGCAGTCACTGGGAAGCCCAGAAGAAACCAGCTGGGAAACTGGCTGCCTGTTTGAAAGCTGTCTTATTGATTAAAAAAAGGAAGAAGCATTAAAACCCCCTCAACAGTAAAACCCCAGCTTTGTTCAGCCTGGCTCTTTCAGCAGCGCTAAAAAAAAAAAAAGGAGCGAAGGAAGGTGATACACAACCGGAGCCCTGCCTGTCCCCAAAACTGCCTCACCCATCACTTTCCCATGGCTCCTGCTGCCACTCACCTCCCAGCCAGCAATAACCTTGATTTTAGAGCTGCTGCAACTGCAAACACCTTGATTTTAGAGCTGCTGCAACTGCAAACAAGGGGGCAGGTTAAAACCCATATTGGCAAGGAAGGCAGAAACACCAGGGATGGGATGGAGCAGTTACAGATCCGAGACGGCTGGGGTGCACCTTCGCTGCGGCACCAAGGGCACACGGTGCTCCCGGCACCACTGCAGGGATTTCCCGGGCACATGCAGCAGCTCGGGGAGGGCAGCAGTGACCCGACTGCTCGAGGCCTCACTCAGTGGGCCTGCTGCAGCTTGGGGACATGCACTGGGCAGCCCCAGCAGAGGTACAGCAAACCTGGTACCAAGGATGAGCGAGCCCTGCTGCGCCATCAGGGTCCTTGGCTCCAGAGACCCAGAAGAAAAAAATAACAGGCTTATCAAAGACTAATTAGTGACAATCCTAGTTCCTCTAGGGTCAATAAAGTTTTGCTATTAACTGTTATCAGGTCCAGAATTTACCCAAGGAGATTTCCTGTTAAAAACCAGCTTGCTTAAAACAGGTAGAAAGTCCTTGTAGATCTCCCTACTCCCCCACCAGCAGCCCAGGCAGCCAGGGGCAAACACAGACCTCAAGTGAGGATCAAGGGGAGATAAAAGGGACAGAAAAAGCCCATGGGCTTAGCTTACACATAGGAGCAGGGAGATGGCTCCCTCATGCAGAGCCAGCAATCCTAGAGCACAGCATCACCTCACAGCTCTTCCCTAACCTGTATCGTATCGTATCCCATCCCATCCCATCCCATCCCATCCCGTCCCGTCCCGTCCCGTCCCGTCCCATCCCACTTCTTCCTACCCTGCCCAAGCATCCCCCACCCATAAAAACCCTTCCAGCTCCTGTCCTCACCCTCCTCCAGTCCTTAACCACCTGGCCTCCCCCAGCAGCCCTTCATTTCTTTAATTGATTTTTCTTCCTGCAGATATTTTAAGCACCTGCTGTACCCAGATTGGTTGCTGTCTGATGGAAGCAGGCAGCTTTGCTCTTATCTGTCAGGGTAGACGCAAGCTGAAGCCAGCAGGGTATTGGCCAGCTCTCTTGAAGCTGGGTAATAGCTTTATGTAACTAGAATAAAAGAGCCAAATTCAAGAAAGCTCCTTTTATCCTTGCCCTGCCACAAACTGGAGGGTTGGGATGTGCCAAGAGCTCTGCTTGGGCTGCGGTTCCCCAGCTGGCAGCAGCCTTGGGTTTTCGGGCGTGTGGGGCGCACAGCCTGCCCTGGGTGCTGAGAGGGTTGTGTGCTCTTCTCCCTGCATCCCAGAGAAAACCGTGCTTTGCCTCCAGCCTGGGAAAGCGTGGACTCCCAAGGCTTGTCTTGGCATGGGGGGTTGCTACAAAGCTCCAGTTGGGCTGCCTGAATTCCGAATTTGGAGGACATATTTTGCATTAATCAAATAAATGCATCATGTGAGGCATTTTCTGTTTGAATGTCTGAAACAGATGCTAACTAAATGATCAGTATGACACCAGCAACATGGTCTGGGTCTAGAGGATCTGGGAAGCAGTGGAGAGACTCTCAGGCTGCAAGCTGTGTGCTCGGTCCATGTGCCAAGCGACCCGCCGAGGACAGAGCCTCGATTAAGTGCCGATTAATCCACGGATGCAGAAAAAGTAATTCTCCAAACTCGCTGCCCAGACTGAGGAGCAGGGAGGTCTTTGCAAGACCTCAAAATCCACTGTACAACACATAGTCATCTCTTACAAAGAACCAGAAATATTTAATCCGGCTCTAACTTTTCACATAAATCAAGAGTTTTTTCGGTGCTGCTTACTTTCCTCCATTTGCTTTCATAGAGGAGCCTTTCCTACAAACTTTCCCAGTGCAATTAAGTTAAGCCGCTCGAACTTACACTCCTGAAGGCAATAAATAAGAGCGGTTTGAATTGGTAGCTGAGCTGCTTATGGCAGGAGTGGCAGCCAGATACCACAGGGAGAGGTGCGAGAGCCAGGCTTAGGGTGATAAAATAGTTCATTTGGGATAAGCATCCAGCAGGACAGGACTTCAGCTAATCCTCCCCTGCACTTGCTGCTTCTGCAAGGAAGAGTAGGAATGTGGTGAGAGCGGGGTTTCTTGCAGCAGTGTTGGGTCTTTCCAGGAAATATTCAGAAAATACAGTTTCCTAAGCTGATCTGGGAGCTCGGAGAGACTTGAAAATACAAAATAATTGCTGGAAAGGAATCTGAAAATGATAGCTTCTTTTTCTGCATAGTGTTACACTTCACTTCTCCTGATGGAGAGTTCAAGAGCCAGCTCTTTTCCTTTTTTCATTAACTCCTATGACTACATACATTTGAGAAAAGCTTCCATTAGTTACAGTTGCTTTCCTACTCATCCTTCATGCCTTTCAGCTACAAGACCAGACTAACTGGTACCCGTATAAAATAGATTTCATGATGACAAGTATTTCCCCAAGTCCAGCTATGATCTGAACATCGTTATGTCTGCATAGCGCTACCTCTTTCCGAGAAGTCACGATAAGTGCAAATGCAGAAAATAATGATTTGGGACAGATACCTAATATCAAACAAATCCTCGCTCTGACTCCTACCATCTCTTGGCTGACAGCGAAGAGCATCAGGCCGTGAACAAGCACTGTCAGCAAGATGATCCCTTCCAATTATCTGGAACTTGAAAGGTCTGGCAGAGGGTATCCGCACACTGGGAAACTCAAGTCTCCCCCAAAACAGCATCAGCCAGCCCTTCTGATCTTGAAACTGCCCTGGCCGTGGGCAGGGGGCTGCTCTCCACACAAGGACCTGAGCAACTCTCCCATCAAGGCTTACATTTTAAATATAGTGGTTTCCCTATGTGCTTCCCGGTGAAGGCCACCTTTTAATGCAAAGCCTGTACGTTGGGCAATGAATTCACCCCCTGCGATAGCGGGAACTGCCTTTCCCCTTTTCCAGACATGAAAAACTCTTGGTGAAAGTGAATACTAAGAATGGGCAACCTAGCTGGAAACAAGGGAGGTAAAGCACAGGGAACATCCGATGAGCCAGCTCTTGGCAAAAACTGCCTGTGAAGCACTGCTCCAGTGAGTTATCATTTGCCCTTGGTCTGAAAAGCGAGCAACATATTTTTTCCCCTCCCAGCTCACCGCCCACGTGCAGAAAAGCAGGCACGGAGGCAGCCGGACAGAAGAGCAGCAGCTCCGAGGTGCGTGCCAGGGGGGTAGTGCCTGCGAGCCGCTCCAGATGCACGCTCTGCAGTGAAGCGAGTTGCCCAAAGTTGGCACTGTTTGCAAACAGGAGGATCTGTTGGCTCTCCGTGTTGCGCAGGCTGTTCCCCTCCGTGCTTGTTTAGCTGGCACCTCAGCCGTGTTACTGGCATTACACCCCCGTGGGCACAGTGCCACCCCAGCAGATGGGCGTCGTTGCAAAGCTACAAGAGGAACAGCGTGCACATCAATTGTCGGTGTATTAGAGGGAGGATTTATGTTCAGGAATGTTAAAGCAGCAGCTCACGCAGTGGCCTGACCTCTCCGGCAAAGGAGCTGAGCCACTGAGTGCCTGGGTGGGATGAACACTGCGAAGCCACCATCAGCTCCCCATCCCACCGTGGGGTGGGTGTGGGGCATGGCAGGGACTGGGAGCCAACTGGGAGGGCTGGTATTGCCACGCACCTGTACGCTCCTGGCTTTCTGCTGGAGAAGCCTTGTAGCTCCTTCCCAAGAGCTCAGTCATCCTCTGGAAGCAGCCGAGGGCCCTCCCAGGGCTTCCGCATCAAGGGAATGTGAGCATCTTTCTCTGCTCCAGCACAGCTTTTTAGAGACGGCTACAGCCATCCCAATGCTGTGCAGAACATGCTCCGTGTTGGCCTCTTCAATTATTGCAGCTGTAGCAGCTGGATCTGAGGAGTGACCTCAAAATAACAATAGGGACACGCTGTGAAATCCTATAAGAAACAACAATAAAAAATATCTTTATTGCCGTTACTAAAAGTACTAACAGCAGCACTTTGTTCAAGCTGAGTTTTAAGGCCAGGATTTTAAAGTGTGCCTGGGGGGATGTGTGCCAGTAGAGCATGGCATTGCAGCTCCATGAGGCTCCTTCGAAAATACCGGCCCCAAAATCTTGGGGACTGCTCAGTGTTTTGTCTCCTTCTGCATTTTCTACGTCAGTCTTGATTTGTGCAATAAAAAAAATAATAAATAATTGGTTTCCATTCCCTTTGTGCCAATGCATGTGTGGGATTACTGTGTTCCTGCAAAAAGGGGTGAATAGATACTGAGACTTTACAAGCAAACAAAACTGACCTTTGAAGTGTGACCTGCCATTGCTCCCTGCTCACGTTTTGTGCCCATTTAACTGTGTTAGGTACGTGGCCGTATCTACACAGCAAGCAGAGATCTGATGACAAGGCACATGAGGTCCCCGTGCTGGCTGAGCTATGCTAGCAGAATACCACTGGCAGGGAAGGGGAGCGCAGAGGCGTCGCTGAGCATTAGCACATCAGATGGAAACACTTCCGAGGACCCCAGAGATGCGCTGTCCTTGCCAGAGCGTTGCAAAGTCCATGTGGCCACAGCTTTGCTGCAGTTGCTTCCTTGCAAGCTAATGTTTGCCAGCGCCGTAGCCCACTCTGCTCTCAGAGCAACACTCCGCTGCAGAGATGCCCCCTGGTCCACCAACTTTCCCTGCCATTGCTCCTGCCAAAGGATTTCTGACAGCACCAGTGCTTGCCTGTCACCCTGTGCATTTTTGCTGGAGAAAGCTGCCTTCCCTTCCCCAGTGAACTGTGGCCAAATGGGTGGGGAGCCCCAAATTATTTGTAACTGCATTTTGTTTCCTAGACCACATGCCCTGCTTTCCGTCACTGTGTCACATCCCTTCTCCTTCAAGTGCTTTTTCATGTGTTTGAATGAAAAGCTGTGAAGCACCTCAAGCAGCGTGGCCATGACTGCATCCATTTATAAGCAAATAAATAGGCTTGAGTCTGAACATCCCTGGCTTGCTCAGCAGTGTGCATATGTGTGTATGGATGTAATGCTGGTTTTCAGTGGTTTCCCGAGGTCTTGTGGCATAGCAGGGACTTGTGGCCAGATCTTCAGCATCTCAGGGGGGAGCTCAGCAAAAGGAAAGGGGCAGGGGCAAGGGCAAGGGCAGGCAGATTTTCCTCTCTGGGTCATGCTGTTTGGAACCACAAATTCCACCCCACTTCTCTGGTCCTCTCCTGGGCAAACAGGACAAGCTCACCAAAGGGCTGGGGTGGATCTTAGGAGAAAAACAAAAGCTGGAAGGATGGGTGAGGAAAGCAAGCCATGCACAGTGATGCCCCTGGCAATCTCAGATCCAGCCTTGGAGGAGAAGAACAAGACCCATTTGTCACTTCTACCAAAGCTCTGTGCAGTGAGATAAGATCATAAAAATGTGCCCTGGTTTTCATTTTTGCTGTGAGGAAAAGCAAGGTGGGAAGGCAGTACCATGCAGAGGGCCCAGAGAAAAGCTGTCTCTGAGTGACTGCACGATTCAGAGTTCAGCTTTGCTTCTGTGCTTCAGCTTTGCTTATGTCTTCAGCTTCTAATTTTCATGCACTGTTACATCAAGGAATGCAGGGGCAGATGCAATCCAAAAGCCAGGCTACCTCTCAAAGGTTATATATGACTCTTCTAGGAAAAAAATATCTTTTTTCTTAGCCTTACGATAGCTTAGAGTCCAACTTGTGCCATGGAGCTGGTGTTGGGGTCATCGGTCAGCCAGGGATGTGCCGCAAGGGCAGCAAAGCGCATGAGAACAAGGAGCTGGAAAGATCTTGGCTTCGAGTTAGATGTAATCAAGGACCTTCTGAAATCACAGTGCTTCTCTGAGAGCTGAATCAAAACATCACTGAAGTGGTCCTGTCACGCCCACAGAGAATTAACATGCTGCACACTCTCAACCTGAAGGTACAATAAGCTGTGACCCTAAAACCATAGTATAACCAGGGGATCTTCACATCTTTTAGTAAATCATCAGCACCTATTCTGTTAATACAATTATTACTGACTGTTCTTAAAACCAGAGGCAGTATTATCTTGCTTTTTAAGACCCAGTTACCCAAATCACCCCTCCAGTAACATGCAGGTAACATTCAGAACTGAGGAGCTCACTGCGGTATTTGCCCCTCGGCGCTGGGCTGAACCGGTCCCTGTGCCATGTGCCATGCTGGTTTGGTTTGCTTTGGTTCCTCCTGCTCACTGGTGAAGGAGGCCCACTCCTGCAGCATTCCTGCTCAGGCATTTGGCTGAAGGGCCTTGCAAGCTTTCTACAGCTTTATGTCTCCTCGTGGAAAGCTTGGGAAGATGAACGGATCATTTCTCTTGCAAGTGCTTATTAAAAAAGTGAAATGCGTGATGATTGCCTGCCAACCACCCAATTACTATTTCTGCCCATGACACAGAGGGATGGTGAGAACATCTCCCAGCCAGGCACAGCACAAATCAAAGCAGCACAAATTCTCCTGCACCAGTGGGGTCAGGGCTCGTGGCCGAGGACTAGCCGTGCTGGACAGCCTCCCTCTGCTCCGGCACGAGTCACTGGCACAAGGGATTGTCAGCACCCAGAAGCTGAATAAATGAGCAAATTTAGATTGGAAAAGGAAGGGCAAGTCTGCTAGATCTCGAATAGAGATATCATAGTATCATGGAAGATACTGTGTGAGTTTTAGATGTTTTTCCTTAATGAAGAAGCGGTATGTGACCCAAGGAGGAGCCCTGCCGTGCCCGCCGCTGGGGCATGGAGGGTAGCTGGGTTTGCAAAGTTTGTTTCTGCCTGAGGGATTCTCTGTTCCTTTGGCCAGGCCTCACTCATCGTGATGTTACAGCTCAGGGGGTCGCTGCCATGCTGGGTGAGGGCACTGGTTTGCCAGAGGGGTGTCCGGTCCTGGGCAATGGTCCACCCTGGCTCCTGAGAAGCGCAGTCTCCATCGCGCATGGCTGCTGTGCCAGGCTTTCCTTGGAGGGGGAAGAGGAGATTAACTTGCGACCTGGAGCATGGTGTTAGATTGCCCCTGTAATGCGATTAGACCATGAAACAGCAGATGTTACAGGTTGCTTAGGGGGGTGCAAGGCTGCAGGAACCAAACCGATGGAGAGGTATCCCCACCCACACATGGGATCGGCAGCAGAGACAGGATTAGAGCAGAAATTGGCCCTTTTTTTTTTTTTTTTCTCATTCTCTTATCCTACAAACCCTTACAGTGACAGGGGAAGAGGAAAACAACTGAGAGTCATTTACAGGATGCAGACGGTGCCCATCGCCATGTGCGTAACAGACACCGCTCACAGGAATCACCACCCCCCAAAAGCCCCAACACAACCCCATTCCCCCCAAAGCCAGTCGACATTTTGATGTGGGAGGGGGTTAGTACCTTTCCTACCACCACCACTACCAGCAGAAAAAGTTATTTCCAATCAGCAGAAGACCCACAAGCAAGTCAAACTCAAATGATCTCTCAGGTGGGGCTGGCTGGGGACCAGAAGCTGTGGAGCACAGTTATCACAAGGACAGAGCTGTGCCTTCCCCACATCCACTCCCAATACTTTTCAGTCAAACATCACCCAGGATGGCCCATCTGCCTCTCTCTCTCTCTGACCGTGCATGCCCCAGAGTTTCAGGCACTTTTCCCAGGTCTGCTAACAGTTCTTGGCAAAGAGCTGGCTCCCACCGCCAGCTCGCTGCAGTTTTTACTTCTGCAGATTCTGGTTTTACAGCCTTGCAGACATCAAACCGTGCTGCACTTGTATCAATTCTGGAGGTAGTCATTAGTTGCAGTTGCTTGGGGAAGGCTGCTGAGCTCAGCGCTATTTGATTTATTGTATGGTCAATCTCATAAAACAAGCTTTAAACTCAGATACCTTTACTCGGGCCCTCCATTTGTCAGGCGGTTAAATCTATGCAGAGATCGTGGTTCTCCACCATGTAACAGCGCAGTCAATCCTGCTGCGGAGCCAGGGATGGATGGAGTGACCCCTCCACCTGCAGTGCTTAACGGCCTCTTTCAGTCAACATCCTTCTCCTCAACAGGCCCGGAAATTCTTTTTTTGGCTGGCAAGTAGGCACTGAAGTCCTCAGGCGGGAATAACCCTTCGGGAGTGGAGCCTGCAGCATCACGAAGGAGTTGCCAAGCGGTGAGAACAGCTGGGTAGACCTGAGGCCTCAGCTGCGTTGGTGCATGCACGGGGACGACGCCTGCAGCCCTGTGAAGAACAGCTTTTCCCATTTCATTTTCATTTCAAGCTGGCGGCTCTCCGGCTCGCACCGGCTGGGTCTGAGCCCTCTGCCCCTCTGCCGTGCTCCTGTGTGGAGCTCCTGGCTCATGCCTGGGGGTGGCGAGCACCTCGCTCCACCTCCCCAGGAAGCGCAGCCCCCTGCCCCAGCCGCTCCGCTGGTAAGAAATTAGTCATACCAGCTTCAGGAGCTTTCAGGTCTGGTCTGATTTTGAACTTATTTTAGCTTAAAATATACTTATTTTAGCTTTAATAACTTTTGAAAAAGTATTCCAGGAACTTTTGCTATGCCTGCACCATTCAGATGACTAGCGCAGCTTGCCCGAGCTGGTGTCTGTTATCTGTCCTGTTGGTTTGGGTTTATTTTAGTTATATTATTACTGACTTCTTTTAGCTTAGGCATTGCTTAGCTTTGTGCAATTGCATGACTTTCTCATCCATCAAAGAAATCATATTGTACAGAGATAAGTTCAAACAAACCTAAATAACCGTGGTACGACTAACCGCATGGACCAACAGGGGAGGGAGGAGTGTAACCCATTAACAGGTATGAACTAGAAATGTATAAAAATAACCCTGAATGAACCCAGAATTGAAGGGGGATGGCTCCCACTGTGCTCTTCCAGGCAAAGCCCATGGGAACCTGATGGCTCACCATAACACCACGATGGAAGGGTGAGAATTAACAGAAGGGAAGGGATGGAGACATGGGACTGGGGTTTCATCACCCTTTTCTTTTACTCTCTACCTCCAAAGCCAGTGAGGCAGCTCGGTGTGGTACAGTTTGCAGTAGCCTTCACTCATGCCAGAGTCTAATCATTTTTATTTCTTTGCACCTAAAATTAAGAGAAAAATGACCAAACCCCATCAGTTTGGGGAAAAAAAAGCCAACCCCACACTCACCCAACTAGATGGATCTGTTTTTAGCTTATAATTAAACTCACCCTCCTGGATGGGAGTGTGAGCATGCTGTTTAATTGGGGAGGGAGCAGGAGATCCTTTCCAGGCTGTGTTCTGGCAAGGGGGAGTTTTGTTGCTGCTGAAGGGAAGCAGCATGACGAAGCCATGAGCAACTGGAGAAAGACAGAGGAATTCGCAGTCCTTCCAGCACGCTCCATTATCCTGACAGCTGGAAATGGCCTCAGTTTAAACACGTTTAGCTTTTTTTTTTTTGGTCCTAATGAGCGTAAATCTCTGTGACGATGATGCCATCTGTCCCTCTGAGTAGGCATGCAGTGATGTGTCTCTCCGTCTATCCCTCCTCACAGTGATTTTCGGCAGAGGGGGAGAGTGCTATCACAAATGCACGTGGTGACAGCCAACCTGAACAGACAAGAAATATTCCCAGATCAGAAGGTTTTCCCAGGATGGAGGAAGATAACCATTGCTGGTGCACAAGGCCCACTGGAAGAGCTGTGCTGTCATCTCCCAGGAGGCTGCCTTGCCCTTGGGGACAGGGCACAGCCACTGTGGAGGTGCTGTCAGAGCCCTGGTTTTGTGTGCACGCTGCATGGGAAGTCCCTGCACCTGGGGTGGGGGCATGTCTTAAAATAAAAGGGAAAAGGGAAAGGGAGAAGGAAGAAGGAAGAAGGGAAAATGAAATGAAATGAAATAAAATATAAAATAAAATCAAATAAAATGCCCGGCAACTAATTAGCATCTGTCTCCCCCTGGCTAAAGCCGTAGCTGGAGGGACTGCTGCCTGCGGGCTGCAGCACGATGAGCAGCCTCTGCCCCGGTGCAGAGCAGCCTGGTGCTCAGCCCCGGGGAGACTGGCTTTTGATGGACTTGGAGTTTGCAAATAGGCACACACCTGCACTGCTGCCCAGTGCAGACCAGTTAAGGAAGTGCTTTGGGAAGTGAGTCCAAGTGAGGGGCTTTGCACACTGGACATGCCAGCCTGGTCCCTGTCTGGGCAATGCTGCTGCGCTCTGGGGAGCGGCGTTCAAAAAATTGCACCTCATAAGCCCAAAGCTTCTGAATGAGAGCAAGAAAACTAGATTTGCCTCCTGGCTACAAAGGCTCAGCCACCAGCTCATCTTTCCAAGGCTTGCTTAAAAACCCAAGGGGGCAAGAATGCCGTTGGCAAGAGGCTGCCTGAAATGCATGGAGATTTATTTATTTTTTTTAAATTACAAACATGACTTTTTAATTCTAAACTAAACATCCAGAGTCTCCTTCCACCTGATGAATGGCACATGCTGCCACTTACTCCACTGGCTTGGCTTTTCATTTAAATATTCCTTATGGAGGGCATAGCTGGGTTAAAAAGACTGAATGTTTTAGATGCGCACGTGTCTTTCTGCTCCTGCATGACCTGCACCCAGGATGCCCAAAGTCACTGGTGGTGATTTGAGTGCTGGGACTGGAAAATTCATCACACTTCCTCATCCCAGTGCTCCTGGCAGAGGACACTGCTGCTGTATCCCATGCTGCAAAATAATAACGCAGAGCATCCCGAAGGCAATTACAGCCCGGAGATAACACGTAATTTGCAATGTTGCCTTAAATTGACAGCTTAGTGTGAAACAAGATAACAGCTTGTTCTAATGAACCTGTAATTTATAAACTGATGGGTCTAACAGTGTTTTTAGCATGACATCAGAGCCTGTGTAAAGGCAGATTAGGGGCACACATTACCTGATCTCACGTCACATCTGTCCCCACCCCAGCAGAAACCACTTGGCTGCGGGTTATCGCAGTTGGTAGGAGAGATGCTTTTGCACTGGATAGACTGTATCTGATAAGTTTAAGTCAATCTCTGAATTTCTAATTAGGGAATTAGTTGGAGAAAGGATTTTCTTGCAGAACACTTAATCATTGTTTCAGCAATTGTCAAGGATCAGGAGTAAGGACCTGCAGTTGCATATTAGCAGCATTAGATGTTAGCGCAGCTGATTTAACAAGGATGTTATCACTCAAAATAATTGATGTAGAAAAGCCTCAATCTTTTAATTTTTCATGAAATGCAATGTTCTCTTTCCCCAGGTTTTGTTTTCAAAAATCTGAAACATTTCTATAATTTCTGAAATGCAATATAACAACAGAACAATTTCCTTTAAAACAAAAGCTAGATCTCTTCCAAGTCACTTAACTTCCAAAAGTTTGAATTCTTCAGTTAAAAAAAAATAAAAATCAGTCTGAGCACTTCTAATGAGAGTATCACAATTATACTTGGCCTGCCACGTGGGATTTCCCTTCACAGTGGCTTGGTTCATGGGGGAAATTAACTTGTTTAAAAGTAACAGTTTTTAATAGAAATGTTCTGCTGACTGTTCTGCTTGCATGTTAGCTGGAATCTAAAGGCACAATGACAGGTCCCGGAGGCTGGGACGAGCTTTTTGCTCCGCGCCCGCCTTCTGCCCGCTAAGCCGATCCTGCCCACAGCCCTACCGCAACACAACTCATCCACAAAGGCTACTGTAATTGTTTTTTAAAAAACCTCAACTATTTAAAGTCTTGAAAACTTCCAAAGTCAGCACTTGAAGAAACATGAAATGCAATGAATTAATGAGAAACAGAGAATGAATCATTAAAATTGCATCACCACGATGTGTTCCTGATCGCATCTCCCTTAATGTTCTCACAGTCTGAACAATTGATTAAGAAAAACACCGCAGTACACTAAAAATTGGAAACAGTTAAGAAGAAACAGGATTAGCAAAGTCTTACAGGAAAGGTCAATTATTTCTCCCCATTTATTGCTAACTTGACATCTGTAAACAAATCACTCGAGGAACTCCCCGAAGACTACACTCTGTCCAACAAGACATCCTAATTAATGAGGATGCGCTATGCAAACACAAACAGAACCAGAGAGAGATAATATCTAAACTCAGCCTTAAAAAGATACAGTGGAAACGGTTACCCAGGAGGTTGCAGGAGATCAATAAATGAAAAGAAGGTTCAGGAGAGTCAGAATTTGCTGTGAGGTAAAGGCGAATAATCTTTGCGGTTATCAGAGCTAAGATGGCAAAATGAATTAAATTAGTTCAGAGAGGACTTAGTGAGACTGGCTTAAAAATGGGAGAGGGTTGCAATGATCCGCTGTGCCTTGCGGCAGCCGGGGACTCAGCCAACATCTCCGGGTGCCCTGCCTGCGGGGCTTTCGGTGCTCTTGGACTTTGCGAGCACCTCACTGACCTTCAGCATCTGTGAAGGCCACGTCATCGTGCTTGAGGAGCACTCCAAGGAGGTGCCCGATCCCACCATTGTTCCAGATGAATTCCAAGCTGCAAAGGTTAGGATTTTCTCCTCTCTGGCTGCCAGCTGTGCCTCGAGAGCCATGCACCACAGCAGCATCCTCTCCACCAGCCAGACTTGCCAGCATCCAGGCACAGTGCCTGCCCCAGAGCCCTCCGTGAGCAAAGCTCGATTGTGGCAGCTAATGTTTAAGATTCCCCTTCATCAGCATCCCAATGATTAAATATGTATAGAGGCATCTGAGATCTAATTTATTTCTTTTGTGTTGTAAATTCCTTTTCTTGTCGGCTTTTTTTGAGCTGCTTATAATTAAGACCTTCAGACAGAGCTCAGCATGGCTGGAAACCAGCCATGCTGTTGTTGTACCCAACCCGTTTGAAGTGCATCCTGCTCCCCCTCTCCTAGTCAACCAAGAGATTTTTCTTTATTAATTCCAGTAATGATGTGATTTCCTTCTTTCTTAATGAACAGAGTGACACTGCATTGAGTCACTGATGTGTAACTTGCTGTTTTTTCCCTCCCTTTGGAAAGTTTTCAAAATATTTATAAATTTTAAAAGGAGCAGAGAAAGAAAGAAAATAAAGTTGCATTGTGTTTATTTGGCTAGCGCTCCCCCTTCTCTTTCTCATCTGTGGGAACTGCAATTCGTCCTATTGTCCGGGCTGCTACGGGGCTGCCTTTGGCAGGCGGATGGATGCCTGGCATCCCCTCTCCCTTCTGCTTACCCCTCCTTGCTGAGCAGCGCTGCCGGGGGAGTGGGCAGGGATGCAGCCAAGCATGAGGGGCTAAGGGAGCCCACCTGAGGGTAAGGGCCACCACACCAGAGACCAGAGACCCTAGTGCCCACTGACCCGCACCTCGGGGGTCTGCTCTAAAGGAGGTTATGGTGACTGTGTTGCATTGGAAGCACTTTGAGTTCTTTGGGCAGACCTGAATCCAACCCGATGCATGTACATCCCAGAGGAGCTGCTGGAAATCCACGCAGCAGAGAATCCCTGTAGGGACGGCATGGGCAGCTTTCCTTTGCAGGGCCCTCTGCTCCCCTCCCAGCTCCTTGCTACCCCAAAACGCCAGGGAGGAGCAGTCTTTTCCTCTTGCCTTAGTCAGATATGAATAATGAAGGAAGCTTGAGGAGCTATAGAAACTCCCAGAAAGTGTCTGAATCCAGATACTTCTGAGTCCTCTGGGTCTGCTGTAGGGTCATTGTTAGGAGCTGCTGGTTCAGCCTGTGTCCCAGGGACAACGCTGCACCCAGGATGCAAGCCCCACCAGGAGGAATTTGGACGAAGGATTTCAATAGCTGTCATCTACATGGGGGGAGAATGCAGGCACTGAGCTGACCGCAGGAGGAGGCGGCTCCAAACATACTTGGCAAGGGATGCACCACACTTGTGCACAAAGTCATGACCTGGCTGGATGCTGCAGTTCCAGCTGAGAGGCAATAAATTTTCAAGTCTTGTTGTGTCCAGAAAGTCAACAGAATAGGAAGGGTGGTAGGTAACAACTGCCAGGCACGGGGCCAGCAGAGGTGAGACTCTGCAAGAAGCCCTTGGGGCAAATTAATGCCCTGCGGGTTCACAGCAGGCTTCCCCAGGGACTGCTCCAAGGCAGAGAAGTGTGAGGAGGGAGATGTCTTTGGCAAGTTCAATCATGCTCCTGAGGACCGTGGATGGATCGGATGGACCTTCAGGTCTGATCCAGCTCTTCCCGTGTGACATGAGAGATGCTGCTCTGAGTACCTGGAGCAGGCCTACACCCTCAACTCTCAAATGCACACCCCAGGACTCAGGTCTTCAGCAGGGCTGGGGCACACAGGGAGTGTGGCATTGGGGCAGCATGACCCAAACAGTAAATGGAGACTCCCCAGCATGCCATCAGCCTGGGGCTTCTCGGAAAGGGTTTTTCTGTCTCTATTCCTACCGAAAACAGTGAGAAGCTATTCCCACTCCCCTGCACCCAGGGCTGGGAGTGAAAGGGGCAGCCCAAAACACCAGCTGGCTCCTGACAATGCAGGACACTGAACCCCAGCATCCTCCACCTCCCGGCTCTGCCCGGGCCCAGCTGGGGCTCTTGGCTCTCACCCGGCATGGTGCCTCCAGCTCCCTCCACACCAGCTCCTGCAAAATCTGCCGGCAGAAGCATTGCTCCTTCCTACAGCCACGGTGCGCTCTGCAGCAAGGAGTGACTCTCCCTCCAGATGGCTGTAAAGGTTAACAAGGAATTTATTCAGAGTTACATACAAATCAGATTGTCTTTTTTTTTCTGAGAGGGAACAAAAACAACCACATAATTTCAAGCCCACACAGGCAGCGCAGCCTTCCAAGGTGGTTCAGTTGCTATAGACGACCGCAGGCAGCCGAGCTGTCACGCTGAGCCCCACGGCATTGCGGGGACACGCCGTGAGTCAGGGGACTGAGGTGAGCTGTGCTTCCGCTCCCCCACGCCGCCCCCAGCTTGGCACCCGGCTCCAGCCCAGCTCCTCGCCCCTCTCCTGGGATGTACTGGAGAGAGGGATGAGCTGGCTGCCCAGGCTGCCTTCCTGTGCTCTTAGGAGCTGTGCTTCTCGAGGGTGCTGCCTGGGCCCATCTGGCCGTGGTGGTGGAGATGGGTGGCCCAACGTGGCACCTGGTTAAGTGGATGGGGTGGGTTCCTCTGCAGGGCACTGAAAAATGGAGGAACCAGAGATCTGGGGCAGAATCTGAAAACCGATGGTGTTTATGCCATCCACCATGGACACTCAGCTTGGAGCTGCTCTGTCCCTGCTGCCCTGCTCCACCTTCTCCCAGGCACCTTTCCTGCATCACATGGGATCCCCACAGCTCGTGGCCAAGCCAGTCCCCACAGAAACTCATCACCCTACCTGCAAAACCTTGCCTGCGGCCAGCCAAGGGCTGCTCCTCGGGGGCTTCCAGCACCCCACCAGCTGATGGCCCACACATCAGCTCTTGGGGGCCAGAACCACCAAATCCCTTCAGTTCAGTTTGCAAATCACCCGGCGCATCCCTGGGCTCCAAGCTGGAAACGGGGAGAAGCAGACATACCTGATTTTTTGTTGCCTCTCAAGGCTGACGCTAACAGAGTATGGGGTCTGTGGTGCTGCAGAGGTCCGAGCAGACAGGGACTGCTGGGAACATGGAAAGAAGGGAGATGTTCATGTGAGAAAGTTCCAGGAGAAGCACCACACGAGCTACAAGAATAGTCTGTACTGATGACTCGAGGACACGACCAGCAGCAGCGGTGCCGGGAACACCCAAGAAGTGGTTCGCACTGAGACCTGGCTGCGGCCAGCTGGGCGGTAAAGCTGGGCAGCCTGCTCCAGCACCAGATCCCTCGGGAAATGAGGCTGCAGCAGCTTTCGGGGGAGGCACAGCCCGGTAGCAGTGGGACCACCTGGGCTTTCCCGGCAGGGACAGACCATCCGCACTTCAGGCGGCGATATCCCTGGTCCCCCAAGGCTGGGACATGGATTTCAGAGACGGATGGAATCGTTTTACCAGCCTGATAAACCTCCCCCAAAACTCCAATAAAATACATTTTTAGAAGTTTCAGACAGAATTGGGGTCAGGTCACCGAGGATATTACTAGCCATGCGAAAAAATGTTGCACTCAGATGAGACCAACACACTCATAAAGGATCGTGGGACACACTGGTGGGTGTCAATCATGTTGTCCTGCTTCACTCCCAGTGGGCACAACAAAACGTCCCGATTTTTTGCCCAGGATTGCTTTGCTGGCCCTGCAGAAGCAGGCTGTCGGAGCAGGGATGTGTCCTTCATCATTTCACGTGGACAGAAATGTGGAGAGCACAGAGGCTGGCCTGGGGTGGGGTGGCGGGAGGGGGCAGAACATTCCTTCCTCCCTTCACAGGGAAAAGATGATCTATTACCAGGTTCCCAGTGATTCCTCTGGTCTTATTAGTGGGGATAAAGGGGAACGGGGAGGTTTGATTTTGGTTTGCAGAAGGAAAACCACACTCTCAGCTCTGCGGGGGCTCGAAGCATCATCTGACATTTTTAAGAGAAGTACTTCTGGACAGATTGAATCCTGCCATTCTTGCTACACAGCCTTATCGATCAAATAAAACTGATGCCTAGGCTACTTGGATGGAAGACGCTTCTCCAGCCCTCCCTTTTGGATGCCAATGTAGGAAACAAATGGGTTCATCCCAACCTGGGCACAGCTGTGCTGCAAGGTAAGCCTGGCGAGGTCAAGGCAGGCTCTCAAAATAGCCAACATGTTAAGCTGGAAAATTTTTAAGCTGTTTTGAACAGAACCTGGATCACATGTTTTTCACTGGCCTGTTAAATCCCACAGTCGAATGGGGAAGAGCAGGAGGAAGAGCTAAAGGAGAAGCTATAGTTAGTTATTATCAATAATAAGAACAAGCAGATGACAGGCCACATTAGGAATATGCTTATAAAATGTGTTCCTCGGCTGTACATTCACAACATGTGTGTCTTCTTTTTTAGCATTGATGTGCAGTATAATCCAAAATCTGGCACCGTGGGTTTTTTCCCCCAAAGCCTGTCCTGTTACCCAGATTGCTTTGGCTTAAAACATTAGTTCCCTTGGGCGTCTGTTATTCGCAGACCTCTCAATGCCAACTGAACAGCTTCCAGGAGCTCTGATGTCTCTCTTTTTATTTTATTTTTTTTAATACTGTGATTCACTTTATTCCATCCACCTTCTGGAACAATTCCCTGGAGAGTATCGATTCTGCCGAGCATCTGCTCATGCAGGAAAGCCATGGCCATTCCTCCACTGGAAGTTTTCACTCCTTAAGGTCATTAAAGGCCCTTCAATCTTGTTTCCTGATAGATCTTGGGGACAATGTATCAAAACAAGTTATCCCTGCAGATATCTGTTGCTTGGATTGCCTGGAGCCCATCCCCACTGCTCCCAGATGCTTGATGCCCATTGGGACCGTGGGCCCCCACAGGGGCTTTTCTCTCCCATCTGCTTCCATGGGTCACAGTTTTCCCATGGGTCCGCGGCTTTCCCCCACATTTCTCCTAGACCCTATGTGGAGGCTCACTGGAACAGGAGCAGAGTGAAATGACAGCTTTTGTTGATGCTCACAGATTATTTAGGATATTAAGGACAAGGGCTGACTCTGAGGGATTGCAGAAGGACCTTGTGATGAGTGACTGGCCAAGAAAATGACAGGAGAAATTCAGTGTGGATAAGTAGTGGTGTATGTGGAAGAAACCATTCCCAACTTCGGAAATAAAATGATGATCTCTGAGCTGACTATTAACTCTCAGGAATGAGATCTTGGGGTTATAATTGATAGTTCTCCGAAAACATCAGCTCATTGCTCAGCAGAGATCGGGGCAGGGGGGTGGGGGGTGGGGGTGGGATGGGAAGAAAGCATCTTGAATGTTACAGATTACTCAGAGAAAAATAGAGAGCAAAACAAAAAAAAATCACGCCATCGCTCTATAAATCCTGTGTGCACCTACACGTTGAATGCAGCACAGGTGAAAAGGGATGTAGTAGAGCTGGGAATTCTTCAAAGAAAGGTGGGAAGGATGATTAAATATGCTGAATGGCTTTTGGGCAGGCAGAGGATGCAGCTGGGGAGCTCCAAGGCTGGAGCTCCACCATGCTCTTCCACCCATGATGACAAGCCTTTCCCTCCCGCTGGGAGACAGCTGGTGGCCACAGCTCAGCCCCTGACTCAGTGGCTCCTCATCAGAGGGTGATTCAAGCCCACACAGGTGCTTCCCCCAGGGTTTCAGGTTGGTATTTGTGCCGCCCCCTCCTCCTGCCACAGAAGAGTTGATGACCACCACGCACTGTACCATGTTCTGCGGGTGCCGCATGTCCCCCGTGCTAGCCCAGCTGGGCAGGTAGCGTGGGCACTGGGGAAGAGGAACTGAAGCAGCTTGGCAAAAAAGCAAGGGACAGATGCCAAAAAAAAAAAAACCCCAAAAAAAGGAAAAAAAGAAAAAAAAAGAAAAAAGGGAAAAAAAGAAAAAAAAGAAAGATCTAGCTTCACCTTCTGTTCTTATAATTCTTCTGTGCTAGCAAATCTGGTGGGAGGAGGAAAAGGAAAAAAGGCAGAAAATCCAGCCCACTGATGGAGGCAGGATTGTTGCACTGAAAAGAAAAAAGCAAGAGAGTGGGGCTAAACCCAATGGCCACCATTTGAAATGAAGTCCAAATTCCTCTTCCCAGCCCTAAGTCTTGGGTACGCCAGACACTGGGGGAAGTTTTCGTCTTTATAGATGGGGAGGATGAGACCCAATGTCAAACACCTTCGGGCATTTGGGATCAGAGCAAGACAGGTGAAAAGAGAGGGAGATGCAGGATGACAGAAGGATGAGAGCAAGAAAACACTTGTGCAAAGTGGCACTAACAAGGACAAGGACACATAGGATTCACCTTGGGGACTCGTCACCAGCCAGGGTGGCACAGGTGAGGAGCATCACCTGCATCTGCGCTGCTGCGGCCACAGCATCTGCCCAGCTCATAGGTGCACAGTGCCTTGCACCGCTCCTGCCAGCGTGTTGGCGAGCCACCACGAAGCAGCTGCTCGTGGCAGCGCATCAACGCGGAGCAAAGCTACCGCCATTGCGGCAGATGGAGCACCAGGCGGAAGCAAGGAGCGGATTTGGGACAGTGAGATGTTAACAAAATTGTTGCTTCTGCTAAGTTACCTGCAACGGGCCCACTCCCTTGCGTGATGTCTCCGCCCTTCTACCTAGAGGGCTGGCATGCTTTTTGCGGACAGGGTCTCATGTCTAAATACAGCCACTCCCGACTATTTCTGCATTGTCAGTGAACACAGGTTCCCTTTGCAAAGCGAGAAAAAAAAACCTGAGCGCCAACATGTATGTAAGCAAACAGGTCAACCCAGCGTTTTTGCAGGCTTTGGCTTTTCTGCTGCAGGCAGGCTGGCATGTCGCCGTTGGGAAGGATTGCAGAGGAGTGGGAACTGGGGTCCTCTGCAGAGTCGGGCTCCCCTTCTGCTGGGTGCAACACAGTGAACAAGACTGTCCTCGCCGTGACAGCTTGAGTTTAAATAGAGAAAGCAGGTCTTGGAGGAAAAAAAGAGATGCAGGAGCAGGAAGACATGCCCAAGAACATACACCGACCAGTGGCACGGACAGCCCCAGCCTGGCACACTGCGGTTTCCTGGCCTTTGAGTAATGCATCCCCTGAGGTCCTCCTTTCTAAGCTCAGACACTCCACAGGGTCCTCCCGACAAGGAGAGAACAATCCTGATAGGGAACAGTGGATGATATTTGCAGCTCTTGAGGACTGGCTATAACGTATATCTTCATTTGGTATGCATGGTTTAGCTAGGGATATTTATTGCTGGGGCGGCTGTCTGATCCCAGCACGGAGCTCGTATGTTCATGGGGCAGCAGACGCTGCGCGTAGCAGGAGGACGAGGGCTGCTCACTCTGCCCTTCACAGGGGCATCTTCATCCATTCCCATTATATCTTCCCCAGGTCTCCTCCAGCATCCCCAGTGCTACCAAAGAGGAATGGCAGCTCACAAGAAATTACAAGGAAGTCACTTTGTCCCTGTATAAATTATTAATTTTAATCACATGGAGAAATAACAGACTCCAATGCACACTAGCCTCCACCCATCAGAGTGTCCTTGTGGGTGCAATGACTAGATTTGCCCTCCTTGGAGATATCTGCAGTATTTTGCCATGTTCTGGAGCATGGCAGGAATTTCCACCCACTGATGGATATTTCTAACTTCCTGCCAAAAACTGTTTCTTGTACTTGGAGTGAATTATCTCCCCTTGGTCTCCTCCTGTCAAAGTCCTGCCCTGAAATCAAGGAAACCGCCTCTGGGAGCAGGTGCTATTTGCTGCATGGAAACCTGCGAGTAAGCCTTTAAATTTTGCTCTGCTGTTTCAGGTCGGTCCACACGTGAGCTTTAGAGAGCAAACCACCAAGCAAAGTCTTGTGTGGGCACAGCAGAGGGTTGGGC